>NC_044039.1:9440647-9742202 GCF_901765095.1 Microcaecilia unicolor | reverse complement strand
TCTGCCCGACAAGATAAATTCATATGTGCTACTTTTTGTGTATACCTTACCTTGATTTGTATCTGTCATTTTCAGGGCACAGACTGTATAAGTCTGCCCAGCACTATTCCTGCCTCCCAACCACCGGCTCTGGCACAGACCGTACAAGTCTGCCCAGCACTATCCCCGCCTCCCACTAGTGTCTGGCAGTTTCTATCCAGGATTTGTGTATGTTTTAAAACTTTCACTGTTCTGTTTTTATTTTTAAGGATATTGGACTAGATTCTATATATATCATGCCTAAACAAAATCAGTGCCAAAATGAATTACACCTGGGTGCATTCTATAAACTACGCCTTAATTTAGACGCACTTACAGAATAAGCCTAAATTTCTGCGCAGTTTATAGAATATGCCAAATTCAGTCACGGGCAGTTACGCCAAGTAAAACTTGGTGTAAATGACGATGTCTAAATTACATGTGGGCTGGATGTATTCTATAACCACGTGCATAGATTTTAGAAACGCCCACAACCAGCCCCCGTTCCATGCCCCCTTTTTCAATTGTGTGACTTAGAATTTACACGCATCACATTATAGAATAAGCTTAGACAGTTCTGTGTGTAAATTCTAATTAATGCCAATTAGTGCCAACTAATTAAGTTGCGCACACAAATCCAGAATACAACCGGATTCACGCTTTATAGAATCCAGGGGATTTTGTTTAGTTTATTGTGAACCATTCTAGAAAACTGGGTTTTGCCTAGGAGAATAGTATATAAATAGACAGTGCTTTGCAAATCTCCTTGCAACCTTATATCATTTCTATATTCTGCTGTGTAAAACATACAATTCAAGATGCAGTAAAGTAGGGTCTTGCTTCTCTGATCTACACAACGCAATCCATACTATCAACATAAAAGGTAGGCATATTCAACCAGAAAATCATGCTTACATAAGTCATTACATTCTTTGACACAATATTTGATGTAAATCTCCTTCGTAATATTTCAGATTCAGATCCGAAGACCACCTATTCTCAATACTCTCAACACGATTAAAGACCTTATAATGCTCTGGTGTTTATGTGATGGTGTCTCACGCTATGCTGAGGACCTTGGGCATGTGACACAGACCTCCAACTCTTCATCAGCACAACCTGAGAACACATTAGCAATGTATATCCCACATATCACTGGTTCAACACTTGTATGTGTAACTCTCTGCTTCTGTAACACTTTGTGGGCTTTCACAGCGGTCTCAACATTGCCAGCTGTGAGAACTAGTCTTTCATAGCTTCCTACAGATAAGAATATGGGAGCGTGGAATATATCCAGCATCATATCTAAAAACATTATACAAAAGCTTTTCACAAAAGGCATGCGGTTTACAGACAGTTTGCAATATGGGGGTGATTTTATATGAGATTTATATATATGGTCTACCTAAATGATCATCCGACCTTCAAAAGATACCTCGCGACCTACTTATTCGGTAAGGCTTATGCTCTTGACCCGCCCCGCACCGCTACCTATTGAATTCTATTTTCTATCCATATTTTCCCACCTCTGCTATTACTCACTTGTCCCTTTCCCTACAATGCCGCTGACTGTTTGTTGAAGATTTGATATATGCTTTTGTAAATTACTGTAAGCCACATTGGGCCTGCCCTTGGGTGGGAAAATGTGGGATATAAATGCCGTAAATAAATAAATAAATTTGAGAATGTAGAAGTGTGTTTTATTCAGCTAGGCACTTAGAAAACTGTCCCAGTGCATACATGCATAGAATAGGTACTCAAAACACACAGGGGATGTTTCCCTAACATTTATGCCCCAGTTAGATGCGTAAATGTTCAACTTCAGAACTCTAGCATATATGCTGGCATTTATCATACTTCTGTTATGTGACTGTTGTTCTGTGTTGTTTAAAAGAGTATTATTTCTGCCCCGTATCACACTATTCCTATTAGGATTCAATTTGCAGTTATCCAGTTTTATCCCACTGACTGTATTTATGCTTATTATTTGGTCGTTTTACTATTAACAAAATTTGCTGTTAACAAAATTGTGATTTTTACATCACACTGTACAATGCCTCGGATGGATCTCTTTATAAAGGTGGTTAATAAATCCCAATACACGTGCATTAAATATGCACATACATGCTGGATATGTGCCTATGCGTTATTGTGTAAATGCACACAGTTCTTACATAGCACTATTTTAGAGATGGGTGTACACACTGCCCCGGATTCTGTAAAGGTCGCCCAAATTCGGGTGCAGATCCCAGATCAGCGCCCAAAATTAGTCAATGGGCTCCAATGAATTCATAGTGTTAACAAGCATTTAATTGGCACTAATTCGAGCACCAATCTAGCTAAGTGCTATTCTATAACAATGGGCACCTAAATTGAACCAGGTGCAAAGCAAAAGGGGGCGTGACCACGGGAGAGGCATGGGCGGGTCAGGAGTGTTCATACAGAGACGCAGGGATCTGCACCCAATGTGTGTGCCAGGATTTAAACCAACTTTCAGCTGGCTTAAAGTCCTTGCTCACAACGCTATTCTAGAAAGAGTGCTCATCCTGAAGTGCCCTTTATACAACAGCATTCAGTGCCGAATTTTCAGCACCATTTATAGAATCTGGCCCATTATGTGGAGTCTGAGCAGAAAGTGGGCACAGCACACATTTTGTGCCTATCTTATACATTTAGGACTATATATGACGACAGAACAATCCATGCAGGAAAAAAATACTCATAGGTGTATTCTATAAAGTATACCTAAACCTAGGCATACTTTATAGAATAAGACTAAATTTATGCGCGGATTATAGAATACTAGTAAAAAAGCCCCGCTTCTGATGCAAATGAAACGGGGGCTAGCAAGGTTTTCTTCTGTGTGCATGTGGGAGTGTGTGTGTCCCTGCCCTCTGCCCTCTCTCCCCTCCCCCCTCCGAGTCCTTCACTGTTACAGAGAGAGCGATTTGATTTCGTGCTTTGCTGTGTTTTCCTTCACTGTGTGTTACAGAGAGAGCGAGGGCGGGGCAGACACTCATGGGGAAACTGGATATCTCTGTCCCTGCCCTCTGCCCTCTCTCCCCTCCCCCCTCTGAGTCCTTCACTGTTACAGAGAGAGCGATCTGATTTCTTGCTTTGCTGTGTTTTCCTTCACTGTTTGTGTTACAGAGAGAGCGAGGGCGGGGCAGACACTCATGGGGAAACCGGATATCTCTCCCCCTTCACACTTCCGGCTGGAGGCTTCATTTAGAACGTTGGTGGTGCCTTTTATATAGAGAGATGACAAGTGCTTGTCCGTGTAAATAAATTTGGCAGTGTATTCTATAGATTTTAGAAACGCCCACAACCCGCCCATTTCACACCTATGGCCACACCCCCTTTTCAACTATGCAACTTAGAATTTAGGCACACCACATTACAGAATACGCTTACACAGTTGAGCATGTAAATTATAATTAATGCCAATTAGTGTCAATAATTGTTAATTGGATTTTATCAGCCCTGACTGGCTTGTTGGAACCTACATTTAAGGGTACAGTTCTAGAAAGCAATGCTTTAACGGATAAGCTAACATTTACACGCCTAGTAGGCATTTAAAGGTCAAGAATGGCATTTACGCAAGTGTGTGAACATTTGCGCAGAAATGCACTATTCTTCAAATACCTACTTCACTTATAGAATGCATAATTGTAAGGGGAGTGCACACAAACAGAATGTGGGAAGAGCACAGGCGTGACTCACATATCATATATAATACAATGCTATAATTTACATGCATAACTGTTGCATTTAGCTCTATGGCTGGCATTAAGTACCCACACCAAAATGTTAAGAGTAATATATGCTTGGTTAGGTTAGTATTCTGCCTCAGGTCCTTTAGAGAAGAGGCTCCTACCAGTGCCTGTTATGGAACTGGTCTGATAGTGACTTTTTATGTGATATTCATGTAGGCATTCTCTGGGGAGGGAATGGGTGGAGCGAGGGCAGGATCACACTTATGCATACATTATACAAAATACGCTCCTACCTCAGGGGCAGGAGTAACTGTGTGCAGCAGCTTCCAGGGCAGAACTGCTCTCAAGTGCATATGCCACATTTATAAAACAGATGCATCAGTGATGTCTATGTATCTTCCCAGCCTGGGCACCCTGTTACGAAAGTACCCTTTTATAGGAACAGGACAGATTGTGCAAGTAATCAGAGCGGACTGAAATCTAAGATTATGCACCAAGCTAGTCCCAAGAACTTCTGAGGGCCACGTCTCATTAGCCCATTAAGGCACATGCATAGAACATGAGCAATTTTTCAACTGTCATTTCTGATTAGGACCTGAATTTGCTTTCTGATAATGTTACAAACGCCCAACCATATTCAATATTTGCCAATTCATAAAAAAAATTGGTATGCTGGCATATTAACTGTACTGCTTTCACAAATGTTTTAATTACGTGAAGGACAGTCTCATCCAGATTTTCAATTATAATGTTATATCCCAGGCAAGAGCAAATAAGACAAGCTCTGAATGAATGAGCTTCAACCCACTTACAAATCCGTCCCTTTAACAGGCCAGGAAAGACAACGGGCAGAGTGAACTTACAAGGAAGGAAACAATTTATACTTCCATTACATTTTTCTCTTATTTTTTTATTTTAGTTACATTTGTACCCCGCGCTTTCCCACTCATGGCAGGCTCAATGCGGCTTACATATTGTATACAGGTACTTATTTGTACCTGGGGCAATGGAGGGTTAAGTGACTTGCCCAGAGTCACAAGGAGCTGCCTGTGCCTGAAGTGAGAATCGACCTCAGTTCCCCAGGACCAAAGTCCACCACCCTAACCACTAGGCCACTCCTCCACTGTTGCTACTATTTGAAATTCTACATGGAATGTTGCTATTCCACTAGCAACATTCCATGTAGAAGTCGGCCCTTGCAGATCACCAATGTGGCCGCACAGGCTTCTGCGAGTCTGACTCACAGAAACAGAAGCCTGCGCAGCCTTCTACATGGAATGTTGCTAGTGGAATAGCAACATTCCATGTAGAATCTCCAATAGTAGCAACATTCCATGTAGAATCTCCAATAGTAGCAACATTCCATGTAGAATCTCCAATAGTATCTATTTTATTTTTGTTACATTTGTACCCTGCGCTTTCCCACTCATGGCAGGCTCAATGCGGCTTACGTGGGGCAATGGAGGGTTAAGTGACTTGCCCAGAGTCACAAGGAGCTGCCTGTGCCGGGAATCGAACTCAGTTCCTCAGTTCCCCAGGACCAAAGTCCACCACCCTAACCACTAGGCCACTCCTCCACTCCACTTGTTTCTTTAACCATTTTTCCCACTACCCTCCCCCCTCCAATTTCAGATGTATTGTTAGATGTTGGAAGCACCAGTGGAGGTGGATTCCTGGTGTTCCTCTTGGTCTCTGATGGCAGCTTCTCCATTCTTCAGCGACAGCAGCAAAAACTCCTACCACTGCTTCCCCCGTCCCCACTCTCTAGCAACAAGACGCCACCCTGCTGCCCCTCCCATTTTTTTCTGTGATGATGTAATCTCTTATTGAACCCCAACCCTCTGATGGCAGTGGCAGCTGCGCAGATTTCTTGCCAGTTCCTACATTCTCCAGTGACAGCAGAAACTGCCACGATTGATCCTTCCACCCCTCTCCGCTTGCACTAAGTTTGTATGTGGCCACACATGCACACCACATACAAATGAAGGGACAGGCAAACACACACAACATCCCCAAAAGGAAGACGACGACAGGATGAAACAGCAAGGAACAAAAGGAAAAATTACTACAAATATCCTCTCCCCTTTCCCCTACAAAAAACACAAGCAGTAATCATCACAAATACACTATTTCTCTTTACACATTGACAATCAATTAAACCTTACTTATTACATGTAAATACTGGTTTTTTTTGCATAATGCTGCTCTTCTTACCTAGATCAAAATCATACATGCAATACGTCATCAAAATGTCATGCAGCAAAATCAATCCGGGATTATCTTGGCCCTCATAAAACTTGTTTGTTCGATCTGTTCTGTTGACATCTTTCTCTAAAGAGATGGAGAAAAGTTTCAAACACTTCGGAAAACAGATAAAAGTTTTCAATAAGCCCCTATCTTACAAATACAGCATGGTCACTTAGTTTCGGATTTTCACACAAAGTCTATCAGGAAGCTTTGAAGAGCTTGATACATCTGCATTCACTGATTGCTATTTCCAAATACAGTGAAGTAGCATTAAAGAATATGTACTTCAACAAAAATATATATATATTTTTTACTCACCCAAAGATGACTTATAAAAATAAAAAAAAAAGACTTCAAATATTTAGTAAAATGTTAACAACAGAAGTGGCCTCCATAAATTCAAAGCAACAGTTTAAAAGCACTTCAGCTTAGCTGGCTGCAAATGTCACTCAATAATGAAACTTAATGTCACACAGTTTGGTGACAATTTGCATTTTTCATCATCACCCTTTTTAAAGCAAACATTTCTTGCAACTTCAATTTTTAGAAAGGAGATGCAGCCAAAACTCACATTTCATTAGCTCATTACTGTCCGATATGATACATATGTTTTCAAATTACAATATCTAAAACCAGAGGAGTTAATATTTTACATAGTAACATAGTAGATGATGGCAGAAAAAGACCTGCATGGTCCATCCAGTCTGCCCAACAAGATAAACTCATGTGTGCTACTTTTTGTGTAAACCTTACCTTGATTTGTACCTGTCCTTTTCAGAGCACAGACCGTAGAAGTCTGCCCAGCACTATCCCCGCCTCCCAACCACCAGCCCCTCCTCCCACCACCGGTTCTGGCACAGACCGTACAAGTCTGCCCAGCACTATCCCCGCCTCCCAACCACCAGCCCCGCCTCCCACCACCGGCTCTGGCACAGACCGTGTAAGTCTGCCCAGCACTATCCCTGCCTCCCAACCACCAGCCCCGCCTCCCACAACCGGCTCTGGCACAGACCGTACAAGTCTGCCCAGCACTATCCCCGCCTCCCAACCACCAGCCCCACCTCCCACCACCAGCTCTGGCACAGACCGTATAAGTCTGCCCAGCACTATCCCCGCCTCCCAACCACCAGCCCCGCCTCCCACCACCGGCTCTGGCACAGACCGTATAAGTCTGCCCAGCACTATCCCCGCCTCCCAACCACCAGCCCCGCCTCCCACCACCGGCTCTGGCACAGACCGTATCAGTCTGCCCAGCACTATCCCCACCTCCCAACCACCAGCCCCTCCTCCCACCACCGGCTCTGGCACAGACCGTATCAGTCTGCCCAGCACTATCCCCGCCTCCCAACCACCAGTCCCGCTTCCCACCACCGGCTCTGGCTTTTCTCACAAGATCACAAGGAGCAGCTGTGAGATTTGAACCGGCCACCTCTGGATTTCAAGACAGGTGCTCTAACCATGTATTTATGTTTATTTGTACTAACTATACCTAATGGTTAGAACAACAGGCTAAGAATCGGGGGGGGGGGTGTTCAAATCCCATTGCCACTGAGATTCTGGACAAGGCACAACCTTTCATTGGCTCAGATTCAAACTACAGGCCCTCCGGAGAAAAGAAAATAAACAACTGTAGCTGAATGTACCTTGCCTTGAGCTACTACTGAGAAAAGCATGAGCCAAGTCCAAATACAAAATTCAGTACCAGGCATAATAAGAAAAATTAAAAAAAAAAAAGCCTACAAAAGTCACTCAGGACCTATACAGCAATTCTAGCATACCATAATAGCACTAACATTCAGGAGTTATACAACAAGGACTATCTAGGAAAAAGTAACACCATAAACATCACAGCGAACACTGAAACATCAATACATCTAACAGAAAATTAAACAAGCCAAAGCAGTGGGCAAAGGTGCCAGCAGGAGGAAGGTGAGGAAAGTCATGCATGCAAGTTGGAGAGGCTTAGCCTCCTCAAGTCTCTTACACCAGTTGCCTATGAGCAGGCATGTGTGTGCGCTTTGGGGAAGGTGCAAAAGTCAACTTATAGAATTTAATATCCACACGTATAGCCCCTATAAATGGGAAATACATGTTTAGAGGCTGACTGAATTTCCATTTCCGTACCAAAACTAGACCGAAATCCAGGTTCAGGTTTCGGCCAAAAATGCCTGCGCATGGACAGTCATTGCGTCAGAGCAGTGGCTCAGGGCAAGAATGAGTGAGGTTCATTCCTGCCCCCACAAAGACCACTAGGGCTTCCTAAGGTAGGCCCAGAAACGGCCTATGAGTGGTCAGGTGAGATCACGGGTCAAGGGGGGCTTCTTTTTTGATCGGGTATGGAGGAGGGAAGTTTTGTTTATGGATTTGGTTTTTGCCAAAACCAAACAGTCAACTTCGGTCACTGTTTCAGTTTTGGTAGAAACTGAAGATCCTGGGTTCAATCGGGATCTATACACATTGATACTTTGGGTCCACCTAAAATCATTCCCGCTCCACACACTAACCCCATATTGTATGGACCACTATGTGTAAATAGCAGCTTTCTAAAATCATTATTTGCACGTGTCAACTATCCATTTGTTTTAAAAACCACTATTTATATTTAGGAAGATTTCTGCAATAAGGAATATGCACTCAACTAAATGGTCTTTAATAGCAAAATCATGAGTGGTTTGAGAAGTAAAGGGGTGAGAAGCTATTTAGATTTTGCTCACACCTTTTTCAGTAGTAGCTCAAGGTGAGTTACATTCAGGTACTCTGGATATTTCTCTGTCCCAGGACGGCTCACAATCTGTTTGCACCTGAGATAATGAAGGGTTAAGTGGCTTGCCAAGATCACAAGGAGCAGCTGTGAGATTTGAACTGGCCACCTCTGGATTTCAAGACAGGTGCTCTAACCACTAGGCCACTCCTAGTGGTCACAAACATCTTGAATACTAAAACTTCGAAATCCCTAACTGAATGCCTCTACTGCCACAATACATATTTACCAATGCAGAAATTAATATTTGCAACCTTACACCACCAAACTCCAAAGCAAAATTTGAAAGTGCACTTTAAAAAGACGATTACAACTTTGATAACCAAACTACTCAATTGTGCAGTACATAAAAACAATTACCTATAAGGCTTCTATAATCTCGTAACCTTGAATTCCGTTTCTCTTGTTCTTCGCTGACTGATTTCCACTGAAGTTTCATTCTGAAGTATTCATCTCTAAAGACAATCAAGTCATTTCAAAGTCAGTAAGATGCAACAGTGACTTGTTTATTTTCAGTTTGATACGTATTGTGGAGAGAGTGGCCCAAATGAGATAAGAGGATGAGCGGAGAGCTTTATGCATATTGTGGGGAGGGGAAGATGATCCAAGTGCCTACAAACATTGCTTTATCAGATTTGTCCATTTTTGGCAGCTCCTTGGTACTGACTACTGCCAGGCTCCAGAAGGTGGACTTACAATCTGGCAGCATGAAATATGGTAAAAAACAAAAAGTGAGGAGAATGGATGAGGATACCAAAAAAATATGTATTATTCACATGAAAAATCAAAATTAAAAAGTAACAAATTAGTACATAAAATGGACCCGACACGGCCGTGTTTCGGCCCTAAGGCCTGCCTCAGGGGTCTTTGCAACCTCAGAATATGTGCTCCAAGGGAAATATCGAAACGAAGATCTCTAAGGTCTCCTCTCTTCTAAAAAATGTATATAAAATGTGCTAAAAAGCAAAACAAACTTGTAATACTCCTCTCCGAAGAGATGTCTACAATTGTGAAATATATAGAAGAGAGGAGACCTTAGAGATCTTCGTTTCGATATTTCCCTTGGAGCACATATTCTGAGGTTGCAAAGACCCCTGAGGCAGGCCTTAGGGCCGAAACACGGCCGTGTCGGGTCCATTTTATGTACTAATTTGTTACTTTTTAATTTTGATTTTTCATGTGAATAAATACATATTTTTTTGGTATCCTCATCCATTCTCCTCACTTTTTGTTTTTTATCTCACGGTTTCGTGAGGGCGTTTACCTCCTCTTTGTTTTTGCTTAGCATGAAATATGGGCCAGTTACGAGCCTGGCCTCATTTTTGGCATCGCTCACAGAAGTGTCCTATAATTCAATTAGTACAAATGAGAGAGCCCAAGGAGAATGAGGCATTAACTTATATCTAATAACCTCCTCTACAATTTTAATTCTAAGAAAATTTAATAAGTCACACATACGCTTTTCTTTTTTGTAAAGTGTGTCTTTCTTCTTTCGTACTATCCCAAGGGAAATAACCCAAAAGGAATTTCCAGACTTCTTTCCTTAGGGAATGGCAAAGTCCCTAATGGGGAGAAAAACATACATTTTAGAAAAATCTTGTAATAATTTACAGCAAAATAATACTCTCTCCTATGAACGAGTAAGGTAAAAAGGAGTAGACAGCACTTCAAATGGAAGAGCTGAGATGCTGCCTTCGTTTGGATTTAAAGGTTGCAACTTAAGTAGAGGAGTGTGGTAGCCGTGTTAGTCCACTCTTAAGGTTATCAATAGAAATCAAACAAAATAAAACATGGAAAAGAAAATAAGATGATACCTTTTTTATTGGACATAACTTAATACATTTCTTGATTAGCTTTCGAAGGTTGCCCTTCTTCGTCAGATCGGAAGGACCTGGGGTTCCTAGCCCATTATAAACCATAAAGCTGTATGTCTCTGTTGATCACCCCACCCCTCACCTATCCACACCCATCCTGTTAGAATATCAATGATATGCTTTGATGTCCCCATGCATACCTCCGACCCACCCCCATCCTCCCACCCTGTCAGACTGTCATAGTAATGCTTGAATGTTTTCACTTATATACACTGTCAGCTAGCACATTTGCTTATTTCCGATCTGACGAAGAAGGGCAACCTTTGAAAGCTAATCAAGAAATGTATTAAGTTATGTCCAATAAAAAAGGTATCATCTTATTTTCTTTTCCATGTTTTATTTTGTTTTATTTCTATTGATAAGTTTGCAACTTCAAATCCCAAAGTCACTATCCATTACTATTACTTATCTCTTTAGCGCTACTAGACATATTGCAGCACCGTACAGATAAACTAATGTCCACAGTATGGGAAATAGGTTCTGGATCTAGAGTCTGACAGTCACAGCAATGTAGCAGGAAGAAAAGAAAACGAGGAGTGGTATTATAGAGACAATATTAAAAACAACAGAATTTGCAGGTTAAGGAAGAGGCACTCTGGGTCAATCTATTTACATTGGTGTCATATACAGACCTCCAAAAAGATACCGCACTAGGTATGGGGGGTTACCATACAAAGTGTGGAGGTGCACTTAATCCCCACGAAACAATTAAAAGGGAACAGAGGGGAGCGGGGAAGATAGTCTCTTAAACAATGGGGAAGACGTATAGTTTCAATTAAAAAATAAAGTTTATTACAACAGGTTGACTCAACACAGCCGTGCTTCGGTGCCGTAGTTACACGTGTAACTACGATTATGCTCGCCACCGTTCTTGTGGAAGGAGAGAATTGTGAATTCCTATGTGCATTGTTTTCTGGTGTTTTAACCACCCAAGCACCTGATAAACCTTTGGAAGACTCCTGAAGAAGGCGCTACGGCGCCGAAACACGGCTGTGTTGAGTCAACCTGTTGTAATAAACTTTATTTTTTTTTTTAATTGAAACTTTACATCTTCCCCATTGTTTGTTAGGAGCCTACCTTCCCCACCCCCTTCTGTTCCCATATACAGACCTCCATCACAGGCAGGAGAAATAGACAGATTTAATTGAAGGCATTCATAATAAAGCTATGAAAGAGGACGTACTACTAATAGATTTCAATATGTTGGATGCTGAATGAGGCATCCCTGTTGCAGGATAGTCTAGAAATAGGAAGATCCTGAATTATTTATACAGTGAACTGTTCCAGTGGGATGGGGCCATAATAGACCTGGTGCTTACAAATGGGGACAGTGTTCCTGAGGTTATAGGGGCTGATTATCTAGCATCCAGTGAACACCATATGGTATGGTTCAATAAGACAACACACATGGAAAGGGTCTATTCAAGAGTGAAGGTTCTAGAATTTAAAAAAACAAATAAACAAACAAAACACTGAACTTAACCTTCACAGACTACAAGAGACTGAAGAGAGGAAGACAGGCAATATATAGAAAAGTAAAAGAACCTGGTAAAGCAGTCAGGAAACCAATGATACAAATGGGGGATAGCTAATACAGTAAGAGGGGGTGAAGGCTTTTCTTTTTTTTTTTTTTAAAGATACACTAGTGATAGTAGGAAGTACAAAGTTGCGTTGTGAGACTCAATGGTGAAGGCTAGGAATGTGAATAAACCGATAAGGATAAAGAGGAATTGCTTAACAAATATTTCTGACCTGTGTTCACAGAGGAACAGCAGGTCTACAAAAGACAATCACAAAGAGGAACAGAAGTGTGGCCGACCTTGAAGGATTGTCAGTAGACTGCGGGGCCTATGGAAAAGACCAACAGTACAGCCTGCACTCTACTGTGGTATTACAGCTAAAACAATATCACTGCATGCTATAAGTATGCAAATTACTGTCATGATTTTAAAACAACAGTAATCTACAAATCATTGCTAAATGCCATTTTTCCTGTAGGTGCCTGAGCAGTGACTGGCTCAGGCACTGACAGGAAGGGTGACATTGAAGAAAAAGAAAGCAAAAATTGACGGTACCCCGACCCAGCTTTCTGCACAGCCCCCTATCCCTAGCAGCCTCCCACCCTCTCCTTTTCCCAACCAAACCAGGTCCCAACCATCCCCATTCCCCAACAGTAAAACATAAAATTACCTGGTGGTCTAGTAGGACCCCCCTCCTCCCAATCTGACCTCCCTATTATCAACACACCAAAATCCCCGGTGGTCTAATGGATCCCCTTTTCCAAGCACACACCCCCCTCCCATACCTGAAGGCAAGAGTGATGCCTTTCGCTCCTGCCCCTGGCCCCGTCATTTTCATAATGGTGGCACTCTGTCCTGCATGGTGAATCCTGGGATGCACTGGGCAAGGCCAGTCTACCATATAAAGGAGAAATTCCAAACTGCAGCCCACTAAACCTTCCCTGCCTGTGGCCAAATTAGCACACAGAGCAAGATTTTTTTTTTTTTTGGGGGGGGGGGAGTGGGGGGCACTATATACAGAGAAGATGGTAACACAGAGGAGGAGACCTGCAAAACAACACATTCAATTCTGTAGGGTTCTCTACCCAGCAGGAGAGGAAGGCCTGCTACACTGGATGGGGGAAGGAGAATGAAAGGAAATGGGAGGTCAGCAAAACAGAAAGGTGAAAGCTAGGATGAAATGAGACAAAGAAGAAGGGTGGTCTGAGCAACACGAGAATGAGTAAGGTGACAGCAGAGAGGTCCCAAGAGTGTATGGAGCACACACACAAAACCCTGACAAACACTCCCCCCAACTGCCTCAAGCAGCAAATGCTAGAGTGGGAGACAGGTGGTAGAGTTCCTAGGAGTGCAGCAGGATTAGCAACTTCCTAGAAGGTGAGGTTATTTACCTGCAATGGGGGCTCTTTGTGGATGGCAAGGAAATGCAGTCATACATACGGGTGATGTCTACCTAGCAAATATAATTGCTACATCTTAGCACAGGAAAGTCTCAAAATGGGCTTCCTGAGTATGCATGAATGCTCCAGTACTAACTGTCCCTATCTCCTCAGTCAATACGAAGCTAGATACAGGTAAGCAAATTCTTTCTCCATGGACAAGCAGGTATATGACTCACACAGGAGGTGATAGCCAAGCTAAGGGTTGCCTTAACTACAATGCTCCTTGGGCAACCCAGGAATACAGTTCTAATTCCACGATATCTTTTTTTGAGAAACAGCGACCTTTCATAAGCCCAGAAAAAGGAACAGAAAAAAAAAAAAAAAAGCATTCACTTGGCCAGCCAGAACTAATATAACAGACTGGCAGACACTAGAAAAACCCCTCCATCTGTCCTACTCTAGCACTCTCATCTCACTTATCTCAAATGAGTACAATTCATCTCTCCCGACCCCTCTTCCCTCACAACCATAGCCTGAATGCTCTTTCCTTTTTCTCTTCCTATCCATTAATATCCTGAGGAAATACATCTTCACAGAAAGGGTGGTGAATTCGTGGAACAGCCTTCCCTGTGGAAGTGAAGGAGACGAAACCAGTATCTGAATTCGAGTGAGTTTAGGACAAGAACATAGAATCTCCAAGGGAGTGATAGAGTAGATGGCATGAATGGGCAGACTGGATAGGCCATATGGTCTTTATCGGCCTACATTTTTCTCCGTTTCTATTCTTCTGTCTCCCTGTGCTCCCTCAGCTCTGCAATCGCACAGCCATTCTCAAAGCCCAGCAACTTTGCAAAAGAGGAGGCTCTTTGCAAAGTACACACAGATTGGGACACAGGACCCACTCACAACCAAAGCCACACCAGCTTAGTTCTCAACAGACACGAACCAAGGACCTAAGCATTTTATATATAAAGATAATTATAAGGATGACTGCAGCGGACACAAATCTTATTGGAGTCAAAAAAAATTATGCAACCATGAATTACATCTAAGACTCTAGCAGAGTGAAAATGTGCTACGCACTCATGAGTATGCATTTAAACACAGCTGACTATGCTAAAATGTTGCTTTAAAGTTACTGTTTAATAAAATGAAGACCATTCTCCATAATAATTTAGCACTTTTCTTTCATGTAAGTGGAGAAAAACGACAGCCAACCGTTCACTTCTTCAGATTATCTGTTCTCATCCTTTATGAAACAGCAAATTTAATGAACCAAATAAACAAACTTAATTAAAAGCAGCAGTACTTGCAAATTATTTTTAGATAATTCAGTTGGAAATTAAAAAACACACACTCATTAAGATCCCCCCTTCCTCACTCTGATTTTTATTTCCTTCCCCTGGGATACCTAATAGTGCAGAGTCTGCACGTTAAGTCCTGTGAAATGAAACTCAAGGACCTAAATTTGTATACAACAGAGAACAGATGGAAAGAGGGGCTATGATAGAGACATTTAAATACCTCAAAGGAATAATTAATACACTAGAGGTAAGAATTTGGATTTTTAGATTTAATTACTTACACCTTTCCAAATATGAGCTCAAAACAAATTAAAGTCAACTACAGGAGGTATTTCCCTGCCCCAGAGGACTAAATGTTAGGGGCTAAATTTAAAGAGAAAATAATGTTTAGCCTGACCCACTAATTTTCTTTCCTTGTGTCCAGCCAGACTAGTTCTAGCATATGGGTTTTATGCTCCTCTACCAGCAGATGGAGACAGAACAACTTGTTTGCTGACACCACTCTACATCAGGTCCTGTGCTAACATCAGCTCTACAGTATTTTTGTAGCAAGCCCAAGGACTCACACAAAATTACCAGGCAAGGCCTTTGAGGTCTTCCTTTGCCCACTGGGATCTAGAGTTCAGGGTGGATTTTTTTTTTTTTTTGCAGATCACCTTCAGATAATAGCTTATGAAGGCGCATTTTCAAAGCACTTAGACTTACAAAGTTGCACAGAAACCTATGGAACTTTGTAAGTTTAAGTGCTTTGAAAATGAGCCTCCATGGCTCCTCAGATCAGTAAGCTACGGTCACATGGTCAGTTGCATGATCATAGTTTAATAAAGAATCTGGAGAAATTTTCTGTTGTGTGATTCTCCAGGAAATTACAGCTGTGTTCTGAAAGTAAAAAATTACGACAGGATTTTGTCTACCTCTTTATAACCTTCATTGGTTACCACATGAAATTAGGATCCGTTTTAAAGATTCATGCCTTGTTTATGTATACACACATGGTACTGACAATGTTATCTAGCAAAACCTATGAAGAGAGGTTTATCAGGACATTCACTCAACTATTCCCAGCTGGAACTTTTGGATTTGCTGTCCCTGTCTGCTGTTTGTCATCAACTAGGGAGAAAGCCTTCTGACACATAGGCCCCAAAACTCTAGAAGCTTCTTTCTGTGGACTTGAGGAAAAAAAAAATGTTCTACATTCTGGAAAAAAATTGAAAAACTTGGTTCTGCAGGCAAACAGAGGTAGACTGGGGAATTCGTGTTTTATTACCCATTTGTTTGTTTATAAAATACATATACTCCTTGATTTAGACGGGTAAAGTCTGGTGACAGAATCTGGAAGGAATATATACCATGAAGTAAGAAGTTCACGGTACAGAGGTTATAGGGAGGGATGGGTAGAGGGGGAGAAAAAGGGGTAAAATTGATGATCCAGATAAGATGTACATAAATGCAAATGATGTGTTGTTATGATTACAGAATGTTTGCCTTTAATAATTCTGTTCCAAATGTATGATCATCAATAAAAATCGTTTAAAAGTAAAAAATACACACTATATTAAAAATTGAGATCCACTCCAATGAATTGTGAGGGGTGGATAAATCACATCATGTCAGACCTCAATGCTGACCAGTACTCAGAAAGAGCTTCCTGCCTCAATGCACTCAAGATCGACAACATGAGGGCTTAGTTTTCTAGATAATCCTAATAAATTTTCATGAGATAGCTGCATACATTTCTACTATTGTATGCAAATATATCTCTTATATTCTTGAGGGATATCCTGACAAACAGGATTAAATGAAAAGTAATGACTCCACCTCCATAACTTTTGTTTAAATATATTGTAGTAAGTAAAAAATGAAAACAATGCTTGAAACTTGACTTTTATTACATACATTTACTTTTCTACATATTGTCACCACCATTCACAACACATTTCTACCAACAATGGACAAGTTTTTGAAAGCCATCATGAAAGAACTGCACATCTTGTCTCTTCGACTCAAATGAAGAGGTGAAAAGGACTGTAAGCAACTGGTTGAACAGATGCCCCCAAAGGTATTCCTTCAATTATGGAAAAAGATGGAAATTGCATGGCGCTAAGTCTGGCCTGTATGGTGGATGGGGTAAGAATGTGAGACCTATCTTCGCCACCACCTATCTGTGGTGTTTCATGCTGTGAGAGACCTAGCATTGTCATGATGCACCAAAATGTCCTTCTTATGCTTCTTAACTCCATCATTCTTTCAAAGTTTTCAGGATTGCATGCTTTGAGTGATCCCTCCGATTGTCCTTACAAGCTCGTCATCCTTTCTTGTGTGAAACTCATTCGTTGCTGTCACAGGTCACCCACTTCTTTTTTGATCACACAAATCAGCCCTTCCCGGTCCACAATCTTTACATATTTTGGCCCAGCAATGCACAATACTCACATCAAACACAGTTATCACCATAAACAACCTGCATGCGACAGTGAATTGCACCGACAAGTGCTTACTGCATGCCTCCATTTCACAATAGCAGAACAGCCTCTTCACAAAGACACTTCTTGTCAGCTGAGGTGAAGGAACAGATTTCAACAAACAAGTGAGCAGGTATAGCATGTCATGAATTAAGGAGGTGGAGGCATTACTTTTCATTTAACCCTCATAGTTGTGGCCCACCAGGATGGCAGTTTGACATTTCTGCCCTAACTAGTAGTCTCCATGAGATAAGAAAATGTTTTCTAGAGGTGGCAACCTTGTGAAAACAACAAATACACCATAAAACTTTATCTCTGGGGCCTATAGGACACATTCTACCATTTCTTCTGTGGTGAGGTAAAGTGAAACAATAGTGGCTCCATGTGATAGCAGTGTCATCATGGAAACCCATGCATATGTACATAAGTACATAAGTAATGCCATACTGGGAAAAGACCAAGGGTCCATCGAGCCCAGCATCCTGTCCACGACAGCGGCCAATCCAGGCCAAGGGCACCTGGCAAGCTTCCCAAACGTACAAACATTCTATACATGTTATTCCTGGAATTTTGGAGTTTTCCAAGTCCGTTTAGTAGCGGTTTATGGACTTGTCCTTTAGGAAACCGTCCAACCCCTTTTTAAACTCTGCTAAGCTAACCGCCTTCACCACATTTTCCGGCAATGAATTCCAGAGTTTAATTACACGTTGAGTGAAGAAAATCTTTCTCCGATTTGTTTTAAATTTACTACACTGTAGTTTCATCGCATGCCCCCTAGTCCTAGTATTTTTGGAAAGCGTGAACAGACGCTTCACATCCACCTGTTCCACTCCACTCATTATTTTATATACCTCTATCATGTCTCCCCTCAGCCGTCTCTTCTCCAAGCTGAATAGCCCTAGCCTCCTTAGTCTTTCTTCATAGGGAAGTCGTCCCATCCCCGCTATCATTTTAGTCGCCCTTCGCTGCACCTTTTCCAATTCTACTATATCTTTCTTGAGATGCGGCGACCAGAATTGAACACAATACTCAAGGTACGGTCGCACCATGGAGCGATACAACGGCATTATATGGTACATCACTTTGGAAAGCTAGAGAGAAATGCTGGAGAGTTTTTATACTACCCCCATCTATCTGGGCACTATTGGATGACATCATCCATATACAAGGTCTTGCTATCCTGCTTTTTCCTCAGAGAATACATCTTCCCCACCCTTCCCCCTATTCACATTTAAAAAGATTTGTAGTCTGCCTATCCACTATTCTAGGCAGATGAATATAGTCAATATATGAAACAGTAAATAATAGAATGCATTCCTTGTGTGGCTCTGAAGAAAAATAATTGTTGATTCATTTTTAACACAATAATTTCAAGAAGACCCCACGAGTTTCATAAGAAAAAAAATTATATATTCATCAGGGTCTGCTGCCCAGTAAAACTTGTTCGTTAATAAACCAAATTTTATGCAGTATTCGCAAAATAATTATGTCAAAATGTGCTGGAACATTCAACTTAAGATACTTCGTAAAACCAGAGTTAACACAGAAAGCTGACTGTACAGCTAGAGGTGTGGTTACATTTTTGCATTATCCCGCCTATAACAACATTTGCACAATTTAATGCGCCTATTATTTTGCATATTGCGCAATGATGCCAATTCAATGTATGTTAGGCTCTGGCATTAACATAGATGTTTAAAACTTTGTTGGTCTCAGGGCTAATGCGCTTCGTTAAAAAAAACCTTGTTGTACAGATTGCTATTTAAATTGTTTAATGGAAATGCAGCAAAACTGGTTTACAAGCTCGTTTTCTGAGAATACTAGAATTTAACAGGGACCCTATAGGTATACTGGGTAAAGAAGCTTATGTGAGGAAAATTAAGGAGACTGAAGTTACCCCTTTGAACATCAACATCTTCATACGGTCTACATTCAAGATCCTCCCTTCTGAATCCATGTTCTGAGTCCACTCTTGAACGGATACTGGCTCTCTCCGCTGAACTGTATGGCGATCTCCTAAGTCAATCTAAAATAGATAGCATTTGTTAAATTTACATAACTGCATCTATGGCACTCATTTTTTTTTTTTTTTACATGCCAAACTGCTCTAATTATTATTGCAAGCAGCTGCAAGGGACTTAATGAAATACAAATGACATTCGCTTCTATAATGAACAAACACACCGAATTGTAAAACTGCTTATGGGTTGTACTAATGGTGTTAATTTTACCTTACAAGCAATTCAGCCTACTTCAATTAATCTCTGAAACACATTTTGAATACAAAAAAAAAAAAAAAAACCATAGAAAACTCAAATAGTACTGTGCATTCCCATTACTCTCCTATCATAATTTGAGTCAGATGGGTGTCAAAGATATGATCCATGATGCTTTTATCACTGGTCCATCGCTGCTGACTCACCCAGTAGTAACAACCTGTGAAAGAATGCGAGTAAAAAGAACTGATGCACTCCCAAGTACCTCCACCAACACATCAGCCAGGAAGGAACGGCATTAGCCTAGGGCTTGGGAACACACATTCCCCCCAGATTCTATATAGCGTGCCTAGAGATCCACGCAGAAATCCAGTCATATTCTGTAATAACACACATAACTTAACTGGCTTAACAGTTCTTAACAAGCAATAATGAGCACTAATTGGTAATTAGAATTTAGGCGCCTAACTCGCTAAGAGTATTCTGTAATGAACTGCGCCTAAATTCCAATGCGCGGTTTAAAGGGGGAGTGGCCATTCCAAAATTTACACACATAGTTATAGAATATGTCCCAATGCGCATAAATCTAAGCGCCGGGATTTACGTTATATTTTCATTGGTGTAAATGGACACGCATAGTTTTAAGCGCTGGGATATCAACTAAGCATATTCTATATACCACGCCTAAATCTAAGTGCCGCTTATAGAATACACTTAAGCAGAAATATTTACTGCACCGGTTTGTTTGCTTTTTTAGGCACCATGGTTAGAATCTAACCCATTATCTCATTCCCCAGCCCACACTCCTTACAACCTGCTGCTCCACAGTTCAGATCAGGAAAGGTGGTCTGAGGGAGAAGAGGAAAGAAGGGAGAGGTCCTCATGGTGTGTGAAGGAGGAGAGAGCATGACACCCAGGGGTCAATTCTCAGCAGAATCAAGTAAGTAGTTATGTCCCTTGGCAAAAATTTACATAACCCTAGAACTATTACTGGATTTGCACTAATTTCCAGGACTAGGAATTCAGGATAGCCACTGATCCTTGGTGGCAAAATAAAAGGCTTCAACCTATGCGTCCAAATTTTCATCACCCAAATTACTTTTCAGATGTAAAATCCCCATTTTAGTGTTAGCTTGCAGTCTTAAGCACTACAAGGATGGCTAAAAAAAAAAAGAGACCTGCATCCCCCCTGGTCTCATATTCTTATACTGTAAACATAATTATCTGTGCATAATTATGTTGCAGAAGGCTCTTATTTACAGAGCTATAAAAATACTGAAATACAACAAAAAGATGCTGGCAGAAACTGATCTCAACAGGATGGCAGTATCGATTTTGGCAGAGTAACCTTTGCAAATGTGAGCTCTGGTGGGATCTGTGGGTAGAAGAGTACCAACACAGTTAGCAAAGTCCTTGCGAGAAGTACAGGCAGGGGAGTTAAAATAAGCTCCTCATGTGTACTTTTTACAGGGATGGACATAGTGCCTCTCCCCCCCTCCCCCCACAGACACACACAAACACTGGTGGGAAGGAAAATTTTCCAAAAGGTGCTTTCTGGTTTTTGTTTTTTTTATTTCATACAAGCCTTTATTAATAAACTGCAGCAATACACCAAATAAACAACAAAAATTCAACAAACTACAAAGTTTCACTCTGACAACTTACTATAAGAAACAGTCTATTGATTGCGTAAATTATTTTGTAGAAACATATCAAGCAGCCAGATAATACCATCTGCGTCTTCTATTTTTGTATTAAAGGTAAAATTATGTATAATCATACCTGATAATTTTCTTTCCATTAATCATAGCTGATCAATCCATAGACTGGTGGGTTGTGTCCATCTACCAGCAGGTGGAGATAGAGAGCAAACTTTTGCCTCCCTATATGTGGTCATGTGCTGCCGGAAACTCCTCAGTATGTCGATATCAAAGCTCCATCCGCAGGACTCAGCACTTAGAGAATTACACCCACGAAGGGACACTCTGCCCAGCTCACCACCGCCGAAACGGGGGAGGGGAATTAACCCAGCTCATCCCCACACAAGTGGGGGAGGGGAATCCGTCCAGCTCATCCCCGCGGAGCGGGGAGGGACACCACACCCGCCGATGCGGGGGGGATCTGGCTTATCCTGCAACCGCAACCGCGGGAGGAGCTGACTGACCCTAACACCGCCGAAGCGGGAGGGGTACAAAGCTGCCCTACAGCCGCACGAAGCGGGAGGGAGTGCCGGCAGAATTTTAAGTCTCAATCCAGCCCCGTAAAACGGAGGGGAGAGGAATGCAGCAGCTCACTGTAACACAAACTCGTCTTAACTCTTGAAGAATCCAAGTGAAAAAACTTGAACACGAAGTCTTTCTGAAGTAACTGAAGACTAAACTTGAACCTGAAATGCAACCAGAATAAAAACAGTACAGATATCTGGGAGGGGCTATGGATTGATCAGCTATGATTAATGGAAAGAAAATTATCAGGTATGATTATACATAATTTTACCTTCCATATCATCAAGCTGATCAATCCATAGACTGGTGGGATGTACCGAAGCAGTACTCACCCAGGGCGGGACATTGAAATTCCTGACCTCAACACTGAAGCTCCAAACCGGGCCTCCGCCCGTGCAGCCACAGTCAAACGGTAATGCTTGGAGAATGTATGAGCCGAAGCCCAAGTTGCCGCCTTGCATATCTCTTCCAAGGAGACGGATCCGGCCTCTGCCATCGAGGCCGCCTGAGCTCTCGTGGAGTGAGCCTTCAGCTGGATAGGCGGCACCTTCCCCGCGCCACATAAGCCGCTGCAATGGCTTCCTTGACCCATCTTGCCACTGTAGGCTTAGCAGCTGCAAACCCTTACGAGACCTGCAAACAGGACAAACAGATGATCCGATTTCCGGAAATCATTGGTCACTTCCAAGTATCTGAAGATGACTCGTCTCACATCCAGATATTTAAGAGCAGAGTACTCCTCTGGGTAGTCCTCCCTACGAAAGGAAGGGAGACAGAGCTGCTGATTCACATGGAAGCGAGAAACAATCTTGGGCAGGAAGGAAGGCACTGTGCGAATAGTCACTCCTGCCTCAGTGAACTGCAGAAAAGGCTCTCGACATGAGAGCGCCTGGAGCTCGGAAACTCTTCTGGCTGAAGTGATAGCCACCAAAAAGACTGCTTTCAACGTCAGGTCTTTCAGAGATGCCCTCGACAAGGGTTCAAAAGGCGGCTTCTGCAATGCTCTTAGTACCAGGTTGAGATTCCACGCAGGCACCACTGAGTGCAGAGGAGGGCGCAGGTGATTAACTCCCTTGAGAAAGCGCACCACATCTGGCTGCGAAGCCAGGGAAGCACCCTTCAGGCGGCCCCTGAAGCAAGCCAGAGCCGCTACCTGGACTTTAAGGGAACTGAGCGACAGGCCTTTCTCCAGACCTTCTTGCAGGAACGCCAACACTGAAGAAATTGGAGCAGTGAAGGGAGAAAGTGAGCCTGCTTCACACCACGCTGCAAAGATACGCCAAACCCTGGCGTAAGCAGTAGAAGTAGAGCGCTTCCTCGCTCTCAGCATAGTGGCGATGACCTTGTCTGAGAAGCCTTCTTCCTCAGACGCTGCCGCTCAATAGCCAGGCCGTAAGACCAAAGGGGGAGGGATCCTCCATCACCACGGGACCCTGATGTAACAGGCCCTGCTCCACTGGCAGCCGCAGAGGATCGTCGACTGAGAGCCTGATCAAGTCCGCATACCAGGGACGCCTGGGCCAATCCGGACCCCACCAGGATTACCCTGCCGGGATGCTTTGCCACCCGGTCTAGCACCCTGCCCAACATGGGCCAGGGCGGGAACACATAGAGAAGCTCTTGTGTCGGCCACTGTTGGAGAAGAGCATCTACTCCCAGGGATCGAGGGTCCCGTCCTCTGCTGAAAAAGCGCGGGCACTTGGCAATTGGCCGATGACGCCATCAGATCTAGGCTCGGCTGGCCCCAGCGCTTCGTGATGTCCAAGAAACGCCTGAGCAGATAGCTGCCACTCTCCGGGCTCCAAGGTATGGCGACTGAGAAAGTCCGCCTTGACATTCATGACTCCGGCAATGTGGGCCGCTGAAAGCTGCTCCAGGTTCGCTTCCGCCCACTGGCAAAGATTCATAGCCTCCTTGGCTAGAGGGGCGCTCTTGGTACCTCCCTGGCGGTTGACATAGGCCACAGCCGTGGCATTGTCCGACAGGACCGTACAGGCTTCAACACCAGTACCGGGATGAACTCCAAAAGCGCCAACCGAATGGCTCTGAGTTCCAGGAGGTTGATAGACCACTTTGCCTCTGCAGGAGACCAGAGCCCCTGCGCTGTCCTTCCCAAGCAGTGGGCTCCCCAGCCCGACAACGAGGCGTCCGTCGTGACGACAATCCACTCTGGGGTCACCAGAGGCATTCCCGCAGACAACTTGTCTGTCTGCATCCACCAGCTCAGCGCCTTGCGCACTGCTGGGTCCAAGGGAAGGCGCACAGCATAATCCTCCGACATCGGAGTCCAGCGCTGCAGCAAAGAGTGTTGAAGTGGTCTCATATGAGCCCTGGCCCAGGGCACAACTTCCATCGTGGCCGTCATAGAGCCCAACAGCTGCACATAGTCCCAAGCCCGAAGGGGAGAGGCTACTAGGAACTGGTCCACCTGAGCCTGAAGTTTGACAATCCGATTGTCTGGCAGGAACACTCTGCCCACTTGGGTGTCGAATCGAACTCCCAGGTACTCCAGGGACTGAGTCGGGCGCAGCTGGCTTTTCTCCCAGTTGATGATCCATCCCAGGGAGCTCAAAAGAGCAACTACCCGGTCCACAGCTTTGCCGCACTCTGCATAAGAGGGGGCTCGGATCAACCAGTCGTCCAGATAAGGATGGACTTGTACCCCTTCCTTTCGTAGGAAGGCCGCGATGACCACCATTACTTTGGAAAAGGTCCGCGGAGCAGTAGCCAACCCGAAAGGGAGGGCTCTGAACTAGAAGTGTCGTCCCAGGACTGCAAAACGCAGAAAGCGTTGATGAGGAGGCCAGATGGGAATATGCAGGTACGCTTCCTTGATGTCCAAGGATGCCAGGAACTCTCCTGCCTTCACTGCCGCTATAACAGAGCGGAGAGTCTCCATGTGAAAGTGCCGCACTTTCAAGGCCCGATTGACCCCTTTGAGATCGAGGATAGGCCGGACAGAACCTCCTTTCTTTGGTACCACAAAGTAAATGGAGTAACGTCCCTTGCCAAGCTGACTTTCTGGCACCGGAACGACCGCGCCCAGGCGGATCAGATTGTCCAAGGTCTGCTGCACTGCCACAGCTTTGACCGGAGACTTGCAGGGAGAGAGTACAAACCCGTCTTTTAAGGGTCGGCAGAACTCTAGTTTGTAGCCGTCTCTGATGACTTCCAGCACCCACGCGTCTGAAGTTATTGTGGTCCACTCGCCCAGAAACGAGGACAGCCGTCCTCCAATCTGCACTGGGGCGTGGACCAAGACCCCGTCATTGGGTACGAGAACCCTGGGGGAGGACCGGAGGGAGCACCTCCGGGACGGCGGTCTCTGCGAAAGGAATGCTGCTTGGGGGAGAAATTCCTCTTGAAGGAAGAGGGGGCAGAGGAACCCGACTTGCCCAGGCGGTACCGACGGGCTTCCTGCAACCGTCCTCTGGAGGTACCGGGACGAGTACTAGCCCGAGCCCTGACCTCTGGTAATTTCTTGCCCTTAGACGTGCCGAGATCGGTCACGATTTTGTCCAGCTCGACCCCAAAGAGCAGCTTGCCTTTAAAAGGCAACCTAGCCAGGCGGGATTTAGAGGCTTGGTCAGCAGACCAATGTTTCAGCCAAAGCCACCGCCGCGCAGAGATTGTCTGAGCCATGCCTTTCGCTGAGGCCCTCAAGACATCATACAGCAAGTCTGCCAAATAGGCTAAGCCCGATTCCAGGGCCGGCCAATCAGCCCTCAAGGAATGATCCGAGGGGGAAGCCCGCTGCACCATAGTCAGGCACGCCCTGGCCACATAGGAGCCGCAAACTGAGGCCTGCAAACTTAAAGCAGCCGCCTCAAAGGACGACCTTAAGGCCGCCTCCAATCTTCTGTCTTGGGCGTCCTTTAGGGCCGTGCCAACCTTCCACCGGCAACGCCGTTTTCTTAGTCACCGCAGTGATTAAAGAATCCACGGTAGGCCACAGATAGGCCTCACGTTCACTCACAGCCAAAGGATAGAGGCGGGACATAGCCCTAGCCACTTTAAGGCTCGCTTCTGGGACATCCCATTGAGCCGAAATTAAGGTGTGCATGGCATCATGCACGTGGAAGGTTCTAGGCGGGCGCTTCGTCCCCAGCATAATGGCAGAGCCAACAGGGGCTGAGGGAGAGACGTCCTCCGGAGAGGAAATCTTCAAAGTGTCCATGGCCTGTAACAACAGGTTGGGCAAATCCTCTGGGCTAAAAAGCCGCGCTGCAGAGGGGTCATCCGCTCCATCCGAGCGGGGATCCGTCTCCTCCAAGGAATCCGCAAAGGACCGTTGGGAGACCTCAGACACGCTGCCCTCATCTACATCGGAGGAGACAACTTCCTCCAAGGCCTGGGAATCAACCCGAGGACGTTTACCTCTGGGAACCTCAACCTCTTTACCAGACGAGGGAGCAGGGGCAGCGTTGTGCATGAGGAAGGCCTGATGCAGCAGCAAAACAAACTCGGGGGAGAAACCCCCCAGACTGTGCACTTCCGCAGCCTGGGCAACAGCCCTAGACGCACCCTCAACCGGCGCTCGCAATAGCAGGGGAGAGACATGCTGCGCATCCAAAATGGCGTCCGGCGCGAAACTCCGCGAAGGAGCCGCGCGGGAAGAACGGCTCTTAACTTTAGCCGCTTCTGTGCCGTCGCCCAAATTAAGGGCGTTCATGGCATTAATGTCTCCAACCTCAAGGGCGGCCCAAGAAGAAGCCGTCCGAGCCGCGTGGCCGGCCAAGATGGCGGAGGCGAGGAGCGGGGGATGGGCGTTTATGGCGGGAAAAACCGCCACGCCGGAGGAAGGACCGGGACATTCATCGGTCACGAAACTGTCACCCACAAGGGCGAATCAGGCTTTAAGACCCCCGCATCCCCTCTAGAAGCGCTCAAGCGACCCGGGGAGCGACCCTTTGCGCCCTCGCCCTCCGACGCCATATGCCACGAGGAGAAGAATCGGGGAACCCCCTGCCCGCTATAAAAAGGTAAAAATTACCTGCTGTCCGCTCCGAGTTGTAACGACCTGGAGGCATATTTTCAAAGCACTTAGCCTCCCAAAGTTCCATAGAAACCTATGGAACTTAGCCTCCCAAAGTGCTTTGAAAATATGCCTCCTGGTGTCCCAGTGAGTAGCTGCAATAGACGCTTAAATAAACGTCGAAATAAACGCCTTTAAGGACGTTCAAAATTTTTTTTTTTTTTTTTTTTAACGGAGCCAGCGGGAGGGGGGAGAAAAGGAGGGACCTGGCACCACCAGGTTTGCACTTGCTCAAAAGAGCCCTCAACCCCAGGCACTCAACAAAACCTAAAAATTAGGCTTGGAGGCCTAGCCAGAGCTGCTGCTGTGTGTGACCACCACCTGCTGAGATAGAGAACATACTGGGGAGTTTCCGGCAGCACATGAACACATATAGGGAGGCAAAAGTTTGCTCTCTATCTCCACCTGCTGGTAGATGGACACAACCCACCAGTCTATGGATTGATCAGCTTGATGATATGGAACAAGGTTTTGAATTTTTGAACACTAGGAACTCACCCCTTTCTCAGTGGTTAGACATCAGGTTACTCAAGGTGAATCCCTTAGAAAATTTTCATGCCCCTCCCCCATCTAAATAATCCTTATGAATGTAAAGAACACTAATACACTAGAGTAGCAAGGGGGGGGAGAGGGGCAGTCTGCCCCGGGTGTGAGCTCAAGGGGGGTGCTTCTTGCCAGCTCCCACCCCCCCCCCCCCCGGGTGCACCACGATGACACCCCCCCAGACCCAGTGCCTACCCTGAACTCTAAGCTGCCGCACCCTACCTTTAAAAATGCTCAGAAACCGAGGCGAGGCGCAGCGCCTCCCCCTTGCAAGTAGAGGAAGTATGGATGGATCGTCTCGTCGTCGATCGGGCCTTCCCTCACTCTGTCCGTCCCGCCCTCCGCTGACGCAACTTCCTATTTCCGGAAGGGCGGGACAGAGCGAGGGAAGGCCCGATCGATGATGAGATGATCCAGCCATACTTCTTTTACTTGCAGGCGCGAGGCGCTGCGCCTCGCCTCGGTTTCTGAGCTTTTTTTAAAGGTAGGGTGCGGGAGCTTAGACGGAGTTCAGGGTAAGCACTGGGTCGGGAGGGGGGGGATGTCATTGTCCTGCACCTGGTGGGGGGGGGGAGTGAAATGGCAAACCGCCCCGGGTGGCAGCCCCCCTTGCTACGCCACTGCACTAATACAAGAGCATAATTTCATAATGTCAGAAAGGTTCAATAAACAAGCCAACAGGGGGCTTCCACCAGCAGAATTCTTTGTCCTTACCCGTGTAATAACTTCAAATCCAGGTTCTTCCTGTTGGTTTATTTTCAGTCCCGGAATAGCATCACTAAGAAAATCTGCCATTTCTTGTGGAGGTCGGTGTTGTACTAAAGTGTCGCTTCCTCGAAAAGTATCAAAAATATAATTTGTAACTTTGGAGAACCCTATCATAGTAGCTACATAGGGATCCTTTTTCAACTTCTGTACACAAGCAGAAAAAAAAAAAAAAAAAGACACACACAAAATTATCTACAGTTATTTTACTAATTTGTAAAAGTAATAGGAAAATCAAAGATGACCACCACTGAGGCGACATGGCATCGTCGGACACCACACGAATACGTTTTCAATAATATATGGCTTTGCTAGAAATTAGAGAAGGTAAAAAAACTATTACATTGTTTACAGTTTTTATTAATACCAATTCTAGAGCATTTTCCATTATAAGCTATCTTTAAAGCAACAAGGATTTGTGAGAGGTTTGGAGTCAACAACGTATTATCAATAGAGATGGATAACTACTGAGAGGAACAAGACGCATACGTAAGGAACTTCAGATGGAAACCAAATGCTAAGGTGGCCATGAAATAAAGCTGATTTTGCTATGAATATTTTTAGCTCACACTTTTCATTAGTAGCTCAAAGTGAGTTATATTCATGTGCAACTGGTTATTTACACATCTCTGGAGGATTTACAGTCTATAGCCTCATTTATTAACCTGTGTTTAGGTGATAATGTGCATTAATATGAGTTAATGAATGTTATTTAATGCAAGCTCCATTATTCTCAAAGAGGCTATTTACTAAAGCACATAACTCATTAATATACTAGTAAAAAAGGCCCGTTTCTGACACAAAGGAAACGGGCGCTAGCAAGGTTTTCCCCGGAGTGTGTATGTTTGAGTGTGTGTGAGAGTGACTGTGTGAGAGTGACTGTGTGAGAGAGAGAGAGTGAATGTGTGAGCGTGTGTGACAGAGAGACATTGAGACTGGGTGTGTCTGTGTGTGTGTCTGTGAGTGTGTCTGTGAGTGTGTCTGTGTGTGTGAGTGAGTGTGTGTGTGTCTGTGAATGTGTGTGAGAGAGAGACAGTGAGTGCCAGGGGCCCCCCTCCCTCCCACCCAGTTCCAGTGTCACCCCTTCCTCCGTGTTCCAGGGTCATCGTCATCCCCCTCCCTCCCTCCCTCCCTCCGAGTTCCAGGGTTGTCCCCCGCTTTTATTTTTTTTCTAGCTTTTGTACAGGTGGTGCATTCCCCCCCTCCTTCCCCGAGTTCCAAATCCCTCTCCTCCACCGAGTTCCAGACAGTATGGTAATTGTCCCCACAACTTTTACAATCAGCACATATGTTGCGCAGACCTGTGAAAAACTCCAACTTTAACTGAATGGTACTCCACAAACATGTATACGGGTGTGAAAACATTTTGCAAAGCAAAGCACTGTACATACAACGCTATATCCAACTATAATTAAGTGGTGTTTAGTAAATTTTTACAAAGTTTCTCTGAAGGAGTAAGAGCTGTTGGTAACGTCTCCCAGAAAAAGCTAAAAAGCCTACAACGGGCCCTGTTTACTAAGCTACGCTATAGGTGAGCTAGCATTTTTAGCACGCGCTAAAGCTAGAGACACCTATAGGAATATATGGGTGTCTCTAGCATTAGCACACGCTAATTTTTAGCATGTGCTAAAAACGCTAGCGCACCTTACCGTGTTTCCCCGAAAATAGGACATCCCCCGAAAATAAGACCTACCCAGGTTTTGGTGCCCTTAGTAAATATAAGGCCTCCCCCGAAAGTAAGGCCTAGCAAAGTCTTATTTTCAGGGGATGTCTTATTTCGGGGAAACACGGTTGGTCCGCCCACCCTCCCTCCGTCGCTCCTGCAACTAACCCCCCACCCGAGGTCGCCCCCCCACCCCCCTCCATCACTCCGAAACTAACCTGAAGCCTCCTTTCACTTGCCTTCCAGTTCGCATCGCAGCAAGCAGCAGGGCAGGCCACTCCTTCCTTCCGTGTCCCGCCCTCGCCTGACGTAACGTAACGTCAGGCGAGGGCGGGGCATGGAAGGAAGGAGAGGCCTGCCCTGCTGCTTGTTGCACCGCGAACTGAAAGGCAAGTGAAAGGAGGCTTCAGGTTAGTTCCGGAGCGACGGGGGGGGGGGGGGGGGGGCGGCGACTTCAGGTGGGGGGGCCATCTCGGGTGGGGGGTTAGTTGCAGGAGTGATGGAGGGAGGGTGGGCGGGCCAACCGTGTTTCCCCAAAATAAGACATCCCCTGAAAATAAGACCTAGCGCCGTTTTGGGAGCAAAAATTAATATAAGACAATGTCTTATATTCGGGGAAACACGGTAGTAAACAGAGCCCAAAATGTTTTTAATGTCTTTAAGGTTTATAGTTCAGCAAAATGCATACCGCTGGATATCTCTGAGAACAGCAAAGCCTCGCAACCAAACAGATCTGATAAAACTGAAGGAAACAGACTGTGCCAACTGCATAAATTCAACAACCACAAACAGCCTTCGTTGCATTCAGTGTTAAATAAAACAAATATCTAGCGGAAAATGGCATTCTACCAGCTGTATAGCAGAGTCTGAAAACTAAAGAGAGTTTTAATCAATAACTGCTCAATTTTAAACTGGGAGAAATCGGTTCTCTTTAGCCAGATAAAGCATGAAATAACAGTAGTTGTCTCTTGGATAATGCTACAGATGAAAAACACTCTTTTAAGGATCACATGGCAACAGCAACAAGAATACAAGCGGGATTACAAAATAGATTCACTGCCGTTTTGTCCCTGCATGTGGAGTGAGCTGTGGGGACTACGATTTGTAGGACTGTCCAGTGGCTTTAGCGGGATATGCTGAGGGTCCCCCCCGTTTGTTTCCCCTGAAGAAGCCCCGGTTGTGGGCGAAACGGGACCGTTGGGCAGGGCAGCCCGATTGCAACCACATTAAAGCTAAGCGGCATTGAGCTTCACTTTTGTGAGCATATCACATTTGATGTTTATAAATTACATTTTTTTTTTTTAATAATTGGCACAGTGGAGGAAGGTGGGTAAGTGACCGATGATTGATACGTAGTGACGCTCATATGAGCACAAGGTTTTCAGCCTGTTCGCTGTATCCGAGGTCCTTCCCACCATTTCTTAGTCAAGCAGTGAATCTATTTTGTAATCCCGCTTGTATTCTTGTTGTTCATGTGATTGACTCAAGCGGGAGTTCCCCGATTGAATATTGTCACATGGCAAGAGGCCATCATTAGAGAAAAATATATGTTGTCAATAATGGCCCAATTCATAAAAGTATTAGCCATTCAGTTTGCTCTTATAATGGGTTTTGCCTTTGCAGACAGTACAGTTTATATTGTAAAGGATAATTCTGAAAAAGGAAACAGTGCCGTCTGGACAAGGATTGGGTGTGCATTATATTCAATGAAATCAGTTATGTTGGATTGCCCAATAGAGGAGAAGGAGGATTATAAAAGCATTGCAATCTATCACCAGAATTTAAAAAGAAAGTCTGATATCTCTCTACGGAATGCGGGTGGGGGGGGGGTCAGCATGATTTCCTAATTCTTTCAGGCACACGTAGTATTTAACAGCATCAAGCAACAGATAACATTGTTTCCTATGATTAAGGACAGGGCCAGTCCAGGGGCTCAGTAGCAGGGCTGAACACTGGGGCTGACACCCCGTTTAAAATACTGTGTACAATTCTAAAGACTGCACCTTCAAAAAGATATCAACAGGATGGAGACAGTCCAGAAGGTGGCCACTAAAATGGTCACTGGTCATCATAAAGCGTGTAAGGACTTAAAAGACGTCAACAAGTATACTTTGGAAGAAAGGCAAGAGAGGGGAGATATAAGAGACACTTAAAATACTTTTGTAGCATTAATACACAGAAGGTAACTGAAAGGAAGCTCTGGAAAAAAAGGGGATAGACTCGGGAGCAATCTAAGGAAATACTACTTTGTGGAAAGGGTAGTGGATGTGTGGAAAGGTCCCCTGGTGGAGATGAAGACTATCTAAATTCAATATACGAGACAAGAACAAAGCATCTCTAAGGGAGAGGAAGGGATAGTGGATGGTATGGATGGGCAGACTGGATAAGTCATATGGTCTTTATCTACCATCACTTTCTACGTAAATCTCACTGAAAGTAGAGAGAGGTCTCTTTCCGAGTACACATTATATATATATATATATATATATATATATATATATATATATATATATATATATATATATATATATATATATATATATATATATAAGTGCAAAGCTAGAATGGGCAAATTTGGAAATCATTAAAGGGTAGAGATAATTCATAGCATAACTACCAAAATAATGCTGTAGCCGCAGAGAAGGCAGTGCTGCCAAGTGATAACGTCTCTGTGGAAGACATGGATTCAGACCTCATCTGAAATATATGTCCAGTTTGGAGTCCATACTCCCAAAAAGAATACTGGCAGATCAGAGAGTGCAGAAAAAGTTTACCAAAGTGGTGCAGAGCAAGCATCATGAGTTATCCTATATAATAATTCTCACCTCCAACGTTCTGAAGCTGCCTGGGACCGTGGCTTCCGCCGGAGGTGGTCTGCTTCATGCAGTAGATAACTGACGTCACTGGCCTGGAAGCATTGAAGCGCGAGCAGGCTCAGCGAGTCTGCTGCCTTCCCTTCTGTTTGCTCTGAGCAAGGGAGCAGAGTCACAGCTCAGAGCGAACAGAAGGGAAGGCAGCAGACTTGCTGAGCCTGCTCGCTCTTCAATGCTGCTGCCGGGACCCCGGTAAGAGAGGGGGAGAGGGGACTGAAACTCGGAGGGAGGACTGGGAGGACAGAGTGAAGGACAGTGACAGAGGGAGGGAGGAAGCCATGAAAATCGGAGGGGAGGAAAGGGGGCCGAGGGACTTGGATGGGACACAGGGACAGAGCGGGGGGGGGGGGGGGAAATCTTGCTAGCGCCCGTTTCCTTTCATACAGAAACGGGCCTTTTTTACTAGTACAAAATGAAAGTTAAGAACTTAAGTATATCTACCATAAATGAGAGGGGGGAAATAGGAAGGACAGTCAAAAAAAATAAAAAAGTACATACGCTACACAAAAATAAGGCATTTTCATTGGAAGGGAAGGTCCTAAAACAAGGGGTCAGATATCACAAAACTAAAGCCTGCTAAATAGAAAGTAAGGTACATGCATGGAACAGTTTCCCCAATAAACATGCAACAGGAACAAAGAATCTATAAGCCGCAGGGGGGGGGGGGGGGGAAGATAAAGCTAGAGATATGGAGGAACATGGGAAAACAGACAAAGTAGTTGGATCTGGTGGTCATCACTTGCTGATAGCAGGTAAGGTTAACCTACTTGTAATACACTATATGTTGGCTCATCAAGTAGATTTTCAAAAGATTGTGATGGGCTCCTGTTCTGGAAGTTTACCAGAAGAACTCTGTTATCTTGTGGGGACCTGTAACAAAATTATTCTCATTAATCATTTGTAGAGTGCACACCAGACATACACAGCGCTGAACACCAATAATAAAACAGTCCCTACTTCTTTGGAGCTTACAGTGTATTCAAGGTGGCAGGACAAGACACAAAAAACAATCCAGAACTCGGATGAACAAATCTGCAATCTGATTAAAGTTAAGTCTCTGCTATTTAACTTGTTAAAAAAACTATTTTAACCTTGTCCAATATTATTGTGGAGGAGTGGCCTAGTGGTTAGGGTGGTGGACTTTGGTCCTGGGGAACTGAGGAACTGAGTTTGATTCCCACTTCAGGCACAGGCAGCTCCTTGTGACTCTGGGCAAGTCACTTAACCCTCCATTGCCCCATGTAAGCCGCATTGAGCCTGCCATGAGTGGGAAAGCGCAGGGTACAAATGTAACAAAAATAAAATAGATATTATTGGAGATTCTACACGGAACGTTGCTACTATTGGAGATTCTACACGGAATGTTGCTACTATTGGAGATTCTACACGGAATGTTGCTACTATTGGAGATTCTACACGGAATGTTGCTACTATTGGAGATTCTACACGGAACGTTGCTACTATTGGAGATTCTACACGGAATGTTGCTACTATTGGAGATTCTACATGGAATGTTGCTACTATTGGAGATTCTACACGGAATGTTGCTACTATTGGAGATTCTACATGGAATGTTGCTACTATTGGAGATTCTACACGGAACGTTGCTACTATTGGAGATTCTACACGGAATGTTGCTACTATTGGAGATTCTACACGGAACGTTGCTACTATTGGAGATTCTACATGGAATGTTGCTATTCCACTAGCAACATTCCATGTAGAAGGCTGCGCAGGCTTCTGTTTCTGCGAGTCTGCGCGGCCACATTGGTGATCTGCAAGGGCCGACTTCTACATGGAATGTTGGAATAGCAACATTCCATGTAGAATCTCAAATAGTAGCAACAGTGGAGGAGTGGCCTAGTGGTTAGGGTGGTGGACTTTGGTCCTGGGGAACTGAGTTCGATTCCCGGCACAGGCAGCTCCTTGTGACTCGGGGCAAGTCACTTAACCCTCCATTGCCCCATGTAAGCCGCATTGAGCCTGCCATGAGTGGGAAAGCGCAGGGTACAAATGTAACAAAAATAAAATAGATATTATTGGAGATTCTACATGGAATGTTGCTACTATTGGAGATTCTACACGGAACGTTGCTACTATTGGAGATTCTACACGGAATGTTGCTACTATTGGAGATTCTACATGGAATGTTGCTATTCCACTAGCAACATTCCATGTAGAAGGCTGCGCAGGCTTCTGTTTCTGCGAGTCTGCGCGGCCACATTGGTGATCTGCAAGGGCCGACTTCTACATGGAATGTTGGAATAGCAACATTCCATGTAGAATCTCAAATAGTAGCAACAGTGGAGGAGTGGCCTAGTGGTTAGGGTGGTGGACTTTGGTCCTGGGGAACTGAGTTCGATTCCCGGCACAGGCAGCTCCTTGTGACTCGGGGCAAGTCACTTAACCCTCCATTGCCCCATGTAAGCCGCATTGAGCCTGCCATGAGTGGGAAAGCGCAGGGTACAAATGTAACAAAAATAAAATAGATATTATTGGAGATTCTACATGGAATGTTGCTACTATTGGAGATTCTACACGGAACGTTGCTACTATTGGAGATTCTACACGGAATGTTGCTACTATTGGAGATTCTACATGGAATGTTGCTATTCCACTAGCAACATTCCATGTAGAAGGCTGCGCAGGCTTCTGTTTCTGCGAGTCTGCGCGGCCACATTGGTGATCTGCAAGGGCCGACTTCTACATGGAATGTTGGAATAGCAACATTCCATGTAGAATCTCAAATAGTAGCAACAGTGGAGGAGTGGCCTAGTGGTTAGGGTGGTGGACTTTGGTCCTGGGGAACTGAGTTCGATTCCCGGCACAGGCAGCTCCTTGTGACTCGGGGCAAGTCACTTAACCCTCCATTGCCCCATGTAAGCCGCATTGAGCCTGCCATGAGTGGGAAAGCGCAGGGTACAAATGTAACAAAAATAAAATAGATATTATTGGAGATTCTACATGGAATGTTGCTACTATTGGAGATTCTACACGGAACGTTGCTACTATTGGAGATTCTACACGGAATGTTGCTACTATTGGAGATTCTACACGGAATGTTGCTACTATTGGAGATTCTACACGGAATGTTGCTACTATTGGAGATTCTACACGGAATGTTGCTACTATTGGAGATTCTACACGGAATGTTGCTATTCCACTAGCAACATTCCATGTAGAAGGCTGCGCAGGCTTCTGTTTCTGCGAGTCTGCGCGGCCACATTGGTGATCTGCAAGGGCCGACTTCTACATGGAATGTTGGAATAGCAACATTCCATGTAGAATCTCAAATAGTAGCAACAGTGGAGGAGTGGCCTAGTGGTTAGGGTGGTGGACTTTGGTCCTGGGGAACTGAGTTCGATTCCCGGCACAGGCAGCTCCTTGTGACTCGGGGCAAGTCACTTAACCCTCCATTGCCCCATGTAAGCCGCATTGAGCCTGCCATGAGTGGGAAAGCGCAGGGTACAAATGTAACAAAAATAAAATAGATATTATTGGAGATTCTACATGGAATGTTGCTACTATTGGAGATTCTACACGGAACGTTGCTACTATTGGAGATTCTACACGGAATGTTGCTACTATTGGAGATTCTACATGGAATGTTGCTATTCCACTAGCAACATTCCATGTAGAAGGCTGCGCAGGCTTCTGTTTCTGCGAGTCTGCGCGGCCACATTGGTGATCTGCAAGGGCCGACTTCTACATGGAATGTTGGAATAGCAACATTCCATGTAGAATCTCAAATAGTAGCAACAGTGGAGGAGTGGCCTAGTGGTTAGGGTGGTGGACTTTGGTCCTGGGGAACTGAGGAACTGAGTTCGATTCCCGGCACAGGCAGCTCCTTGTGACTCGGGGCAAGTCACTTAACCCTCCATTGCCTGCCGCATTGAGCCTGCCATGAGTGGGAAAGTGCGGGATACAAATGTAACAAAAATAAATAAAAATTTGATCATGCCCAACATTGAAAATGAAGCATCAGACACCACTCCAGGGTAGCCATTATGGAACCTAATAGTTGATGATACGCGGAGATTCCCCTCTGGGATCTCCCATTCCGCTGGCATCGTGTGAGAGAGTGCCTTATGAAGCAGAAAATGATTTGGGGGCCCATGAGACCCTCCAGGATAGAGTCTCCCTCTGTCAAAGAGCCCTTAGAGAAGCTCAGGGCCTCCGATACCCAGTCAATAAAGCAGGAAAGCTCTTCCCGTCACAACAGCCAAAATGTTCTTCCTCTTTCTGGAAGGGGAGGGGCTTCTGCCTCAGAATTAGAGCCTGGAAGCAACTGGGGGTCTGAAAGGTTCCCTATGTCCCCTATAATTCACCCCCAGCACAACAGAAACTGTAGTCAGGGCCTGGTCTCCCCTGCAGAGAGCCAGCTTCAGCTCCCAGAACCTGCTTAAAAACAACAGAATTAAGTGCCGGAACCAAACAGCGCTCGTGACTTTCCCCCTCCCCAACACCAGCCATGACCCAAGCCCCAATGGGACTGTGAAAGCTCCTGCTGCAGAAATGAAACAGCAGGAGAAAAACCCGTATCTCAAAAAAGATATAGTAGAATTGGAAAAGGTACAGCGAAGGGCGACGAAAATGATAGTGGGGATGGGACGACTTTCCTATGAAGAGAGGCTGAGAAGGCTAGGGCTTTTCAGCTTGGAGAAGAGACGGCTGAGGGGAGATATGATAGAAGTGTATAAAATAATGAGTGGAATGGATCGGGTGGATGTGAAGCGACTGTTCACGCTATCCAAAAATACTAGGACTAGAGGGCATGAGTTGAAGCTACAGTGTGGTAAATTTAAAACGAATCGGAGAAAAGTTTTCTTCACCCAACGTGTAATTAGACTCTGGAATTCGTTGCCGGAGAACGTGGTACGGGCGGTTAGCTTGACGGAGTTTAAAAAGGGGTTAGATAGATTCCTAAAGGACAAGTCCATAGACCGCTATTAAATGGACTTGGAAAAATTCCGCATTTTTAGGTATAACTTGTCTGGAATGTTTTTACGTTTGGGGAGCGTGCCAGGTGCCCTTGACCTGGATTGGCCACTGTCGGTGACAGGATGCTGGGCTAGATGGACCTTTGGTCTTTCCCAGTATGGCACTACTTATGTACTTATGTACTTATGACAAAATGCCTGCCATTCCCACCAAAGACTTGTCCCAATGTCTCAGAGCGGGGACTGTCAGCCATGGTCTACCCTCACCACTGTCCCCCCAGGAATGGTCTCATCAAAGAGGGGCACAAGGAACTGGCAGCTGTAGTCAACTGCAGTCTTCCACAGGTCTTACAGTGCCTGCCAGCCGGCATGCCTGGCCACATGGCTGGAGCACTCAGACCTGCTGTTTACTCAGGCAGACCCCGGCCCGGGACTCCAGCAATCCCACCATCCCCATCAGCCCTCACGCACATGCAGTATTTTAATGCTGAAAAAGCAGCTTTTTTGTTTGCCTTGAATTACAGGGAAGCCCAGCAGAAAAACACCCAAAGTGGAAGGGGGAGCATGGGGAGAGAGGAGACACAGGGCCAAGTCCTACACCTTACACAGTGGTTGCTATCAGAAATGGTGGCCTGTAAGCCTGCAGCACCAGAGGAAAATAAATAAACAAACAAGTCGGAACCTGCTGCTCCACCTTCTTCTCATACACCTCCTTAATTGATGAGCCAGCCCCCCCTGCACAAACATAGTCTTCTTTGGGTACTTCCAGCACTTATCCACCTACTCTGGTGTGAAAGCATACTACCCGTCCAAAATCTTGGACCCTCTGAGAGCCCCATTCATCATGCAGAAGAGCACCTTATGGAGTGGAAAATAGGTTCCCTCCTCCTTTTTTTGTGTATCAGAACCTAATCCAGCCTTAAAGGCACTTTGGGAAACTTCAACGTATAGAACTGAGAGTCAACTCTGCAGGCTGTTCCCACTTTGATCTCCCTTTCCTGAGCTGGGAGGGAATATGGAGGACAGAGGAACTCCGACATACATGTGTCACCTGCTGAAATATTAACTCACTAACATAGTAACATAGTAGATGACGGCAGAAAAAGACCTGCACAGTCCATCTACTCTGCCCAATGATAAACTCATATGTGCTACTTTTTGTGTATACCTTTCCTTGATTTGTATCTGCCATTTTCAGGGCACAGACCGTAGAAGTCTTGCCCAGCACTAGCCCTGCCTCCCAACCACCAGCCCCACCTCTCACTAACAGCTCTGCCACCCAATCTCAGCTAAGCTTCTGAGGATCCATTCATAGGGAGCTAGAGCTGCATAAACTCTGTCATGCCTGAGGAAACATAAGTAGTTTTCATGAACTCTCTTTGTCAAAGTAAAACTAGGAGGGTGAGGGAGAAGAGAGAGAGAGGTGTGGGAAGATAAAGGAACCACAACAAGGGTGACAAAAAGGCAAAGTTGTAACATATAGATGAGTAAGAAAGTAGGAAGAATTAGAAAGTAAGGTGATTGATTTGAAGAAAGTTGCACGTGAGGTCAGAGAGATGGTTAAATGTTATCTCAGCTAGAGTAGGAGTGGATAAACATGTCCTGCTGCAGTATATGCAGCCTGAGTACTCCTTAGTTACTTCTTCCATGAAAGGCTTGGTTGAAGAGCCAAGCTTTCACCTGCTTCCTGAAGTAGAGATAGTCTTGTGTTAAGCGGAGCCTTTCAAGCAGTGCATTCCAGAGCGTGGGGGCTACTCCGGAGAAGGCTCACTTGCGGGTATCACATCATGTAATGTCTTTTGGAGAGGGTGTGGTTAGTGAAAGTCCTTGGGAGGACCTTAGTGTCCTTGGTGGTTTGTGGAGGATCATCCTATTCTTCAGATACTCGGGGCCATTTCCTTTCAGGGCCTTGAAGATCAGACATAGAGTTTTAAATTTAGCTCTGTATAGTACTGGTAGCCAATGAAGTTTTTGCAAAAATGGTGTGATGTGGTCGCTTGCAACTTTCTGTGAGTCTTGCTGCTACATTCTGAATCAACTGGAGCTGGTGCAGGCCCTTTGTAGTCAGACCATTGTATAGTGCATTGCAGTAATCCAGTCTTGATGTTACCATGGCATGCACAACTGGGATAAGGTTTACCTTCTCGTTGTAAGGAGAGAGGCAGCGTAGATGTCGCAAATAGTAGAAGCAGCTCTTGAAGGTTGCTTGGATTTGGGGAATCAGAGGAAGTGTTGAATCTAACTGTATTCCAAGGTTCCTGACTTGTGATTTGAGGGGGAGTTCATACTTCCCAAAAGGGATTTTGATGCCAGGTATGTAACCACTTGTGTTAGGGACCCAGAGAAGCTCGGTTTTACTTGGGTTCAGGCAAAGTTTGTTGTGTTTAGCCCATTCTTGAATTGATGTTAGACAAGTGATCAGTTTTATTCAAGGCTGTAGGTAAGTCAGGTTCAATGGGTATTGATACTGTGTGATATAGCCGGCTACTTGCAATATTCAAAGTGCTGGCCAGGAAGGTTTAGCAGGCAAATCAGATCGCCTAAATAGTAGTCCTATCCTTGCCCACTATGAACTTAAGCAGCCAGTTGAATATTCACATAGCAGATAAGTTAGACCTGGGCCAAAAAAAAAAAAGAAATCCCCGGACATTCAATGCCGGTCATCGGAAACGGCCCAACGTTGACTATCTGGGGTCACAGCCGGTGATGGCAGCTAACCGTGCCGCCACCTGAATATCAGGGGTAATGTGGTTTCGTTAAAGTTTTCAGACAGTTATTCTACCCTCACACATATGTGCAATTTCTTTCCAACATTGGGTTGCAAAAAAAACTATTTAATTTTCTAAAATATGACCTCTAATTACTTGTTTTCAAGGAAACAAGTGGACAGTCGTACTTTCACAATACATTTTATCTTAAACATTTATTTTACTTCTTCCTGCCTTACCAACACAACTGGCACTCTGTTTTGTATTTAATTAGAACCATCTTCTGAAGCCAGACCTAATTGCTGGCTTGGTCCATGAGGCTTTGTAATGAGAAGAAAGGAGCAGGAAGCACTGTGGTTTACCACCCAAGTGTAAAAGGTGTCTTTGGGCTCTAATTGTATCTTGCTGTAGCACACAATTAGTAACACTGATTTTGGAGTAAGTTCTCATAAACTCACATTTTGCTACTTGAACAATGCTTGGAGAATGAATTTTCTGACTGGTCCAAAACAAACCACGAATTGAGAGCCCCTCAACTCAAGGGCTCTGTACCGTGAGATCTACGATATGAAACCAGTGTTATTTTAACGGAAACTAAATGAAGACAGACAAGCCTCTGTAATAACATTTCATTGCCACTGCATACGAGTTTCTTTTCACTTTATTTCCACTTATGAATACCTATGAAGGATTCATTCTCTTTCAGCAAGTTACAGCCTTCAATGAACATAACAAGAAAGCAGAGATATTTCTAAGGAATGCATGAGAGTATAAGTAATCTTGCATGCATTGCTGATCTATTTCAAACATGTTTCATATCATCCTCCCCTGCTATAAACGCCAGGCACATCTACTTCATATTCAAACAGAATCATTTTTCCCGACCTGAAGGTGATAATGTAGTTCTGCTCACAGGCTGACATCTTATTTCTCTTACTCTATCCACAGTGTTACCCAGCACTCGCAGAGTGAAATGCAGCCCCGAATCTAAATGCAATCCTCATACCCACCTAACTTTGCCTTCCAACTGCTACAATGCATAATCTGAGGTTGTGTTCTAACATCTATATAAATAAAATCCCCCCTCAAACGTTCTGAAGCTCACTCCGTGGCAGTGAAGTACTGAACTCCTGTACTCTGTGTAGGCTAGGCTATATGGACCATTCACCCTCACTCATAGACCCGCCCTCAGCCACGCCCCATCTGCACATAAAAAGCAACCTCAACGTTCTAAACTTTGTGGCTTCAGAGTTCGTAAGTTCGAAGCTCTGTAAGCACTTTTACAAACCATCTAACTCTGCCCCGCCCTCACGTCAAAACGTTATGACGTCGGGGGCGGGTCATAATAAACACAACCACACTAACCTACTGAAGCCCATTGCTTCATCTGTGTTTAAACGAGGCACGCGTCGCCCCCCCCCCCGAAATCTACCCCCCCTCTCTCACACATGCCCATGCACATCACCCCCCCTCCAAAAACGCCAAACCACTCCCATGCCTCCACCCGCCCAACGCCCCTCCGCTCCCCGACATACGCTCCGCCCATCCCCAGTACGTGCACGTCGGCCCCCCTCCAAAATCGCCAACCCCCCTCTACTACCCTCCCCTCTTCTTACTGGAGTCCCAGTCGCAGAACTGAAGGGCAACGTACTTCGGAGATTCTGCTGCCTTCCGATCTGTTCGCTATGAGCTCTGTGCCCTGATTGGCTGCTCCCAGGGCACACAGCTCATAGCGAACACAACGGATTAAGGCACCAGAATTTCCGAAGTACCTTGCCCTTCACTTCTACGGCTGGGATTCCGGTAACAGGAGGGGAGGGTAGTAGAGGGGGGTTGCCGATTTTGCAGGGGGGGGGGGGGCCAACGCGCACGTACCGGGGTTGGGCGGAGCCTATGTCGGGGGGAGCGGAGGACCTTGCTAGTGCCCGTTTCATTTGTCCCTGAAACGGGCCTTCATTACTAGTGTAACATAATGCACACCATCCTAACCCAGCATCTCCTCCTCCTCCTGACTCAAATACCAAATTTAGACTCATCCACACTTTTCTTTATCCAAGTCAAAATTAAAATTTCATTTTCTTGCTACTTAGTCTACCTGTGTTATTAAAGCCTGCGATAAGAACTTCAATATGTTATCTCTTTTCGATGCCATCTTGACAGGATGTGATGGTATTGGGAAGTATCAAGAAACCGACATGAGACCTTCCTACTGAAGAAAAAGTAGTTAATAAACAGCACAGCTGCGAGCAAAAGGTTGACTCATCTATTACTGTTACCTAAGCCACCAGAAAGGATACCCGTGAGGGATTTTCATACTAATTACACAGCTTCTCGGGAAAGCTGTCCAAATAGTATTCAAAACGAAATCGGACTGTATCGACATAAGGAATTTATGCACAATCATCTCTCTATATAAAAAGCAACACCAACGTTCTATGAAGCCTCCAGCCGGAAGTGTGAAGGGGGCGAGATATCCGGTTTCCCTACGAGTGTCTGCCCCGCCCTCTCTGTAACACAGTCAGTGAAGGAAAACAGCAGAGCACGAAATCAAATCGCTGGCTCTGTAACAGTGAAGGACTCAGAGGGGGGACGGGAGGGGAGAGAGGCCAGAGGGCAGGGACACACACACTCCCACATGCACACAGAAGAAAACATTGCTAGCCCCAGAGGGGGGAGGGGAGAGAGGCCAGAGGGCAGGGACACACACACTCCCACATGCACACAGAAGAAAACATTGCTAGCCCCCGTTTCATTTGCATCAGAAACGGGGCTTTTTTTACTATCTCTCTATATAAAAGGCAAAACCAACGTTCTATGAAGCCTCCAGCCGGAAGTGTGAAGGGGGCGAGATATCCGGTTTCCCTATGAGTGTCTGCCCCGCCCTCTCTGTAACACAGTCAGTGAAGGAAAACAGCAGAGCACGAAATCAAATCGCTGGCTCTGTAACAGTGAAGGACTCAGAGGGGGGAGGGGAGAGAGGCCAGAGGGCAGGGACACACACACTCCCACATGCACACAGAAGAAAACATTGCTAGCCCCCGTTTCATTTGCATCAGAAACGGGGCTTTTTTTACTATCTCTCTATATAAAAGGCAAAACCAACGTTCTATGAAGCCTCCAGCCGGAAGTGTGAAGGGGGCGAGATATCCGGTTTCCCTATGAGTGTCTGCCCCGCCCTCTCTGTAACACAGTCAGTGAAGAAAAACAGCAGAGCACGAAATCAAATCGCTGGCTCTGTAACAGTGAAGGACTCAGAGGGGGGACGGGAGGGGAGAGAGGCCAGAGGGCAGGGACACACACACTCCCACATGCACACAGAAGAAAACATTGCTAGCCCCCGTTTCATTTGCATCAGAAACGGGGCTTTTTTTTACTATCTCTCTATATAAAAGGCAAAACCAACGTTCTATGAAGCCTCCAGCCGGAAGTGTGAAGGGGGCGAGATATCCGGTTTCCCTATGAGTGTCTGCCCCGCCCTCTCTGTAACACAGTCAGTGAAGGAAAACAGCAGAGCACGAAATCAAATCGCTCTCTCTGTAACAGTGAAGGACTCAGAGGGGGGAGGGGAGAGAGGCCAGAGGGCAGGGACACACACACTCCCACATGCACACAGAAGAAAACATTGCTAGCCCCCGTTTCATTTGCATCAGAAACGGGGCTTTTTTTACTATCTCTCTATATAAAAGGCAAAACCAACGTTCTATGAAGCCTCCAGCCAGAAGTGTGAAGGGGGCGAGATATCCGGTTTCCCTATGAGTGTCTGCCCCGCCCTCTCTGTAACACAGTCAGTGAAGGAAAACAGCAGAGCACGAAATCAAATCGCTGGCTCTGTAACAGTGAAGGACTCAGAGGGGGGACGGGAGGGGAGAGAGGCCAGAGGGCAGGGACACACACACTCCCACATGCACACAGAAGAAAACATTGCTAGCCCCAGAGGGGGGAGGGGAGAGAGGCCAGAGGGCAGGGACACACACACTCCCACATGCACACAGAAGAAAACATTGCTAGCCCCCGTTTCATTTGCATCAGAAACTGGGCTTTTTTTACTATCTCTCTATATAAAAGGCAAAACCAACGTTCTATGAAGCCTCCAGCCGGAAGTGTGAAGGGGGCGAGATATCCGGTTTCCCTATGAGTGTCTGCCCCGCCCTCTCTGTAACACAGTCAGTGAAGGAAAACAGCAGAGCACGAAATCAAATCGCTGGCTCTGTAACAGTGAAGGACTCAGAGGGGGGAGGGGAGAGAGGCCAGAGGGCAGGGACACACACACTCCCACATGCACACAGAAGAAAACATTGCTAGCCCCCGTTTCATTTGCATCAGAAACGGGGCTTTTTTTACTCTCTCTCTATATAAAAGGCAAAACCAACGTTCTATGAAGCCTCCAGCCGGAAGTGTGAAGGGGGCGAGATATCCGGTTTCCCTATGAGTGTCTGCCCCGCCCTCTCTGTAACACAGTCAGTGAAGGAAAACAGCAGAGCACGAAATCAAATCGCTGGCTCTGTAACAGTGAAGGACTCAGAGGGGGGAGGGGAGAGAGGCCAGAGGGCAGGGACACACACACTCCCACATGCACACAGAAGAAAACATTGCTAGCCCCCGTTTCATTTGCATCAGAAACGGGGCTTTTTTACTAGTCTTTTCTACACAATAAAAGATAATCAAAATTGTCAAGAGCAGAATCTCCACGCTGTCAAACACTTCAAAAACACATGCTCTTCTCAGTCCCTTCAAGCAGAGAAATTCGACACTGTAGAGTACATTAACACCAAACCTTGTTATCTGAAGAAAATAAAGAGAAATAAAAAGAAACACTTTTTCTACTCATCCCAGGAAAGGAAAGAATGATGAAATAAGAGTTAAGAGAACAAGACTCAAGCCTGTATGGCTGGATTAAAACAAAAACAGAGAGAAGAAAATTAAAAAAAAAAAAAGACAGCAAAATATACAGTTTTATATTCCAGTTAGATTTCTGCACAAATTAAAGATGTATAGGGCCACTAAGGTAAGGCAAACATGGGAAGAAACATTGCAAATTATCCCATGCAGCTACTTTATTTCCAAGTGCCTTTGGTTTTACTATTCTAAGGCAGTCACACAGAAGTAAAAGCTATAGCTGAAAGGTCTAATATTCCTTTTGTCACAGCTTGTTCTCAGTCCAGTGATTTCTGATTCATGAATACGCAGTTGTCTCTTAGATGACAAACTCTGAATTGCAACTTTATCCATGCTGACTGCATGATCAGGCCACCTAAGGTATAGAAGGCACCAATGCTTCACTGTGCCTCAGTGAGGCTTCCTTCTCCAAAGTACTGGAAATGGATACCAGCGCAGCCAACCCCCAAAACCCCTCTGTGCCTCATTGTCAAGATATTTCATCTCAGGGCAGGGGACGAGTCTCGAGTATTGGCTGGATAGCCTCTGCTCTCACCCTCTGATGTCAAAGCTGCAGTACCACATCCAGCAAAGATGGGCTCCATGCACTCCTTGAACTTCTGCATGAGTTACTCCTCAAATGACGACACAGACATCACAGTAGCAGTGGCTACATGTTCCTAAATTACTTGGGGTGTATTAGAATTCGGATTCTTGGAGGCTGTCACACCTCTCTCCAATGGCATAGAAAATGAGCAGTGCTCACATCGATGGGGAGCAGTGCCTAGATAGCTCAGGCTCCACTCGACATCCTACATCATGGTCCAATGAAGATTAGGTCAAGTACTTCCTCTTCTAATGAGAATCAATGAGCACTCCCAGTGGATACTATCAATTCTCATTGTCGAGAGCACCTAGTGGGGTTAGGGTGGTGGACTTTGGTCCTGAGGAACTGAGTTCGATTCCCACTTCAGGCACAGGCAGCTCCTTGTGACTCTGGGCAAGTCACTTAACCCTCCATTGCCCCATGTAAGCCGCATTGAGCCTGCCATGAGTGGGAAAGCGCAGGGTACAAATGTAACAAAAATAAAATAGATACTATTGGAGATTCTACATGGAATGTTGCTACTATTGGAGATTCTACATGGAATGTTGCTATTCCACTAGCAACATTCCATGTAGAAGCCTGCCTGCCCTTGCAGATCAGCAACGCAGCCGCGCAGACTTCTGTTTCTGTGAGTCTGACGTCCTGCACGTACGTGCAGGACGTCAGACTCACAGAAGCAGAAGCCTGCGCGGCCACATTGGTGATCTGCAAGGGCCGACTTCTACATGGAATGTTGCTAGTGGAATAGCAACATTCCATGTAGAATCTCAAATAGTAGCAACAGTGGAGGAGTGGCCTAGTGGTTACGGTGGTGGACGTTGGTCCTGGGGAACTGAGGAACCGAGTTCGATTCCCACTTCAGGCACAGGCAGCTCCTTGTGACTCTGGGCAAGTCACTTAACCCTCCATTGCCCCATGTAAGCCGCATTGAGCCTGCCATGAGTGGGAAAGCGCAGGGTACAAATGTAACAAAAATAAAATAGATACTATTGGAGATTCTACATGGAATGTTGCTACTGTTGGAGATTCTACATGGAATGTTGCTACTATTGGAGATTCTACATGGAATGTTGCTATTCCACTAGCAACATTCCATGTAGAAGGCTGCGCAGGCTTCTGTTTCTGTTAGTCTGACGTCCTGCACGTACGTGCAAGACTCACAGAAGCAGAAGCCTGCGCAGCCACATTGGTGATCTGCAAGGGCCGACTTCTACATGGAATGTTGCTAGTGGAATAGCAACATTCCATGTAGAATCTCAAATAGTAGCAACAGTGGAGGAGTGGCCTAGTGGTTAGGGTGGTGGACTTTGGTCCTGGGGAACTGAGGAACTGAGTTCGATTCCCACTTCAGGCACAGGCAGCTCCTTGTGACTCTGGCCAAGTCACTTAACCCTCCATTGCCCCATGTAAGCCGCATTGAGCCTGCCATGAGTGGGAAAGCGCGGGGTACAAATGTAACAAAAATAAAATAAATCACGACACTCTCATTGTCGACAGCACTCAGGACACTCTCAGTATCGATGCATTCTCAGCGTCCAATCCAGCTCCTGGACCCATTGACACCAACGTTTCTAATGTCAACAGGCTGGTCTTATCACTGAAAAGATTTTCTCTGCTATGAATTCTTCTCTTTGACACCTGCAAACTGAGAATACAATGACAGGGATCACGGTCATGACCCAGGTATTGCAGGCACTATGAGTGGGTTTTCATAATCGATATGGTCCTGTTGCAAATAGCTACAGCAAAATCAAATGACTTGATGGTAAGCAAACATACCCTGCCAGGGGTTCGAGTCCTAAAAATAGTCCACACCAAACGGATATGAAAAAAAAATCAACTTAAAATTTGCCAAAAACCTAGGGAACTACTGGGTACTTATGAAAAGACCATGCGACAGTGACAGGATTTACAGGCAACCGTAACATAAAAACATAGTAAATGACAGCAGATAAAGAGCTGAACAGATCCAATTGGCTGTGTAGAAAAAAATAGACTGAAGAGGTCCCATGGGGCATAGAAACATGATGGTAGATAAAAGCCAAATGGCCCATCCAGTTGGCCCATCCTCCGTAACCACTAACTCTTCTTTTTCCTAAGGAATCCCACGTGACTGTCCCACACTTACTTACATTGTGACACAGTCCTCATCTCCACAACATCCACCAGGAGGTCATTCCACGCTTCCAGCACCTGTTCCATGAATGAATAGGTGGCAACAGGTGCATATATACAGGGACCATACCCAAAGGATTCTAGATAGATTTGCTTCCCCTGTGGGGCTCCATCGGTAACGTCACCGCAACTGAGGATTTTATAGTCCTGCTTGTCCTTGGAGAAAAATAAGGCCCAACACACTGTCCTCCTCCTACCAGTTTGATCAACAGCACGGTGCATGGAGAAAGTGAATCTTTGTGGCGTTCATGGGAGGTATGAAGAGAAACTGAGAAAAAGGACTGGCTTGGAAAGAAGGAATCAGTTGGGGGTACTGATATGAGAGCAGAGGATTGGTGGAAGCAGAAAGGAATGAGAGTGCATGGAACAGGCTATGTGAGATTTTGTAGGACAAAGGTGAAAAGAGCTTATAGACTGGGTGGCGATGAGAGGATGGAGGGGGGGGGGGGGGGGAACTGAAGCCAAAGGAGGGACACTTCTCTTCCCCCACAATTCTAATTCTCCCTCTCCTGATACCAGCACCTCTTCCCCAACCTTCCCACCCAGTCTTACATCCTCTTCCCTTCTCACCTCCCCAACCAGTTTTTTTATTTCTTTCTCCGATTCCAAATCGAAGTAACAGAGTTTTAAAACACTATGAGGCATATTTTCAAAGCACTTTGGGAGGCTAAGTTCCATAGGTTTCTATGGAACTTTGGGAGGCTAAGTGCTTTGAAAATGAGCCTCAATGTCAGTGTAAGAAATATCTTTGGAAACTGTGTATTCCATGGAATACATCTTTACAAATGTGCAATCTTCACAAACACCAGCAAAAAAATGAAAAGATTTGATACTTACTCACAAAGCATTACATATTTTTCAAGGCACTCAATTAACCGCCTGCTGTCTCCATGATGAAAGTGAAGAGCTGGAAGGCCCACATCATCCTTCAAGCAGAACACCAGGTATGACCACCCCATGCCTTCTTTGTTCTGCTTAATCGACTTCAAGTCTGTTTTCAGATTAAAGAGGAATGACCATTTGCTTTGGCTGTTTGTAGAACACAAAGAACCTGAGAAACAAAACACAATTTGATCCACAAAGTTATATCAATTTTTAAGCAGTTCATATTTCTGTGGAAAGCAAAAAGTTCCAAAAATAAAAAGATTCTTATATAAGCAAGGACTTACAAACGTCCAGTTCTCAAATTTCCTATTGTTAAGTAATAGTGTGTTTCGCATATCAATAGGACTTAAATCTCAAATAAGGGTAGAAGTGCCCACACTACAAAAGAAAAATGTGAACTACAACACAGTGGTGGATAACAAGTTCACTACTAAATCTTAAAATGATAAATAGAGGAGGAAAACGGTCTCAGACGTCACTAGACATCTCATTCTCTGTCCCATAAATATCAGGGATCAGAAAAAATGCTGATGTGACTGCTGTAAATTGACCAAAAAAAAAAAAACCTCCATCCAAAATGATCAAATAGTGATAAAACTGTGATATAATTTTTGTATTTTGTTTTATAAATTTATCTAAGAGTGATCATGAAACATTCTGGCAGCCGCAAAAATCTGTAACGACGACACTTATCTGTGACCAAACGAACCCCGACAGGCACCCGTTTCGCCTTTGCTTTCTCAAGGGGTCAAAAACAGAGGTCATGTGCGATGGAACAGAGCTGTGCTCACTGCCACTTCTCATCAAAAAAAATGGCGGTGGTGTTCATTATGGGATTACACTATATTATAATCCCAAGAAACAGTTAAAACATGTAGGAGCGAGGATCCTTGAGATGAAGCCAGCTCCAACAGTAAAGGCTTTTACCTCATAGTGAGTTACACTCAGGAACTGCAGGTATTTCCCTGTCACAATAGGACTTATAATCTAAGTTTGTGTCTGAAGCAATAGGAGGTGAGGCAACTTTGCTGAGGGGCATCAGTGGCATTTGAATCCTGACTTCCCTACTTCTTATTCTGCTGCTCTAACCATTAGGATACTTCTCCATGACATTATTTAGGAAGAGACCCTAATAATTCAGGTCACCAGCTATTTGTGTCTGCCTTCTCTGAAACTAAAAATTTGCATTAAAATAATTAAATCAAAGTAAGCAGGACATATTGTGGTATTTTCAAAGCACTTAAACTTACAAAGTTACATAGTAGCCTATGGAACTCTGTAAGTCTGTGCTTTGAAAATGAGCCCCATAGACACAGCTATTATGCACAACAATAATTTTTAATAACTTAAGAATGAATTTCAGCCTATTAGAATGGTATGTATCCTCCACAAAGAACATTTCTGACCTTTTCCAGCACTTAAACCCAGGTAAAATGTTCCAGCTTATTAGGTTTGATTGGCCAGGATCTCCCCAGGAAATTTACTTAAGATGTAGTGGAGAAGTAGCCTAATGGTTAGTGTAGTGGGCCTTGATCCTGGCAACCAATCTGGATTCAATTCCCACTGTAGCTCCTTGTGACCTTGGGCAAGTCACTTAATCCTCCATTGCCCCAAGTACACTTTAAAAAAAAAAAAAACTTAGATTTTGAGCCCCCTAGGAACAGAGAAAGTACCTGTATATAATGTGTTCAGTGCTGCATACACCTAGCAGCACTATAGAAATGATTAGTAGATGGTAAATATTCAATTTTCCTATTTTCTCTCACTTTAAAAGAAATAAGGGATTCTTTAATGGGGGGGGGGGGACAGCAGAAATGATAAAACAAAGTGGGTGGGCCTAACATCAGGATGGAAGGGGGAATTACTACCTTACAGTAATCACCTGATTACAGAATGCTTTTCATTTTAATTACTCACAGTACATTTGAAGTATTCTGTGAGAGATGAAGGCAATATGCTTTGCACTCTCGGTGTCTAAATTTTAAAAAATGTTGTTACCTTTGTTTTTCACATTCTGCTGTCGAGACAATACACCTCAAATGCATTAAAGTGAAAGTCTGTTTCACTGATCTACACAACACACTCTCCCCCGGATACTATATATGGCAACTAAAGGTGAATGCGCAAATTAGCGCACATTGCCAATTTGCAAGTGCGACTTAACTGATTAAACAGCCAATCAGTGCCAATAATTGGCTGCTAATAACCAATTATTGCTGTTAATTCACCTTTACTGGAAGTAAGGCGGTTAGCTTAGCACAGTTTAAAAAGGGGTTAGACGGTTTCCTAAAGGACAAGTCCATAAACCACTACTAAATGGACTTGGGAAAAATGCACAATTCCTGGAATAACATGTATAGAATGTTTGTACGTTTTGGAAGCTTGCCAGGTGCCCTTGGCCTGGATTGGCCGCTGTCGTGGACAGGATGCTGGGCTCGATGGACCCTTGGTCTTTTCCCAGCGTGGCTATGTACTTATGTACTTTTTTTTTGTTTTTTTTGTTGTTACATTTGTACCCCGCACTTGTATCGTATTCTATAAAGTTGTGCATGGAACTCCTGTAGCGTGTAATTTCAAAGGGGCATTTCCAGAATTGTTACAGAATAGACTCAATTGGGGCCCCACTTAGGTGCCACCAATTCCACCTGCTTTCACCAGGCGTAACTGCCAGCATCTAAAGTTAGACATCGTTTATATGCTTAACGCTATTCCAGAAGGATGCAGATGTGCCATTTATAGAATCTAGTCCTCTATGCTTTCAATCTTGAAAGAACAATTGTAGAAATATAAAGCAATTAAGACCAATAAAATTCTAAACTATGCACACGACATTTTTCAAAAAAAGTGTGAATCCTCCGTTTTTTAATTTTTTGGTACAGAATTCATCCATCAGAATGGTTTGGTCTTCTCCTGTCTCAGACTCCTCAGCAACCCCATTCAGTAACTTTCTCTCCCCCAGCTTACTTTGAGCCCTCCACCCAAGGCTTATCACCTCCCCCCAGCTACTACTTCCTGTCTCCTGCTTCCCGAGCAGAAATCTACACAAATTCAACATTGTACGAAATTGCCTCAGGAGTAAACACAAATAATTTTTCTTGAAGAGGTTTGCCAGCTACAGCAACCCAACCCAGTGCCTTTAGTATTCTGGGAGTTGTTTAAACAGTTTGCATTACAGACCAACCAATATACAAATAAAAAAAAAAAAAAAGACCATTTTAGGGAGTTCTCAACATCTCTCAAGATTTCAAAAGTTCATGTTATACAAACCTCCATTGGTACACGGTTTCTTCTTGAAGGAGACGGTGTTCACCATATCCCATTCAGCTTCATAACTATTTTGATGTTCTGGTCCATGTAGGGTTCGTTCTTTAGGGGTCTGTGTCCATTCCACAACTGAACTGGAGTCCTAAAAAGAAAATCAACAGCATAAGGAATCAAATATGTTATTCATACATAGGCCTCTCTCTTACTTAATAAATAATGTTCTGGAAAGTTGAAAGGGGCTAGTGAACAAGTGTAGAGGCACCAACTCCTATTTCCTAGGAGTGGCCTAGAGGTTAGGGTGGTGGACTTTGGTCCTGGGGAACTGAGTTTGATTCCCACTTCAGGCACAGGCAGCTCCTTGTGACTCTGGGCAAGTCACTTAACCCTCCATTGCCCCATGTAAGCCGTATTGAGCCTGCCATGAGTGGGAAAGCGCGGCGTACAAATGTAACAAAAAAAAATTAATTCTGTGCTTTTTTTCTTTCCCAGTGATTCTGTATGTTTGGCATTTACTTTGGAAGTCGGGACCTGCAGAACTACAGATGCTGTAATAATGCGGAAAGGATTATCCAAGACTGATGCAGCCAAGGAATCTACAAAGACAGAAAAATCAGTATGTCCTTGATTCAATGGCCCAGCATGCTACCTGGGTTTGCCTGTTGCGAAGGGAAAGAAAACTGCCTTCTAAGCAAAACATGACAATATGTCAAATTAATTTAGAATTATGCTGGTCAGATCATTACAATTCAATATTAAGAGGACAATTTTCAAGAGCAATTTACCTGCATAAAAGGGCTGTCTGAAAACTGCCTCTCTTCACAACACATGTACTTGTATCCATTTTAAGGGGAGGCTATGTAAATTGTATCTTCCAAACTTAGTCCACAAACAAAGCAGGTACGAAGACATCAAGCCAGACGTATCCTGGGCAATTTTCAACGCAAAAGTGCACACAGACTTTCCATTTGAAAATTGGTATGTCTATGGTTACAAAACATTTTGAAAATTGTCCCCAAATGTGCACTTAGTACATGACCCAATTTGCAAGCCTCTAGCGTAGTAGAGAAGAGCAGGCACCATTATTCCCTAAAAACAAAGATGTAGCATGATCGCTTATACCCGCTCGAAAGCTGGCGCATGCCAACTCTGCTTCTGCTCTGCACAAGTCCACTGGCAAGGCATGCTCCATCATGTAATAGCACAAACTTTTATAAGGACATCATTGCACATGTAAGTGGCTATGCAAAATTATCTCCTTTTTGTCAAGTGAATTTTGAGCCTTGGCAGCAGTAAAGGACCATATGCCCATCCAAACTAACTGCCCAGTCTCTACAATCCCTTCCATTCCCTCTCAGAGATCCTTTTTGCTTGTTGTATCCTTTGTTGAATTCAGACACAGGCCTGGTGTCCATTACCTCCACTGGGTCAGTGCTCCATGCATCCATTACCCTTTCAGTAAAAAATATATTTCCTTAGATTGTTCCAGGTCTTTCCATTTCTATAAGTATGAGGATGATTTGGGTAGGGAGATTAGGGTGTTATATGCAAAAATGGAGAGGAACAGTGCCCTTATTTCGAAAGGCAACTGTATCCAGCACTGGTACTGTGAGATCTCCCAAAACAGAAGGCGTGGAACAGCGGCACTGCATTCCAACTCTTATACAGTGTGAATAATTCTTCTCTCTCATATCTACATAAGTACATAAGTATTGCCATACTGGGAAAGACCAAAGGTCCATTGAGCCCAGCATCCTGTTTCCAACAGTGGCCAATCCAGGTCACAAATACCTGGCAAGATCCCAAAAATGTACAAAACATTTTATACTGCTTATCCCAGAAATAGTGGATTTTCCCCAAGTCCATTTAATAATGGTCATAATAAATGCATATATATTAAAGCGATAGTTAATACTGAAAGCATGCATGGGGCGTATCATTCATTGTAGATAGTAATAAGATGTTGAAATATGGATGCTGATGGTTTTATTTTGTCTAATAAAAATTATTGAAACATAACGGTCTATGAACTTTTCCTTTAGGAAGCCGTCCAAACCTTTTAAAAACTCCGCTAAGTTTACCACATTCTCCGGCAACGAATTCCAGAGTTTAATTACACATTGAGTGAAGAAACATTTTCTCCGATTCATTTTACTACATTGCAGCTTCATCGCATGCCCCCTAGTCCTCGTATTTTTGGAAAGCGTTAGCAGACGCTTCACATCTACCCATTCAACTCCACTCATTATTTTATAAACCTCTATCATATCTCCCCTCAGCCGCCTTTTCTCCAAGCTGAAGAGCCCTAGCCGCTTTAGCCTTTCCTCATAGGGAAGTCGTCCCATCCCCTTTATCATTGTCATCACCCTTCTCTGCACCTTTTCTAATTCCACTATATATATATATATATATATATATATATATATATATATATAGTCTCTGATAATTGTATTTTCTATTTCTACCTTTTCTCATATTTTTGTAATATTTTAATTGCTTTATGTCCTTGCACAACTACGAAAAGGTGTTATATCAAAATGTAAACTAAACTATAGTAAGAATAAGCTGTACAGACAGTGGTTGGGACGTGGGCGTCTCCCACATGCCTGCCCAACTTATAGAATCCTGCCAGTTGCACATATCGCCTGACACACTTAGGCATGTCACTTATGCCTGCCGTCAACCTAGCACACATGAGTGCACCGATGTGTGTTCACACTAGTGTTTTATAATGGAATCTGGGCACCCAGGTCTCATTACAAAATAGCGCTCCATGCATAGCTGCATTGGGGTACCTTAGTGCTTAGAACTTTCTCACAGCAAAAGAATCTCTCCTTTTTGTCTCACAAAGTTAACAAGTGTCCAAAGGTTTCCAGACCTGCACAGACACAATCTGAAGGGCAGAAGAAAGAGGCTCTTTTTTTTTTTTATTACACTTCAGAAGTGCAGAGTTCATTATCTCATACACAGTATATATCTTTCATGGGTGTGACCAGCTGGAGTGGTTTATCAGATCCATTCGTTAGATGTTACTCAAGAAGTTCTTGCAGAGTCACAGACCTCTTCTGAGCTCCTTGAGTACTGGTTCGCTTCCACGCATCAATATTTCTGTGAAAATTGTAAAATCTTTCTGGGTCTTTAATCCACTTATATAAAATTTGTTCTCTGTTTTATTAACTAAGAGGCCCTTTTACAAAGGGGCTGTAGAGCTACCACTGCTTTGTCGAATGCCAATCTGGCACTACCGCTGACTCATTGTGGAAGACGGAGGTAATGCCACCCCCACTGTGTGCCAATTCCAGAACGCTGGAGATTATTTTTTTATTTTTTTCTGCCCAGGGACTTGCCTGGCGGTAATTCCTTACCTACGGACTAGGGCTTACCCAGGAAATGGCTGTCTAGCAAGTATACACTTACTGCTCAGTCATTTCCGTTTTTTTCACAAAATTCCTGCTGCGGTAAGAGAGGCCTTGACACGCAGCAAATCCACGCACTGAGGCCACTGCAGGGCCCCTTTTACTGCAGTGTAGTAAAAAGGCCCCCAATTTTTTTTTCTATATCCAGAAAAGATTTTGTATCTTTTGTTTAAAGGATTAAATTGAATTTAAAGTAAAATAAAATATAGCTTATCAGTACCAAGGTCTCTTCCACATTAAGTGAACTACAATTAAGACACCGGAAAACCAAGGGACTTCTATCAATATATATAAAAAGGCGAGTGTCGTACTCACTCGCAAATGCGCAGTACAGACCTTCTCTGCCCCGCCCCCGCGTCAATATGTGATGACGGGGGGGCGGAACAGAGGGTCTGTACTGCTTCTTTCTGAGGGAGGGACACCGCCGTCTAACGCTCCCCCCACCCGAGTCATCGCCGCCACCCACCTTCTACCCGGTCGGGCCCTCGCTCCACTATTGAAACAGCGAGGGTCCGGGAACGCAGCACTGAGCTCTGCTGAGCTGCCAACGTCGGCCTTCCTTCTTCTTCTCTGCCTCTGTCCCGCCCTCGACGACGTTACGTCACACGAGGGCGGGACAGGCAGAGAAGAAGAACGAAGGCCGACGTTGGCAGCTCAGCAGAGCTCAGTGCTGCGTTCCCGGACCCTCGCTGTTTCAATAGCGGAGCGAGGGCCCGGCCGGGTGGAAGGTGGGTGGTGATGGCTCGGGGGGGGGAGGAGCAAATTTGGAGGGGGAGGGGCAGCAGTGAACTCGGCGGCGGGGGCGGGCCTTTCAACCCCCCCTTCCTATAATAGCCCGTTTTTACGGGCTCAAAAGCTAGTATATACATAACCCCTAGGGTTACACTTGGGGCAGTTTTCAGAGATATCCATGGATAAATAGGTGTTTATCTGCCAAAAAAAAAAAAAAAAAAAAACTCTCTCTGAAAAATGCTGCAATTCTGCTGCAAATGATAAAGGGGGTGGGGAACTCCTCTCGTATGAGGAAAGGCTAAAGAGATTAGGGCTCTTCAGCTTAGAAAAGAGACGGATGAGGGAGATATGACTGAGGTCTACAAAATCCTGAGTGGTGTAGAACGAGAAGAAGTAAATTGATTTTTTACTCGTTCCAAAAGTAGAAAGACTAGGGCACACAAGGAAATACTTGGAACATTTGTTATTTGGAAATAATTTAAAAACAAATAGGAGGGGGGTTTTTTTACTCAACGAATAGTTAAGCTCTGGAATTCTTTGCCGGAGGATGTGGTAACAGCGGTTAGCTTATCTGGGTTTAAAAAAAAAAAAGGTTTGGACAAGTTCCTGGACGAAAAGTCCATAGTCTGCTATTGAGAAAAAAATGGGGAAGCAACTACTTACCCTGGGATTTGTAGCATTGAATGTTGCTACTAATTAGGTTTCTGCCAGGTACTTACGACCTAGGTTACTGGGCTAGATGGGCCATTGGTCTGATCCGGTATGGCTACTCTTATGTTCTAAAATATCATGCAACAATTACTGCTCACTGTTAGCCAATGTCTTGCGGTATGGTTCCCTGAAGAAGAATATCGAAACGGGACCGTTGGCATCAACACGCAAGCTGGAGCACACTTTATAAAGATAAGTGTTTTTGTGCACTCTATGAAACCATAATGATGATGTTTTAAGAGGAAAGGACATGTAACTAGTGTCTTTAGGGTTCAAGCACTATGTGCAAAAAAACAAAACAAAAAAATGAACATTTTTTCACGGGGGGTTTTCTAGTCGACGATGACTTTTTGTGCGTGCAACAAAATTCCTGTGTGTTGCCGTATTAGTTGAGACTTTTCCACCTTTTTTCCAATATAGACACTATAATACTGCTAGTTTACTCTTACGTTCTAAACAGAGCATGCATACACATCCCTTAGGAAAACAAAACAAAACATTGTGCTGGGGTGGTTAAGGAGGAAATGGCAAATTTCATTTCTCCACCTCCAGAGAACACAAGGGGCTCTAAATTCAAAGGACTTTAATGCTATATTTACCGAGTGCCTATATTTATGGTCAAAATTTCATTAGACTCCTAGGAGCACAACAAGTGAGTGGATGGCGACAATGTCGGATTTAGAGTGAGGAAAAATATTAGTAGCTTAACGCAGATGTTCAACGCTAGGCTCATAAATTAGGCAACTGAATGGCAGGCCAAAATGTACAAGTATAACTTTTAAGCTTCTAAATAAAGATGCATTTTCTGCTGAAAACTAAGGGGCTCTTTTACTAAAGCTCAGTGTGCACTACATGGTAGCAAGGCCCTGCTATACCTATGGACTTCTTAGAATTTAGCAATGCGCTAAAGGTTTAATAAAAAGGGCTCCTGAGGCTCCTAAGTTTGGCTGAAAATAATGCACAAGTTTAGAAGAACAGCTTTTATTTAATTTATTTCAATAATAATCCTCACGGCGCCTGCTCACTCCAGAATTTTCAAAAGGAAATTCTGCGGAGAATTTGTGTTTGAAAATTGAAAGTCAGACAAACTACAAAGTTATCTGCAGCACTCCCCTATATTTTAACCAGAAATGCTGACGAGTGAGTCCCCACCAGATTACTGGCATTGGAGGAACAAATTACATGAACTTCTATTGTTGGAACGCAGAGGGGTTGGGTCTGCCCCCAGAAGACGAAAAGCATTTTTGGCGGTGTGGGAACCCTATATACAATCCTTGTCACATAAAGCTCGCAGCTTAATATTTAACAAGCTCTGATAGGAAGAAATGTGTGGTTTTTTGTTTTTTTTTTTTTGATTTTTGTTGGTTTGGTGAACAGTCAGGAAGAGTGAGGACACAGAAAATGGGAAATTGCATTAATAGTGAGGGTTTGGACAGGGTCATGGGGGGGGTTAATAGACGGTTACTTAATTAGGGTGGAGTGTCATCAGAGTTCAGGCACTCTGCTAGAGCAGTGACCTTTAAATACTGCTGTGATAGTTGAAGGTTCCACTATTTATGTTTGTGACGCAGCATTGCAATATAGTTTTATGTTAGAGGGTCATAAATGGATTTCAATACAATGTGAAAAGCAGTTTATGAGGGATTTTTTTGGGGGGGGGAGGGGGAGGAGAATGCTGGGAGAAATGTTTGATGGTAGATTGTTCTTTTCTACGAGAGTCGCACACACATTTGTACTGTATATCTTATCTCCATTTGTTACTTGGAAATGTTCTTTCTGAAGTACCATCAATAAACTGTTGGAGACTTTTGGGGGGGGGGGGGGGAGGGGGGAGGAAGGGAGGGAAGAAAAATGTAAAATGTTTTTGAAGAGCAAAGTTAATTGTTCTATTTCTCTGTGTTGGTTGCAAAATGGAAGTTGTCTCTTCAATAAAATATATTTAAACATAACCAGAAATGCTTAATCGAAATAGTTGGGGGGGGGGGGGCATTCCTCTCCACTATCATAATACATGTGCAATTAACATATGGAAAAAAAAATACATACATTATGTAACGTATCTTTGAGAATACCTTTCCAGCACAAAGAATATTAGCAGAATCCAAAGTATCATCCAACGGCCTCCACTCCACTATTACTTCTGCATCCTAGAACAAAGACATCCGAAAGAATTATTTCTCAAATAAAATGAATGCAATAAAGCTGCAATTCAGACATTATAACAAAGTACACTATTAGTCACAGCACTACTGTACAAAACTAGGTCTAATAAGACAAAATATTTAATGTACTAGAACCAGATTTTAAATTAAACATTTTAAGTACTAAATATGAAAATACCTTCTCAAACACACGCAATGTTCCTGAAGTTAGGCTGTCCTGGTCATCAATTCTTTCACAGCATGAATGGATAAACACGCCTTCCTGTTCATACACAACCTGAAACAACGCCAAGTTTTGCAATTGATAAGGATATATCTGCAAGAATAAACTTCCTGTTAAGGTAAAATTATGTATAATCATACCTGATAATTTTCTTTCCATTAATCATAGCTGATCAATCCATAGACTGGTGGGTTGTGTCCATCTACCAGCAGGTGGAGATAGAGAGCAAACTTTTGCCTCCCTATATGTGGTCATGTGCTGCCGGAAACTCCTCAGTATGTCGATATCAAAGCTCCATCCGCAGGACTCAGCACTTAGAGAATTACACCCACGAAGGGACACTCTGCCCAGCTCACCACCGCCGAAACGGGGGAGGGGAATCCGTCCAGCTCATCCCCGCGGAGCGGGGGAGGGACACCACACCCGCCGATGCGGGGGGATCTGGCTTATCCTGCAACCGCAACCGCGGGAGGAGCTGACTGACCCTAACACCGCCGAAGCGGGAGGGGTACAAAACTGCCCTACAGCCGCACGAAGCGGGAGGGAGTGCCGGCAGAATTTTAAGTCTCAATCCAGCCCCGTAAAACGGAGGGGAGAGGAATGCAGCTGCTCACTGTAACACAAACTCGTCTTAACTCTTGAAGAATCCAAGTGAAAAAACTTGAACACGAAGTCTTTCTGAAGTAACTGAAGACTAAACTTGAACCTGAAATGCAACCAGAATAAAAACAATACAGATATCTGGGAGGGGCTATGGATTGATCAGCTATGATTAATGGAAAGAAAATTATCAGGTATGATTATACATAATTTTACCTTCCATATCATCAAGCTGATCAATCCATAGACTGGTGGGATGTACCGAAGCAGTACTCACCCAGGGCGGGACATAGAAATCCCTGACCGCAACACTGAAGCTCCAAACCGGGCCTCCGCCCGAGCAGCCACAGTCAAGCGGTAATGCTTGGAGAATGTATGGGCCGAAGCCCAAGTTGCCGCCTTGCATATCTCTTCCAAGGAGACGGAACCGGCCTCTGCCATCGAGGCCGCCTGAGCTCTTGTAGAGTGAGCCTTCAGCTGGATAGGCGGCACCTTCCCCGCGGCCACATAAGCCGCTGCAATGGCTTCCTTGACCCATCTTGCCACTGTAGGCTTAGCAGCCTGCAGACCCCTACGAGGACCTGTATACAGGACAAACAGATGATCCGATTTCCGGAAATCATTGGTCACTTCCAAGTATCTGATGATGACTCGTCTCACATCCAGATATTTAAGAGCAGAGTACTCCTCTGGGTAGTCCTCCCTACGAAAGGAAGGGAGACATAGCTGCTGATTCACATGGAAGCGAGAAACAATCTTGGGCAGGAAGGAAGGCACTGTGCGAATAGTCACTCCTGCCTCAGTGAACTGTAGAAAAGGCTCTCGACACGAGAGCGCCTGGAGCTCGGAAACTCTTCTGGCTGAAGTGATAGCCACCAAAAAGACTGCTTTCAACGTCAGGTCTTTCAGAGATGCCCTTGACAAGGGTTCAAACGGCGGCTTCTGCAATGCTCTTAGCACCAGGTTGAGATTCCACGCAGGCACCACTGAGTGCAGAGGAGGGCGCAGGTGATTAACCCCCTTGAGAAAGCGCACCACATCTGGCTGCGAAGCCAGGGAAGCACCCTTCAGGCGGCCCCTGAAGCAAGCCAGAGCCGCTACCTGGACCTTAAGGGAACTGAGCGACAGGCCTTTGTCCAGACCTTCTTGCAGGAACGTCAACACTGAAGAAATTGGAGCAGTGAAAGGAGAAAGAGAGCCTGCTTCACACCACGCTGCAAAGATACGCCAAACCCTGGCGTAAGCAGTAGAAGTAGAGCGTTTCCCTCGCTCTCAGCATAGTGGCGATGACCTTGTCTGAGAAGCCCTTCTTCCTCAGACGCTGCCGCTCAATAGCCAGGCCGTAAGACCAAAGGGGGAGGGATCCTCCATCACCACGGGACCCTGATGTAACAGGCCCTGCTCCACTGGCAACCGCAGAGGATCGTCGACTGAGAGCCTGATCAAGTCCGCATACCAGGGACGCCTGGGCCAATCCGGACCCACCAGGATTATCCTGCCGGGATGCTTTGCCACCCGGTCTAGTACCCTGCCCAACATGGGCCAGGGCGGGAACACATAGAGAAGCTCTTGTGTCGGCCATTGTTGGAGAAGAGCATCTACTCCCAGGGATCGAGGGTCCCGTCCTCTGCTGAAGAAGCGCGGCACTTGGCAATTGGCCGATGACGCCATCAGATCTAGGCTCGGCTGGCCCCAGCGCTTCGTGATGTCCAAGAACGCCTGAGCAGATAGCTGCCACTCTCCGGGCTCCAAGGTATGGCGACTGAGAAAGTCCGCCTTGACATTCATGACTCCGGCAATGTGGGCCGCTGACAGCTGTTCCAGGTTCGCTTCCGCCCACTGGCATAGACTCATAGCTTCCTTGGCTAGAGGGGCGCTCTTGGTACCTCCCTGGCGGTTGACATAGGCCACAGCCGTGGCATTGTCCGACAGGACCCGTACAGGCTTGAACACCAGTACCGGGATGAACTCCAAAAGCGCCAACCGAATGGCTCTGAGTTCCAGGAGGTTGATAGACCACTTTGCCTCTGCAGGAGACCAGAGCCCCTGCGCTGTCCTTCCCAAGCAGTGGGCTCCCCAGCCCGATAACGAGGCGTCCGTCGTGACGACAATCCACTCTGGGGACACCAGAGGCATTCCCGCAGACAACTTGTCTGTCTGCATCCACCAGCTCAGCGCCTTGCGCACTGCTGGATCCAAGGGAAGACGCACAGCATAATCCTCCGACATCGGAGTCCAGCGCTGCAGCAGAGAGTGTTGTAGTGGTCTCATATGAGCCCTGGCCCAGGGCACTACTTCCATCGTGGCCGTCATAGAGCCCAACAGCTGCACATAGTCCCAAGCCCGAAGAGGAGAGGCTACTAGGAACTGGTCCACCTGAGCCTGAAGCTTGACAATCCGATTGTCTGGCAGGAACACTCTGCCCACTTGGGTGTCGAATCGAACTCCCAGATACTCCAGGGACTGAGTCGGGCGCAGCTGGCTCTTCTCCCAGTTGATGATCCATCCCAGGGAGCTCAAAAGAGCAACTACCCGGTCCACAGCTTTGCCGCACTCTGCATAAGAGGGGGCTCGGATCAACCAGTCGTCCAGATAAGGATGGACTTGTACTCCTTCCTTTCGCAGGAAGGCCGCTATGACCACCATTACCTTGGAAAAGGTCCGCGGAGCAGTAGCCAACCCGAACGGGAGGGCTCTGAACTGGAAGTGTCGGCCCAGGACTGCAAAACGCAGAAAGCGTTGATGAGGAGGCCAGATGGGAATATGCAGGTACGCTTCCTTGATGTCCAAGGATGCCAGGTACTCCCCTGCCTTCACTGCCGCTATAACAGAGCGGAGAGTCTCCATGCGAAAGTGCCGCACTTTCAAGGCCCGATTGACCCCTTTGAGGTCGAGGATAGGCCGGACCGAACCTCCTTTCTTTGGTACCACAAAGTAAATGGAGTAACGCCCCTTGCCAAGCTGACTTTCTGGCACCGGAACGACCGCACCCAGGCGGATCAGATTGTCCAAAGTCTGCTGCACTGCCACAGCTTTGACCGGAGACTTGCAGGGAGAGAGTACAAACCCGTCTCTTAAGGGTCGGCAGAACTCCAGCTTGTAGCCGTCTCTGATGACTTCCAGCACCCAAGCGTCTGAAGTTATTGTGGTCCACTCGCCCAGAAACGAGGACAGCCGTCCTCCAATCTGCACTGGGGCGTGGACCAATACCCCGTCATTGGGTACGAGACCCTGGGGGAGGACCGGAGGGAGCACCTCCGGGACGGCGGTCTCTGCGAAAGGAATGCTGCTTGGGGGAGAAATTCCTCTTAAAGGAAGTGGGGGCAGAAGCACCCGACCTGCCCGGGCGGTACCGACGGGCTTCCTGAAACCGTCCTCTGGAGGTACCGGGACGAGCACTCGCCCGAGCCCTGACCTCCGGCAACTTCTTGCCCTTAGACGTGCCGAGATCAGTCACGATTTTGTCCAGCTCGACCCCAAAGAGCAGCTTGCCTTTAAAAGGCAATCTAGCCAGGCGGGATTTTGAGGCGTGGTCAGCAGACCAATGTTTCAGCCAAAGCCACCGCCGCGCAGAGACAGTCTGAGCCATGCCTTTAGCTGAGGCTCTCAAGACATCATACAGCAAGTCTGCCAAATAGGCTAAGCCCGATTCCAGGGCTGGCCAATCATTCCTCAAGAAATGATCCGAGGGGGAAGCCCGCTGCACCATAGTCAGGCACGCCCTGGCCACATAGGAGCCGCAAACTGAGGCCTGCAAACTTAAAGCAGCCGCCTCAAAGGACGACCTTAAAGCCGCCTCCAATCTCCTGTCTTGGGCGTCCTTTAGGGCCGTGCCACCTTCCACCGGCAATGCCGTTTTCTTAGTCACCGCAGTGATTAAAGAATCCACGGTAGGCCACAGATAGGCCTCACGTTCACTCACAGCCAAAGGATAGAGGCGGGACATAGCCCTAGCCACTTTAAGGCTCGCTTCTGGGACATCCCATTGAGCCGAAATTAAGGTGTGCATGGCATCATGCACGTGGAAGGTTCTAGGCGGGCGCTTAGTCCCCAGCATAATGGCAGAGCCAACAGGGGCTGAGGGAGAGACGTCCTCCGGAGAGGATATCTTCAAAGTGTCCATGGCCTGTAACAACAGGTTGGGCAAATCCTCCGGGCGAAAAAGCCGCGCTGCAGAGGGGTCATCCGCTCCATCCGAGCGGGGATCCGTCTCCACCAAGGAATCCGCAAAGGACCGTTGGGAGACCTCAGACACGCTGCCCTCATCTACATCGGAGGAGACAAATTCCTCCAAGGCCTGGGAATCAACCCGAGGGCGTTTACCTCTGGGAACCTCACCTCTTTACCAGAGGAGGGAGCGGGGGCAGCGTGTGCATGAGGAAGGCCCGATGCAGCAGCAAAACAAACTCGGGGGAGAAACCCCCCAGACTGTGCACCTCCGCAGCCTGGGCAACAGCCCTAGGCGCGCTCTCAACCGGCGCTCGCAATAGCGGGGGAGAGACATGCTGCGCATCCAAAATGGCGTCCGGCGCGAAACTCCGCGAAGGAGCCGCGCGGGAAGAACGGCTCTTAACTTTAGCCGCTTCTGTGCCGTCGCCCAAATTAAGGGCGTTCATGGCATTAATGTCTCCAACCTCAAGGGCGGCCCAAGAAGAAGCCGTCCGAGCCGCGTGGCCGGCCAAGATGGCGGAGGCGAGGAGCGGGGGATGGGCGTTTATGGCGGGAAAAAACCGCCACGCCGGAGGAAGGACCGGGACATGCATCGGTCGCGAAACTGTCACCCACCAAGGGCGAATCCGGCTTGAAGACCCCCGCATCCCCTCTAGAAGCGCTCGAGCGACCCGGGGAGCGACCCTTTGCGCCCTCGCCCTCCGACGCCATGAGCCACGAGGAGAAGAATCGTGGAACCCCCGCCCGCTATAAAAAGGTAAAATTACCTGCTGTCCGCTCCGAGTTGTAACGACCTGGTGTCTCAGTGAGTAGCTGCAATAGACGCTTAAATAAACGTCGAAATAAACGCCTTTAAGGCCGTTCAAAATTTTTTTTTTTTTTTTTTAACGGAGCCAGCGGGAGGGGGGAGAAAAGGAGGGACCTGGCACCACCAGGTTTGCACTTGCTCAAAAGAGCCCTCAACCCCAGGCACTCAACAAAACCTAAAAATTAGGCTTGGAGGCCTAGCCAGAGCTGCTGCTGTGTGTGACCACCACCTGCTGAGATAGAGAACATACTGAGGAGTTTCCGGCAGCACATGACCACATATAGGGAGGCAAAAGTTTGCTCTCTATCTCCACCTGCTGGTAGATGGACACAACCCACCAGTCTATGGATTGATCAGCTTGATGATATGGAAGCATACATTTAAATATTGTTCGCGTGGATTAAAAATTACATAAGCATTGCGTTCTGTGGCAAGTACAGGTCATGCCTTGAAGTAGAGAGGCCACTAGAGGGAGCTCTACCAATAAAGGCCCTGTTCAGCTAGGGAGGAGCCAGTAGAGGGAGCTCTGCCTCATATGACAGTCTAAACCAAGAAGGCTGTAAGAAGCGGTCTGGCCCTTTTTAGGCTAAGGGTTGGTGAAGGCTTGTCTGGGAGACCAGAAGTATTTCCCTTTTTAAGACGGAAGCCCCAGCTATGAAAGTTCTAGACCCATCTGGAATTAGGAGAGGCCCAGAAAGGGTGGGGTCGGGTATTAGAAGCCCCATAAAAGCATTTCCTAGGAGGAAGAAGTCAAAAAGAAGAGGGGCCCGAAGAAGGATGGTGTCCTACCGGTAACCTGAGAAGCTGAGAATCCCGGGGCACGGACCCCAAAGGAGAAGCCAAGCAAGCTGGACGAAAGGCTGATCAGAATGGCCTGCAAACACTGGGGCATGGATCTATCCGCCCTAAGAAGAGCCTGAGAGAGGGGTTGTTTAACGAAGTCACCCCGAGAGGGGGGGGGGCCAGTATTCAAGACACCGGGAGTAAGCATCAATGTTGGAAGTGTTTGTCTCCGAGTTATCTTTCTTAGAGGCAAGTTCTAAAATATGCTCCAGCGGACTAATGACTCAGGCCCTGGCCATAACCAAGGCCGAGTTTCACTGTTCTTCGACAGAGCCCCTCCAACGCTTCTCAGAAATTCAGGCAGTTGGGCCATGGTATCAGGTGATGAGGAGGAAAGCAATGGGAAACAGGTGATCAGTGACGGTCAGTAACAAGAACAAACAAATGCCTTGAATCTGGCCGGATACAACTAATAAAAACTACTCTGTGGGATGACAAGGAAGAAGTTCAAGTAAATTTACACCATCTCTCCTCTTTCTTGCACGAATAAGTAAAAAATGTATCGCACTAAAAGACTGGCCCTGCATTCTTCAGGTATCCAAACAAATCATAACTGAAATATGAAAAAAAAAAAAAAAACATTATGGTAGGGATATGTTCTGGTTTAAATCTGGCACTTTAAAAAATAAGTTGTCTCAAACACAAGCCTTATCGACTTTGTAGATCTTCTCTTCTATATGAAGATATACTGATACAGAGACTCGCTTCATGGTGGGCAGCAGTGTCTTTTGAAAGATGTGCGATCAGTAGGGAGGCTACATAAAGAAAGCTCCATCAGTCTCCCCTGTAGCTCAATTAGCCGGACTCTGATAAAGCAGAAACTGAAGACAAAGCAGATGGGTCTGAACAGTTCTTGAACATACTTACCCGAGGCCCTAACCTCGGAGTGGAGGAGTGGCCTAGTGGTTAGGGTGGTGGACTTTGGTCCTGGGGAACTGAGGAACTGAGTTTGATTCCCACTTCAGGCAGACAGCTCCTTGTGATTCTGGGCAAGTCACTTAACCCTCCATTGCCCCATGTAAGCCGCATTGAGCCTGCCATGAGTGGGAAAGCGCAGGGTGCAAATGTACCAAAAATAAAAGACACACTATTGGACATTCTACGTGGAATGTTGCTACTATTGGACATTCTACGTGGAATGTTGCTACTATTGGCTATTCTACGTGGAATGTTGCTACTATTGGCTATTCTACATGGAATGTTGCTACTATTGGAGATTCTACATGGAATGTTGCTACTATTGGACATTCTACGTGGAATGTTGCTACTATTGGACATTCTACGTGGAATGTTGCTACTATTGGAGATTCTACATGTTTCTGTGAGTCTGACGTCCTGCACGTACAGAAGCAGAAGCCTGCGCGGCCACATTGGTGATCTGCAACGGCCGACTTCTACATGGAATGTTGCTAGTGGAATAGCAACATTCCATGTAGAATCTCAAATAGTAGCAACAGTGGAGGAGGAGTGGCCTAGTGGTTAGGGTGGTGGACTTTGGCCCTGAGGAACTGAGTTGGATTCCCACTTCAGGCACAGGCAGCTCCTTGTGACTCTGGGCAAGTCACTTAACCCTCCATTGCCCCATGTAAGCCGCATTGAGCCTGCCATCAGTGGGAAAGCGTGGGGTACAAATGTAACACACAAAAAAAAAAAACTATTTCATGGCATTATAACACTACGTCCTATTGCTGAAGCAGGAAGACGTATTATTACTGTTATGTTATAAAGACAGAATTTATAAGCAAGTTGTATAACTCAATAGCAACACAGACACCTTAAATGAACTCTCCCTTCTAAAATGTGTTAAATGCTGAATATTCATTTCTGGTTTCCTAATTAGTATATACCTGGGGAAAAAAATCTCCAGATACTGGTGGTGGAATGTTTTACTTAGAGACAAGGATAGAACATTTTTGGACACCACGTCATCACAACACTGGTGCCAAGTGACTGGAACTGGTCCAGAGCATGAAGAAGTCACTTCTGCTGCAGCAGTGGAAGATGAAAGAACAGCTGCCTTCACTATGCTGTCACTGTTGGCTTGAAGAAGAGCTACAAAGAGAGAAAGAAAAAGAGAAAGAAAGAAAAAGAGAGAGAAAGAGAAAGAGAAAAAGAGAGAGAAAGAGAAAGAGAAAAAGAGAGAGAAAGAAAGAGAAAGAAAAAGAGAGAAAGAAAGAAAGAAAGAAAGAAAGAAAGAAAGAAAGAAAGAAAGAAAGAAAGAAAGAGAAAGAAAGAGAAAGAAAGAAAGAGAAAGAAAGAGAAAGAAAAAGAGAAAGAAAAAGAGAAAGAAAGAAAAAGAGAGAAAGAGAAAGAAAAAGAGAGAAAGAGAAAGAAAGAGAAAGAAAAAGAGAGAAAGAGAAAGAAAGAGAAAGAAAAAGAGAGAAAGAGAAAGAAAAAGAGAGAAAGAGAAAGAAAAAGAGAGAAAAAGAGAAAGAGAAAAAAGAGAGAGAAAGAGAAAGAAAAAGAGAGAAAAAGAAAGAAAGAAAAGAGAGAAAGAGAAAGAAAAAGAGAAAGAGAAAGAAAAAGAGAAAAAGAGAGAGAAAGAGAAAGAAAAAGAGAGAAAAAGAAAGAAAGAAAAAGAGAGAAAGAGAAAAAGAGAGAAAGAAAAAGAGAGAAAAAGAGAAAGAAAGAAAAAGAGAGAAAAAGAGAGAAAGAAAAAGAGAGAAAAAGAGAAAGAGAAAGAAAAAGAGAGAAAAAGAGAAAGAGAAAAAAGAGAGAGAAAGAAAGAAAAAAAGAGAAAAAGAAAGAAAGAGAGAGAGACAGAAAGAAAGAAATTCCTCCCTCGTCACAACAACAAAAAAATAGACAACCCAAGGTGATAAACAGAATCAGAAAACGGCAGCAGAGGGTGAATGAAATTTGCTCAAAAGAAAGAATGGCGAGTAGTGGAGTGACTCAGGGATCCACCCTGAGGATGATTTTGTTCAATATATATGTGAGTGATTTTGTTAAAGGATTAAAAGGAAAAGTGGCTCCCCAGAGGGAGTGGAATACATGAGAACAAAAATTGTAAGAAGTGTGGGCTAATGCTTGGAAGTTAAGATTTAATGTGCAGAAATGTAGGGTGATGTATTTGGGGTGCGGAAATCCAAAAGAACTGTATATGCAATAGGAGTTGGCAGGTTGATAACGTGTCTGAGGATCTCAAGGAGGTAAAACAATGTGGCAATGCAGTGGCCAGTCAGAAGGATGACTGGCTGCACTGAGAAGGGTAAAACAAGCAGGGGAAAAACAAAACAAAAAAAGGTTGATAATGCCTCTGCACAAGTCATTTGTGGGACTGCATTTGGAGTACTAGGTTCAATTTTGGAGGCTTTATCTTGCCAAGACATAAAAAGACAAAGTCATTTACAGGAAAGTGACCAAAATGGTATAGGGTCTGTACCACAACACATATGAGGAGAGACTCGAAGTCCTGAATATCTATACCCTGGAGGAGGGAAGGGAGATATGAGACAAACATTTAATTTTTTTTTTTTTTAATTTTTTATTTATAAATTTTCTTTTAAATATCAAGCATTACATCTTGAAATACAGAAAAAGACAATTTAGTTTCCAAATTTTTTTTTTCATAACAATATCAATAAAGGAAAAAAAAAAGATAAAAATATCAAAAATATAGGATAGGAAATCAATACTTGTCTATAGTCCACAATATCGAGGGGTTATCACAATTTCAAGGAAAAACATATATATCAAATTTGGAAATCAACTTCCAAATTTAACTTGGCAGTTAGTATAGGCAGGCCAGGTAATATATATATTATTTATGGGGTTGAAGTTGTTAAAGTCCCTAATAATGGAGACTGTGGGTCTCTCAGCTTAGCTTCCAGAAAAAAGTTCAGTTGTTTCACCTAAAAAAAAACATATTTGATTGAATTCAATTTTATCACACACTTGCACGGGAAGTTCAACCAAAATAATGCCCCAAGTTGCAAAACCTTTGGTCTCAGTTTGAGGAATTCTTGTCTTTTCTTTTGGGTAGATCTTGAGACGTCGGGATACATTCTAATTTTACAGTTTAGGAAATCTGGTCTTTTATTTAAGAAAAATTGTTTGAGTATCCAGTCTCTATCTGGTTGGAGTATGAAAATCACTTTAAGTGTCGCAGTTGTCAGGCCCTCATTGTCTCCTTCAATAATTTGAGTCAAATCCAAAGTTTGAACATTCATTTCAACTCTTTGTGATAAATCTCTCTTACGAAATGGTTCTACATAGAAAATCTTTGAAATTGGTGGATGCGTTTATCAATCTGAGGGCATTGGAACGTTGGTAATTTTCTAATATTTCAATTCTATTTTGAAGGTACAGATTTTCTTTAATTAGGTTAACTTGAATTTGTTGAGAGTTTTTTTTTATAGCAGAAGAGTTTACTTCCGTTTCTTTGCCCAAAGATATCAATCTCTTATCCATTTCAGATATCTTTTTTGAATCAGAACTGAATTTCTTGTCAAACTGAGTAAACTTTTGTGTAAAAACATTTAAATTTTTAAGGAAATGAAAATGAAATGAAGATACAAGGAAGCAAATTAAAAGCAACATGAGGAAAGAGGGTGGTGGATGCCTGGTATGCACTTCAATGGGAAATGGTGGGATTGAAAACAGTGATGGGAATTCAAGAAAGCATGGGACAAACACAGAAGTTCCCGGTGACAGAACAGTGTGTTTTAAGCCTGTAGACGGCCTAACTTCGGAAGTATATTTCTTTAGTTTGGCAGCTGGTGCATGTTTATGCTTAAAGCTGTTACAGAGGACTGACCTCTCTTTCTCTTAGGTAGCACACAGATAAAGGAAATGCCTGTAGTGATGTAACCAGTTTTTTGTTGTTGTTGTTGTTGTTTTGTTTTTAAACTTGATTGTTCTGGGCTCTGATGAGCTCCTCGGCCAATTTTTATTTATTTATTTTTTTACTTTACTGGCTTTTACCCCCGTTTCAGCCCAGGAGGAGAGAGAGAAAACACTTTGCTGAAGCCCTGTAAAAAAAACCTTAGAATGATATACAGTGAAGTGTGTTCAGATTAGAACCTTTGCATAAATATATTTCCACGTGATCTCCTTATTGTTTTTGAACCTACTCCCTCCTTTTAACTATGGTCTAAAGAAGAGTTATGAATTTTTCTTTATATATTTTCATATCTGGGTTTATTTTATTTTATTATGTTTCAATTTTGCTCACACCTTTTTAGTAGTAGCTCAAGGGGAGTTACATTCAGGTACACTGGGTATTGTTCTGTCCCCTGGAAGGCTCACAATCTAAAGGCGTGCAAACTTTTTAGTTTGCGCTAAAAATTAGCGCATCCTAACAATAGATACGCCCATAGGATACGGCCACCTCTGGATTGCAAGACCAGTGCTCTAACCACTAGGCCACTCCTCCACTCTTGGGCAACTAAGCATCTGTACTATGTTTCAATATATTGCTAAATAAATAATTAAATAAAATAAAAAGCTTTGTAAAACTACTGGAGGAAATGTCTATAAAAGGTCATTATTCGGGAAGACTTGTGGAAGTTATCACTTGCCCCTCAAAATGAGCTAGGGGAAATTTGGTCTATTTTTTTAGAATCCGTGGGGGCTTTTGACTTAGAGGGGCCACTGCTGGAGACAGGATTCTGAGCCCAATGGCTTATCCTGGTGATTTTCAGGCAGGCCGTTGAAAATTTCTTTATGTATGAGACAAGCCATAAACTGCTCATCATAAAAGGAATTGCTTCAATGATATTAAATTCAGCACTAAAGTTTGAATTCTACTGAATATGGTGCACGCTCTATAGGGATAATGTTTTTAATCTATATATCAAAGTAATTTACACTCCATTACATATCCAGAACGAAAGAAGACTAGCCAATTCACAAATAAAGCTTGAACAAAGTAAGCTGTATGAACTTCAACAAGAATACTTTTGTAACAAGACGTTCTTACAGAACAGGCTGGAGCATGAAGAAGCGTTACAATGTTTTAACAAACTTTCTGTAAAACTATGAACAGTTTCACTCTCTCTTCAAATACAAATAGCAAAATACAAATGCTCAAATCAGCATTTTTCAACTGGTGTGTGATGGGTGTGCCATTAAATTTATAATAATCCCTGGATTCTATACAGTGCGACCAAAATTGCATATGCAAATCCGGTCGTATTCTGGATTTGCACGTGCAATCAAGCCAACCAGCACTGATAATTGCCATTTAAAAAGCAATTGTCAATACTAATTGGCATTAATCAGAATTTAAACGCACAATTTGCTAGCTATATTCTGTAAAGTAGACCGCATAAATTCTAATGCATGCTGCCAAAAATAAGGCATGGTAAAGGGTGTGGAATAAGTGGACCATGGGCGTTCTGAAAATCTACGCACACGATTATAGAACACACACCTGCTCCGCGCCTAACCAGGCGTCACTATTTACACCAAGTTTTACTTGGTGTAAATCTGGCGTCATATACAGAATCTAGCCCTAAAAGGGCAAATATTTTGTGCTACTGCCTTAATGAATGTTAGTAACTGACCCCTTAATCTCAGAACACTAAAAGCCCCTTTTACCAAACAGAAGTAAAAAAAAAAAAAAAAGGGGGGGGGCCTACGGTGGTGTCAGTATACGAGTTTGCCACACACCGAGGCCCCCTTTTACTGCCACCGGTAAAAAGCTTTTTTTTTTTTTTTTTTTTAAATAAGGAAATGACTGTGTAGTAAGTTAAACACTTGCTGCGGGGCTATTTCCTGGGGGAGCCCTCACAGTCTCCTATTTATGAGGTGGTAGGGGCTCTGGCGGTAGCGTGACGCTGCCCTAGCACTAGAAATTTGTAAAATATTTTCTAGCGCTGGAGTTGACGTGTGGCAGGAATCAGAACTACCATCCTTTTGTAAAAGGGCCCCTAAATACTGTCAGTAGAATTTCAATTCATAAGAAAGAAAAGAAAAAAAAAAAAAAAAAAAGATATATTTTTTTTACATTAAAGTTTTTATTGAGAGTTTAACAATTATTACACCTCAAAATGTTGAACACGTGGTACATTGCTTTTGTTACAGTTAGTCAACAACTTTAGATACATACATTTATGAGTACTTAGTGTTCTTTGTGATCTACACACTCTCTAATTTTGTCCCCCCCCCCAGCCTTCCCTCCCCCTTCCTCAATTCCATTTATCCCCCTTCCCCCCTATCTCCCTTCCCCTCCCCCTATTCCTGTTAATTCAACCTTTATATTAAAAACAAAAAAAGATATTTAATTAATAAATCCAAAATAAAATGTTATGGTGCTAATTTTTTATGGTTCAATTTTGGAAGTTATCAGGGACGCAAACAAACTGGGCAACACAATAATAATGGGGGATTTCAATTACCCGCATATAGACTGGGTTAATGTAACATCTGTACACGCAAGGGACATAAGATTTCTTGATGAAATCAAGGACAGCTTCATGGAACAGCTAGTTCAGGAGCCGACAAGAGAAGGAAAAATACTAGACTTAGTCCTTAGTGGTGCTCATGATCTAGTGCAGGGGGTAACGGTACGAGGGCCGCTTGATAACAGTGATCATAATATGATCGGTTTTGATATTGGCATTGAAGGAAGTGAAACTAGGAAATCAAGTACGCTAGCGTTTAACTATAGAAAAGGTGATTACGACAAAATGAGAAAAATGGTGAAAAAAAGACTGAAAGGAGCAGCTCGCAGAGTAAAAAACTTGCGTCAGGCGTGGATGCTGTTTAAAAACACCATCCTGGAGGTTCAGAACAAATATATTCCACGTATTAGAAAAAAGGGAAAAAAGACTAAACGTCAGCCGGCGTGGCTAAACAGTAAGATAAAGGAAGTCATTAGAGCCAAAAAACAATCCTTCAGAAAGTGGAGAAGAGAACCAACTGAAAGTAACAGGATAGATCATAAGGAATGCCAAGCCAAATGCAAAGCGGAGATAAGGAGGGCAAAAAAGGACTTTGAGAAGAAATTAGCGTTGGAAGCAAAAATACATAGTAAAAAATTTTTTAGATACATTAAAAGCAGGAAACCGGCCAAAGAGTCGGTTGGGCCGCTGGACGAAAATGGTGTTAAAGGGGCGATCAGGGAGGACAAAGCCGTAGCGGAGAAATTAAATGAATTCTTTGCTTCGGTCTTCACCGAGGAGGATTTGGGGGGGACACCGGTGCCGGAAAGAATATTGAAGCGGGGGAGTCGGAGAAACTAAACGAATTCTCTGTAACCTTGGAGGATGTAATGGGTCAGTTCAGCAAGCTGAAGAGTAGTAAATCACCGGGACCTGATGGTATTCATCCCAGAGTATTAATAGAACTAAAAAATGAACTTGCGGAGCTACTGTTAGAAATATGCAATCTGTCCCTAAAATCGAGTGTAGTACCGGAAGACTGGAGGGTAGCCATGTTACTCCGATTTTTAAGAAGGGTTCCAGAGGAGATCCGGGAAATTATAGACCGGTGAGTCTGACGTCGGTGCCGGGCAAGATGGTGGAGGCTATTATTAAGAATAAAATTGCAGAGCATATACAAAAACATGGACTGATGAGACAAAGTCAGCACGGATTTAGTGAAGGGAAGTCTTGCCTCACCAATCTAATGCATTTTTTTGAGGGGGTAAGCAAACATGTGGACAATGGGGAGCCGGTTGATATTGTATATCTGGATTTTCAGAAGGCGTTTGACAAAGTGCCGCACGAAAGACTCCTGAAGAAATTGCAGAGTCATGGAATCGGAGGTAGGGTATTATTATGGATTAAGAACTGGTTGAAAGATAGGAAGCAGAGAGTAGGATTGCGTGGCCAGTATTCTCAGTGGAGGAGGGTAGTTAGTGGGGTCCCGCAGGGGTCTGTGCTGGGTCCGTTGCTTTTTAATGTATTTATAAATGACCTAGAGATGGGAATAACTAGTGAGGTAATTAAATTCGCCGATGACACAAAATTATTCAGGGTCGTCAAGTCGCAGGAGGAATGTGAACGATTACAGGAGGACCTTGCGAGACTGGGAGATTGGGCGTGCAAGTGGCAGATGAAGTTCAATGTTGACAAGTGCAAAGTGATGCATGTGGGTAAGAGGAACCCGAATTATAGCTACGTCTTGCAAGGTTCCGCGTTAGGAGTTACGGATCAAGAAAGGGATCTGGGTGTCGTCGTCGATGATACGCTGAAACCTTTTGCTCAGTGTGCTGCTGCGGCTAGGAAAGCGAATAGAATGTTGGGTGTTATTAGGAAGGGTATGGAGTCCAGGTGTGCGGATGTTATAATGCCGTTGTATCGCTCCATGGTGCGACCGCACCTGGAGTATTGTGTTCAGTACTGGTCTCCGTATCTCAAAAAAGATATAGTAGAATTGGAAAAGGTACAGCGAAGGGCGACGAAAATGATAGTGGGGATGGGACGACTTTCCTATGAAGAGAGGCTGAGAAGGCTAGGGCTTTTTAGCTTGGAGAAGAGACGGCTGAGGGGAGATATGATAGAAGTGTATAAAATAATGAGTGGAATGGATCGGGTGGATGTGAAGCGACTGTTCACGCTATCCAAAAATACTAGGACTAGAGGGCATGAGTTGAAGCTACAGTGTGGTAAATTTAAAACGAATCGGAGAAAATTTTTCTTCACCCAACGTGTAATTAGACTCTGGAATTCGTTGCCGGAGAACGTGGTACGGGCGGTTAGCTTGACGGAGTTTAAAAGGGGTTAGATAGATTCCTAAAGGACAAGTCCATAGACCGCTATTAAATGGACTTGGAAAAATTCCGCATTTTTAGGTATAACTTGTCTGGAATGTTTTTACGTTGGGGGAGCGTGCCAGGTGCCCTTGACCTGGATTGGCCACTGTCGGTGACAGGATGCTGGGCTAGATGGACCTTTGGTCTTTCCCACTTTTATACACTTCTATCATATCTCCCCTCAGCCGTCTCTTCTCCAAGCTGAAAAGCCCTAGCCTTCTCAGCCTCTCTTCATAGGAAAGTCGTCCCATCCCCACTATCATTTTCGTCGCCCTTCGCTGTACCTTTTCCAATTCTACTATATCTTTTTTGAGATACGGAGACCAGTACTGAACACAATACTCCAGGTGCGGTCGCACCATGGAGCGATACAACGGCATTATAACATCCGCACACCTGGACTCCATACCCTTCCTAATAACACCCAACATTCTATTCGCTTTCCTAGCCGCAGCAGCACACTACCATGAAAGATCTCTGTATAGCAGTGTGTCACCAAAAGATATCAACACTGTACAAGGAACAAGCACAGTTATGGTGAACTAAGAGATGTGACTACATGGGACCTGGAGGCTCAAATGATTGTTTGCCACTGCCATATGAAGATATGGGTTTTTTCAACTGGGAATGCTTGGAGCAGAACTTTCCTAACGGGGTCACAAAACTAACGTTTGAGGTCCAGACCTGTGTGAATTCTCAATAGGTGCATTTTTCTGCACCTGGGGGGGGGGGGGGGGGGGGGGTAACACAATTTTATCTGGCCACAATCAAGAGGGTCATGTCCATAATAAGATCGATAAACACTGGCTTAGATGCAGTGCCCACAGCTTTTGAAGGGGTGGGGAGGAGGGAATGGTAAAGGAGGCTCAGTCACTGATCCACAGTGATGTCTAGTAGGGAAGTTATTAACGTGGGCTACCATTAAAACAGGTCATTGTACCACTAAATCATGCTATTTTAGCATAGGTCCCATTTTATGCAATGAGACCTAATTACTAGTAGCCGGTGTTAACAGTAGCTCACATTGATAACTTCCCCCTTTAGTATGTACTTTAGCTGAATTCTGTGGGTCTAGCCAAAGAGAGTGTTAGATAAGCACCGCCATACTGGGGAAAGACCAAGGGTCCATCAAGCCCAGCATCCTGTCTCCGACAGTGGCCAATCCAGGCTTCAAGAACCCGGCAACTCTCCTCCCCCCCCCCCCCCCCCCCCCCACACACACACAAAAAAAAAAATAATAATGCTCAATGGACTTTTCCCTCAGGAATCTGTCCAAACCCCCTTTAAATTCTGTAAGGCCAGCTGCTGTCACTACATTCTCCAGCAACGAGTTCCAGAGTCCAATTACACGCTGAGTAAAGAAAATCTCTCTCTTATTTGTTTTAAATCTACCATATTCTAGCTTCATCTTGTGTCCCCTGGTTCTATTGTTGTTTGAAAGTGTAAACAAACGCTTCACATCCGTCCGCTCTCCTCCGCTCATTATCTTGTAGACTTCTATCATATCACCCCTCAGCCGCCTTTTCTCCAAGCTGAAGAGCCCTAACCTTCTCAGCCGTTCCTCATAGAGAAGTCGTTCCATTCCCTTTATCATTTTCGTCGCCCTTCTCTGCACCTTTTCTAATTCCTTCATATCTTTTTTGAGATACTGCAATGGCTGATCTAAAAAGGGATATACTAGATAAGAAACACACCAGGGTAGCTGCAAATGAAAGCTTGTTTAGATCCCTACAAAAGCCAGTTCCAACTGAGCTGAAAGGCCTAAGGAACAAGAAGAGACTACTGGACCCGAAAAAAAATGTAAGGAATCATGTAATGTATTATAAAGGTTAATGAATTAGGATTTAAAAAAAATCTTAATAGGTATACTTTGAAAGAAAGGCAGGAGACAGGCAATAGGATAGAGACATTTAAATATATCCACAGCAGACAAGTCTCTCAGCCGAAAGGAAGCTCTTGAATGAGGAGGCATAGGGTGAAGGTGAAAGCGGACAGACTCAGGAGTAATCTAAGGATATATTTCTTCATGGAAAGGGTGGTGGATATGGTAGACTGAATTCAAGAAAGAAATCCTTTATTCTTGACCTGTCCTAAAAGAGAGGAAGGAATAGTAGATGGATGGGCAGACTGGTAAGCTATATGGTCATTACCTGCCATCATTTTCTATGCGTATGCAAAATATATAGCATAGCAACAAAAATAAACAAAGCACTAAGCATCAAAACCAGCACAAAACAGTGACTACCTGAATACAGTAATAAAAAAAACTATTATACCTATAGATAAATATGAATTTGCTTACTCAATAACAGTGTGAGGTACAATTTATGTGGAAGACTTGATTCCACAAACATATACATTTAACTTATAAAAGTCACCTATTATTCTAAAAGCTGCACACAACCATAAACAATAACTATACAATAAGACACACAAACATAAAAGAATCCAGCAAACAAAAATGAGTAAAAAAACAAAAAAATCAATTAAAAGCAGCAGAAAACAACTAGGTCTGACATGTCTTTCTGAAAGATCTTGCCACATATTCCTAACAGCGAGTTCCAAAGACAGGTTGCGTTTAAAAAATGCCCATCCACAAGCATATCTTGGCTAAGGAAGAGGAAAGACAGAAGGTAGTGCTGGCAAGATCTCAACTGTCTGTTGGGAACAATGAAAGATCTAAAAGACAGCTGAATCCCAGTGTTTATGCAGAGATCACCAAAGATCATATCTATACCTATTATCCTCTCATGAATATGTCATAATAACACTCTGTAAGCCACATTGAGCCTGCAAATAGGTGGGATAATGTGGGGTACAAATGTAATAAATAAATAGACATAAACATTCAATCTGTTTCTTAAGTAAAGGCCCAGATGTTGCTGAAAAGTATGAAAGGTCAAATATAAATTATTTTAATCACAGGCAGTGACAGTTTTAGAACAGGTGAAAGTCTGAAAACCACAGGCCTTTTAAAATACAGACTGCCCTATTTTGAAGTTTATTCAACTTTAAACCACTGTGTAAGTCATCACACAATAGTCTAACCCAGCGGTTTCCAAACCTGGTCCTGGAGGCACCCCAGCCAGGCAGATGTTTGGGATATCCACAATGATTATTCTAATAGGACTAAAGGAAAGAAAGTTATCAGATAAGACATAACTGTTCCATCAGTTTAAGCATATTCAAAAAGGGTATGCACAAAAAGTAGCACATGAGTTTATCTTGTTGGGCAGACTGGATGGACCGTGCAGGTCTTTTCTGCCGTCATCTACTATGTTGCTATGAGAGAGAGATTTGCATGTTCTTCCTCCAGTGCATGCAGCTCTCTCTCATAGTAACATAGTAGATGACGGCAGAAAAAGACCTGCATGGTCCATCCAGTCTGCCCAACAAGATAAACTCATATGTGTATACCTTACCTTGATTTGTACCTGCCTTTTTCAGGGCACAGACCGTACAAGTCTGCCCAGCAGTATTTCCCGCCTCCCAACCACCAGTCCCGCCTCCCATCACCGGCTCTGGTACAGACCGTACAAGTCTGCCCTCCACTATCCTCGCCTCCCAACTACCAACCTCTCTTCCCCCACCTGCTCCGCCACCCAATTTTGGCTATGCTTCTGAGGATCCATTCCTACTGCACAGGATTCCTTTATGCATATCTCACGCATGTTTGAATTCTGTGGGATATGAATATTCATTGTGGATATCCCAAAAACCTGACTGGCTGGGGTGTTCCAAGACCAGGCTTGGGAACCACTGGTCTAACCTACTTATAATAGCCGAATAAAAATGACCACATCCTGTCAAATATGATCACAACTTATGAATAGAAAGCTGCTACATGGAAACCATCATTAAATAAAATTATCAACTTGGACTTATATACCCATTTCTAGATACAACATCCCCAGGATCCTCACCATTCTTTACAGATATGAATAACCTTGACGAAAAATCTCCGCAAGGGAATAAAGTTGATTTTTATTTTATCACCCAAAGCAATTCAAACTTCTGCCAATTCCAAAATAATGATTGGACTCTTTCCATCTCTGAACAGCAAGCAGGAATTGATTTAATTAAATAAATCAAGCAGGTCTCTGAGGGCAATGCTCACAAACGTCATGAATATCTTCTACATAAATTTTTCACATAGACAACAGGTTGTATATAGATAGTTAAAAAGTAAAGAGAAGGATTAGAACCCCGAGGTACTGCTTTACCCAACTTTCAGAGGTCCTGGGGAGTTCTTCTCTGAACTGTACTTGAAGAGATCTATTAGTCATTAAAGTTGCCAACCAATCAAAAACACTTATCAATATCCCATGATCTTGACCAGCATCAAAGAACAATGAAAGATCTAAAAAGACAGCTGAATCCCAGTGTTTATGCAGAGATCACCAAAGATCATCTTGGTGAAAGTTCTACGGCAGAAAGACGGATCCAGGAGTCATCTGCATGGAAGTCATGGAAGGAAATCAAGCTACCAAGGGAGAGCGTGTACAGGAAGAAAATGAGAGGGCCTAGAATACAGCCCTGTAGTATACCAACTGATAATGGCACAGAAGTGGAGAAGGATCCTGCAAAAGACAGGATGGGATTTGATATACCACCTTTCTGTGGTTACAATCAAAGCGGTTTACATATTATATACAAGTACTCATTCTGTACCTGGGGCAATGGAGGGTTAAGTGACTTAGCCAGAATCATACACCAAAAGCATACAGAAAGCTACAAAGACTTAGGCGAGAGGTTCATTTGAGACACTGCCCCCAAGACAGAACCAAGTTTCAAAGTTCAAGTAAGAAAAAACCATTAAGAAGCAAATTATGATCAAACAGTCCAAAAGCAGTCCAAGGGTCAGAAAGCCACAATGGATATGTGGTTAGAGCAGCAAGCTGAGAAGCAGGGAAGCTAGAAGTCAAATACTCCTTGTAACCTTGGACAAGTTACATCACCCTTTGTTACTCAAACACAAACTTGGACTGAAAACCCTCCAAAGATGAGGAACTACTTACTGTACTGAAATGCAACTCATCATGAGCTGCTAAAGAAAAATACAAGAACTAAATCCAATCATATCTAAACACATCACCTCAACTGTGATACAGAGTCACTCCCCTAGTTTCTCCTCATATCGAATAAACTCTTTCCATTTAAAATCCAGTTAGGTGGTGAGGATAGTCCTCCACTTGAGGGTTAATACTCTGCCACAGAGCAGAGCCACTGTGAACATAAGAATTTTACAACTGCTACTACAAGAGTAAACCTCATGAAAATAATACCGCTACACAAGCGTATGTGTTTCTATACAGTAATAAGGTGTGGCTGGCGCTAGCTATTATGATTTTGGATATATTTTTTCACTTTTGTGTAAACCGCTTTGACCTTTATTAGCAATCGCGGTACATCGAGCATAACAATAAACAAACATATAAACCAAAACTCTTAGTACACAGTGGACAGAAAATATGACAGAATTGGAAGAAAATTCCCTCTACTGATGCAGTCAGTCCCACTGAAAGTTAGAATGATAGGAGCCAATATCAGAATGTTGCAATTAGCTTGTTTTGTTTATTTTAAATGCGGACAGCAGCATTTATTTGTAACACTTATACCCCACACTTTCCCACTTGCTAGCAGGTTCAATGCGGCTTACATAGTACTACAGGTTAAACAAGTAACAAGTATTTATTTATTTATTTATTGCATTTGAATCCCACATTTTCCCACCTCTTTGCAGGCTCAATGTGTCGTTATTAGTAGCTTAGGAAAAACAGTTAGTGTTACATGGAAAGTAGCATGATCGAAAATTAAACAAGTTAATATAAGCAGAGAATATTACTTATCCGACATTGCTGCCTGGATGTCGGACCGCCACCTGAAACTGAACATGGGCCAAGACCGAACTCATGGCCTTTCCACCCAAACCCACTTCCCCTCTCCCTCCACTCTCTCTCTCAGTCGATGAACTCCCTGAGCCCATACGCCAGGGAACAACTGTGAGGCGTCCTGTGCCCCGCCCTCGCGTCAGAACGTGATGACGAGGGCGGAGCACAGTTCACGAGCACACCTCATCTCCCCCTGCCCCTCGGCGGCCATGGTTCAGACGGGACCCGCATCACACAGCGCGCACCTAACCACTTTATCTCTATTCAGGAAATCTAGACTGCCCCAACTTGACATTTCGTCCTTTAGATTGTAAGCTCCTTCGAGCAGGGACTGTCCGTCTTTGTTAAACTGTACAGCGCTGCGTAACCCTAGTAGCGCTCTAGAAATGTTAAGTAGTAGTAGTAGTAATATGTAGGTGGAGATGTCATAGAAAATAGCATAATCAAAATGCAGATAAGTAGATATAAGCAAGAACATTGTTGATAATAGGTACTACTACTACTTAACATTTCTAAAGTGCTACTAGGGTTACGCTGTGCTGTACAATTTAACATAGAGGGACGGTCCCTGCTCAAGGAGCTTACAATCTAAGAGACAAGTGAACGGACAGTCCGATAGGGGCGGTCAAATTGGGGCAGTCTGGATTTAGTGAACGGTAAGAGTTAGGTGCCGAACGCAGCATTGAAGAGGTGGGTTTTAAGCAAAGACTTGAAGATGGGCAGGGAGGGGGCTTGGCGTAAGGGCTCAGGAAGGTTGTTCCAAGCATAGGGTGAGGCGAGGCAGAATGAGCGGAGCCTGGAGTCGGCGGTGGTGGAGAAGGGTACAGAGAGGAGGGATTTGTCCTGTGAACGGAGGTTACGGGCGGGAACATAGGGGGAGATGAGGGAGGAGAGGTGGTGAGGGGCAGCAGACTGAATGCATTTGTAGGTAAGGTTGCGATGTACATATTCTGGGTATAGTTAGTTAGCATGCTAACCGGATAAGGAGCAGCACTAAATACACGTGGACAGAGGTGGTAAGTTAAGCCAGACTCTGAGCTGCTCTAATTTTACTCCCATCTGGATAACGACTGGGCATCAGGTACCATACTACTACTTGACATTTCTAAAGCGCTACTAGGGTTACGCAGCGCTGTACAGTTTAACAAAGAAGGCCAGTCCCTGCTGAAAGGGTTAAGCGAAAGACCCTTGCTCAAAGCCCACCTCTTCAATGTTGCTTTCGGCACCTAACCTTTGTACCTTTCAGGAAATCTAGACTGCCCCTATTTGACTGACTTTACATTTGTCCTTTAGATTGTAAGCTCCTTTGAGCAGGGACTGTCCCTCTATGTTAAATTGTACAGCGCTGCGTAACCCTAGTAGCGCTTTAGAAATGTTAAGTAGTAGTATAAGCAAGAACATTATCGATAATAGGTAAGGTTGCGATGTAAATATTCTGGGTATAGTTAGCATGCTAACCGGATAACGAGCAGCACTAAATACATGTGGACAGAGGTAAGTTAAGCCAGACTCTTAGCTGGCCTAATTTTAGTCCCATCTGGATAACGACTGGGCATCAGGTACCATACTACTACTTGACATTTCTAAAGTGCTACTAGGGTTACGCAGCGCTGTACAGTTTAACAAAGAAGGCCAGTCCCTGCTGAAAGGGTTAAGCGAAAGACCCTTGCTCAAAGCCCACCTCTTCAATGTTGCTTTCGGCACCTAACCTTTGTACCTTTCAGGAAATCTAGACTGCCCCTATTTGACTGACTGTACATTTGTCCTTTAGATTATAAGCTCCTTTGAGCAGGGACTGTCCCTCTATGTTAAATTGTACAGCGCTGCATAACCCTAGTAGCGCTTTAGAAATGTTAAGTAGTAGTATAAGCAAGAACATTATCGATAATAGGTAAGGTTGCGATGTAAATATTCTGGGTATAGTTAGCATGCTAACCGGATAACGAGCAGCACTAAATACATGTGGACAGAGGTAAGTTAAGCCAGACTCTTAGCTGGCCTAATTTTAGTCCCATCTGGATAACGACTGGGCATCAGGTACCATACTACTACTTGACATTTCTAAAGCGCTACTAGGGTTACGCAGCGCTGTACAGTTTAACAAAGAAGGCCAGTCCCTGCTGAAAGGGTTAAGCGAAAGACCCTTGCTCAAAGCCCACCTCTTCTATGTTGCTTTCGGCACCTAACCTTTGTACCTTTCAGGAAATCTAGACTGCCCCTATTTGACTGACTGTACATTTGTCCTTTAGATTATAAGCTCCTTTGAGCAGGGACTGTCCCTCTATGTTAAATTGTACAGCGCTGCATAACCCTAGTAGCGCTTTAGAAATGTTAAGTAGTAGTATAAGCAAGAACATTATCGATAATAGGTAAGGTTGCGATGTAAATATTCTGGGTATAGTTAGCATGCTAACCGGATAACGAGCAGCACTAAATACATGTGGACAGAGGTAAGTTAAGCCAGACTCTTAGCTGGCCTAATTTTAGTCCCATCTGGATAACGACTGGGCATCAGGTACCATACTACTACTTGACATTTCTAAAGTGCTACTAGGGTTACGCAGCGCTGTACAGTTTAACAAAGAAGGCCAGTCCCTGCTGAAAGGGTTAAGCGAAAGACCCTTGCTCAAAGCCCACCTCTTCAATGTTGCTTTCGGCACCTAACCTTTGTACCTTTCAGGAAATCTAGACTGCCCCTATTTGACTGACTGTACATTTGTCCTTTAGATTATAAGCTCCTTTGAGCAGGGACTGTCCCTCTATGTTAAATTGTACAGCGCTGCGTAACCCTAGTAGCGCTTTAGAAATGTTAAGTAGTAGTATAAGCAAGAACATTATCGATAATAGGTAAGGTTGCGATGTAAATATTCTGGGTATAGTTAGCATGCTAACCGGATAACGAGCAGCACTAAATACATGTGGACAGAGGTAAGTTAAGCCAGACTCTTAGCTGGCCTAATTTTAGTCCCATCTGGATAACGACTGGGCATCAGGTACCATACTACTACTTGACATTTCTAAAGCGCTACTAGGGTTACGCAGCGCTGTACAGTTTAACAAAGAAGGCCAGTCCCTGCTGAAAGGGTTAAGCGAAAGACCCTTGCTCAAAGCCCACCTCTTCTATGTTGCTTTCGGCACCTAACCTTTGTACCTTTCAGGAAATCTAGACTGCCCCTATTTGACTGACTGTACATTTGTCCTTTAGATTATAAGCTCCTTTGAGCAGGGACTGTCCCTCTATGTTAAATTGTACAGCGCTGCGTAACCCTAGTAGCGCTTTAGAAATGTTAAGTAGTAGTATAAGCAAGAACATTATCGATAATAGGTAAGGTTGCGATGTAAATATTCTGGGTATAGTTAGCATGCTAACCGGATAACGAGCAGCACTAAATACATGTGGACAGAGATAAGTTAAGCCAGACTCTTAGCTGGCCTAATTTTAGTCCCATCTGGATAACGACTGGGCATCAGGTACCATACTACTACTTGACATTTCTAAAGCGCTACTAGGGTTACGCAGCGCTGTACAGTTTAACAAAGAAGGCCAGTCCCTGCTGAAAGGGTTAAGCGAAAGACCCTTGCTCAAAGCCCACCTCTTCTATGTTGCTTTCGGCACCTAACCTTTGTACCTTTCAGGAAATCTAGACTGCCCCTATTTGACTGACTGTACATTTGTCCTTTAGATTATAAGCTCCTTTGAGCAGGGACTGTCCCTCTATGTTAAATTGTACAGCGCTGCGTAACCCTAGTAGCGCTTTAGAAATGTTAAGTAGTAGTATAAGCAAGAACATTATCGATAATAGGTAAGGTTGCGATGTAAATATTCTGGGTATAGTTAGCATGCTAACCGGATAACGAGCAGCACTAAATACATGTGGACAGAGATAAGTTAAGCCAGACTCTTAGCTGGCCTAATTTTAGTCCCATCTGGATAACGACTGGGCATCAGGTACCATACTACTACTTGACATTTCTAAAGCGCTACTAGGGTTACGCAGCGCTGTACAGTTTAACAAAGAAGGCCAGTCCCTGCTGAAAGGGTTAAGCGAAAGACCCTTGCTCAAAGCCCACCTCTTCTATGTTGCTTTCGGCACCTAACCTTTGTACCTTTCAGGAAATCTAGACTGCCCCTATTTGACTGACTGTACATTTGTCCTTTAGATTATAAGCTCCTTTGAGCAGGGACCGTCCCTCTATGTTAAATTGTACAGCGCTGCGTAACCCTAGAAATGTCAAGTAATAGTAGTAAAGACCCTCCCCCCTCCCTCCCTGCAGCTGAAAAGTGTTAAGTCTGGGAGCAACTGCTGCCATAAGGTGAAGCGTTTTTGAAGGTTGACACGTCAAAGGTATCAGCAAAACAAGGAACAAAAATTCAGACAAATAGAGACACCAACAAGTCACTGACACACATTTAACAGGCCGAGCGCCCCCTCCCCCCGAACCCTCAATCTCCAACTCGCCCCATGGCTACCTTCAAACTCATGTCTGAGGTCGGGTGGTCGCCCGCCGCTGGCCCCGCGCGCACCGCACTTCTGACTCTCGCGCGACGCCCCCCCTTCTTCCGACGCAAACAACGTCTCTCTCTCTCTCAGCAGCGGCAGCCGCGTCCCGGAAACAGGAAGTAGCGTCAGAGGAGGGCGGGGCAACTGAGCTGCTTGGGCAGTTGGGCTTTTTCTATCGGGGAGGTTGGGGCGGAGATAAGATGAAGGGTTTAGTGCTTTCGAGTCCCGAAGGCAAGTTGGAAGGAAAGTAGGACACAGAATCAGGGGGAAATGCTGGACTGTGGGTTCAGGTGATACAGGGGTTGGCGACTCCGGTCCTCGAGAGTCGCAGCCAGGTCAGGTTTTCAGGATATCCACAATGAATATGCAGGAGATAGATTTGCATACCATGGAGGCTGTGTATGCAAATCAAGTTCATGCATATTCATTGTGGATATCCTGAAAACCTGACCTGCCTGCAGCTCTAGAGTCTCGAAGGCAAGTTGGAAGGAAGGTAGGACACAGAATGAGGGGGAAATGCTGGACTGAGGGTTCAGGTGATAGAGAGAGAGAATCCACTAAACTTAATCAAAACCTCGGATGCTGATACGCAAAAATATCTAACAATAACCACAGTATCTGCTGCTTCAAAATGACTTCCAAAGTAACTTGTAGAATTCTAGTAAACAGGAAAAAAAAAAAAGACCTCAAAGAGCTCAGAGATCTTCATCTTGATCGAACTGTACGAGCTTGAACGGATCACTAGATCCTGCCTTCATCATCGGCCAAAAACCTTTCTATGTAAATATTTCCTGTTACTAGTCACAACTCAATTATTTAGTCAAATGACTGAAGTCTTAGAACCTTCAGGTAATATTATAAGCACTGACACTTATCTTTAATGGTCGTGCTATTAGACCGCGTTGCTCCAGCCGGTAATTTACTGTAGTCTCTCTCTGGAATCCAGTGCCGAGCCGACGATGGCCAGCGTTTCGCAAGGCTGCTTCAGGGTCTCGGTATCACAATGGGGGAGAGAACAGCACGACTTCTCAACGCGCTTCGAGTCACCTCAGTGCTTATAATATTACCTGAAGGTTCTAAGACTTCAGTCATTTGACTAAATAATTGAGTTGTACCCCCTGGATCCAGCACTCATTCTCCCCCAGAAGGACTACAGCCCCCTGGATCCAGCACTCATTCCTGTCAGAAGTGCCGCATCCCCCCCCCCCCCCCCACAAGAGCCCTATCACCCTGGATTCAATACTATTTTCTCCCAGAAGAACTGCTTGCATCTGGATCTAGCACTTATTCCCCCTGAACCCAGCACTCAGGGCTGCCGAGAGGGGAGGGGGGGAATTGGCACCACAGTCACATGGGTCCCGACAGGAGTAGGAGAGAGACAGACTCTGGCACCAGTCCCCCCTTAGAGGCCAGGGAGGAGCAGACACGGTTGAATTTGGGGCCCCTGATTTGGGTGGTGGGGGTCCCCAAGCCCCGCCAGAAGCCTTCCATCCAGCGCTGTTCAGCTCATTGCCTGCCCTGCTTCTGCTCACGTCACACATGCTCGGTTTTGATTAAACTGAGCATGCGTGACATGAGGAGAAGCAGCTGCACTGGGCAGGCAACGTGGTGGAGAACAGCATTAGAGAGAAGGCTTCTGGTGGGGCTTGGGGACCCCCACCAGCCAAATCAGGGGCCCCGAATTCAACTGTGTCTGCTCCTTCCTGACCTCTAAGGGGGGACTGGTGCCAGTGCCACCAGCCAAGGTATGAGGAGTTGCAGTGGGGGGGAGGCAGAAAGGTGGGGCAAAATGTGGCCCGCACCCCCACGTTGGGCTGCAGCCCTCCCAATCTGGTCTAAGTGGCGGCACTCCTTCTCAAGCCTGGCTTAGTTTTTCAGCGGCCCTGCACCCATCCACCTCCAAAATTGCTGCACTAATTATTATCTTTAGAAGGGTTGCTGACTCCTGGATCCAATATCAATTTCTTTAGAAGGGTGCATCCTCCCGGGCACTGATTCTTTTTAGAAGGGCTGCAGCCACATGCATTCAACACTCGTTCCCCCCCAGAAGGGATTTATTCCCCTTGACCAAGCTCTCGTTTCCCCTAGGGGGGCTGCATTCACCAGGATCCAGCATTGGTTTATCCAAGTGGAATTTGCCCTTCTGGTACTGGATCCAGGAGTCAGCAGCCCTTCTAAAGGTAGTTAGTACTGCCTCCAGGTTGGTTACAGCCCTACTGTGAGAAAACAGTGCTGAATCCAGGTTGGGCAGCCCTTCTGGGCAGGAAATGAGTGCTGGATCCAGGGGGATAGGGCCCTTCTGTGGGGAATGAATGCTTGATCCAGGTGGGTTCAGCCAGCCCTTCTAGTGAGAACCAGGGTGGGATTCAGGACAATGAATCCCTTCTAAAGAGAATCAGTACTGGATCCAGGAGGCAACAGCCCTTCTGGGGAGAATGAGTGCTGGATCAAGGTGAATGCAGCCTTTCTTTGAGAAAACAGTGCAGGATCCAGGTGGATGCAGCCCTTATGAGTGAAAACAATGCTGGATCCAGATAACGTGTAGCAATGTTGGAGGTGAATGAGTGCTAGATCCAGGAAAAAGCAGCCCTTCTGGGAAGAATAAGGGCTGGATCCAGGAGGATGCAGCTCTTCTGTGTGGAAGTAGTGCTGGATCCATGGGAATAGGGCACTTCTGGGATGAATTTCTGCTGGACCCAGAAGGAGAGAGCCCTTCTGGGGGGGGGGGGGGGGGGGAGGAGTGCTGGATCCAGGTAGATGCAGCCCTTCTGACCCTTTACTGAAGAATGTTTGCTGGATACAGCACATTAGAGGGTTATGAAAATGAGTGCTAGAGCAGGAAGGCTCCTGCCCTCCTTTGGCAAGGACTGCTGTGATGAAGCTGCAGTGTGAAATTTAAAACGAATCGGAGGAAAATTTTCTTCCCTCAACGCATAGTTAACCTCTGGAATTCGCTGCCGGAAAAGGTGGTTAAGGCGGTTAACTTAGTGGACTTCAAAAATAGGGTTGGACGGCTTCCTGGAGGAAAAAGCCATAGAATGTTATTGAATGGACGAGGGAATAATACAGTATTTCTAGGATGGGCGGGACAAATTGCTTGTTCTTTTGGCCGCTGTCGGTGACAGGGTGCTGGGCTCCATGGACCCTTGATGTGTCCCAGCATAGCGATGCTTATGTACTTATGCAGTGATCCGTTTTTAACGTGGTACTCTGAGGATCTGGAAGATAATCTGTTTTTAAGGTGGTACTCTGGGGATCGGGAAGGTGTAGAGGATAATCCGTTTTTAAGGTGGTACTCTGAGGATCTAGGTTTTACCACACCGCACATAAGTATGCATGGACTTGCACATGTATGTTCCCACCTTTGGAATCTGTAAATGCAAGGCCTTTCTATGCCGTTTAGCGTAATTGTACTGTTGCAATTTAGGAAAATTATTTTCCCTTTTAACCACATTGAATATAATTTCCTAAAGCATTTTCAGTGTGTCAGTCATGTTCTACTCATGGAATCTGGGCAAGTCACTTAACCCTCCATTGCCCCATGTAAGCCGCATTGAGCCTGCCATGAGTGGGAAAGCGCAGGGTACAAATGTAACAAAAATAAAATAGATACTATTGGAGATTCTACATGGAATGTTGCTACTATTGGAGATTCTACATGGAATGTTGCTATTCCACTAGCAACATTCCATGTAGAAGGCTGCGCAGGCTTCTGTTTCTGTGAGTCTGACGTCCTGCACGTACATGCAGGACATCAGACTCACAGAGGCAGAGGCCATGCGCGGCCACATTAGTGATCTGCAAGGGCTGACCTCTACATGGAATGTTGCTAGTGGAATAGCAACATTCCATGTAGAATCTCAAATAGTAGCAACAGTGGAGGAGTGGCCTAGTGGTTAGGGTGGTGGACTTTGGTCCTGAGGAACTGAGTTCGATTCCCACTTCAGGCACAGGCAGCTGCTCCTTGTGACTCTGGCCAAGTCACTTAACCCTCCATTGCCCCATGTAAGCCGCATTGAGCCTGCCATGAGTGGGAAAGAGCGGGGTACAAATGTAATTTAAAAAAAATGCCATCTATAAAAATGTGTGAATGTGTATACATGTGTAAGTACACGTACGTTAAGTTTTGCCTGTAGGTGTTCCTGAGGTCTGCATTTGGGCTGAGCTCTTGTATACCCTATTTTGTAAAATAGGTATGTTCCCGCATTAGAATTCATGTACATACGTGCAACTTTGTGTCAGAGCATTTTTGTTCAGTGCAAGGGTGTTCTTCCCTTCTCAATGAGAGCGAAACTCCATTAACATAGAATAGCTGCCACAGTCCAGTGGGTGATGTTCCCTGGTGAACTAGGCCAAGAACCTGAAATGGAACTTGTGCATTTATAAAACTCAGCAAAATGTCTCTGAGCCTTAAATAATTAAACATAGAAATTAATTTAAAGAAACCTTTTTTTGTTTTCTAAAAAGTATTCTTTGTTTGTATCAATGGGTCATATCCCTTCGTGACCAGCAGATGGAAGTAGAGAATCTGAACTTTTCAAGTGACACCACCGAGTATGAGGGGCTGGAGCTTGCTGGAATCCTTTAATATTTCTCTAGCTTCAGCCGATAATAAAGTTGGGTTGGTGCTGTTAAGTAGGTGAGGTAGGCCTGATTCCCTGGGGGAGGGTCTGTGGGCCTTTTCCTTCTGGGATGCTCCACCTCTACGGCTTATGTGCATACGTGGAGGCTTTTTGAGAACTGGTGCTCCGAGAGACATGCTTCATTATGGAAATCGCCGGGCCTGCGATTTTTGGCATTCTACAGCAGAGTTTGGAGCATGGTTTAGCCCTTTAGACCTTAAGAATTGTCATACTGGGTCAGACCAGTGGTTCTCCCAGTCCAGTATCTTGCTTCCAGTAGTAGCCAATCCAGATTAAAAGTATTATTATTATTAGCATTTGTATAGCGCTACCAGATGTACGCAGCGCTGAACACCTGACTCAAAAGAGCTTACAATCTAAATAATACAGACAGACAAGACAGTTACGGATGAGGGAAGTACTGGGTGAGAAGGAAGGAAGGAACAAGGGAGGGCAAATGAGTAGAGGCTAGGAGCCAAAAGCAGCGGTGAAAAGGTGGGTTTTCAGCATGGATTTGAAAACAGGAAGAGATGGAGCCAGTACCTGGCAGAGCCCCAAAGAATACTAAGATTCCATGCTAGTCTTCCCTGAGAAGACAGTAACTAAACATAGTAAATGACGACAGATAAAGACCTGAACGGTCCATGCAGTCTGCCCAACAAGATAAACTCATTTTACGTGGTATGTAATACTTTATATGTATATCCAAGTTTGATTTGTCCCTGCCTGAAGCCACTTAATATTTGTATAATTGTCAAGCCTGTAGCAAAAGTCCAAAACATGTCTATTCATAAATGTTAACCTAGAAGATAATACTGCGTTAGGTTTGGCCAAGAATTACATCATGCGGATTTATTCAAAGAAATCAGTTTTGGGTTTGGGTTTTTTTTTGGACTTTTCTCATATTTACATCCTCAACAGTTACTGTGTTTTGGCTTTTCAGGGCAGTGCCGACCCCAAAAAGGAGCTTTCCCCATGTCTGCCTTAATAGCAGTTTATGGACTTTTCCTCCAGGATCTTGTCCAAACCTAATTGCTTTTACCACATCATCTGGGAATAAGTTTGAGAGTTTAACTATTCTGTGAGCGAAAATAATATTTTCTCCTATTTCTTAAAAAAATATTAACCCTGTAACTTAATGGAGTGTTTCCCTTGTCTCGGTAGACTCTGAAAGAGTAAACAGTTAATTAAAGTTTACCCATTCTACTGCACTGAGGATTTTGTAGACCTCTATCATAACCCCCCACCCCCACCCCGCATCCCCAGCTGTTTCTTCTCTAGGCTGAAGAGCTGTAACCTCTTAAGCAGGGATATATTAGTTCAGTACCCTTCTCCACCACCGCCAACTCCAGGCTCCGCTCATTCTGCCTCACCTCACCCTATGCTTGGAATAAACTTCCTGATCCCTTACGCCAAGCCCCCTCCCTACCCATCTTCAAATCCTTGCTCAAAGCCCACCTCTTCAATGTTACTTTCGGCACCTAACCTTTATACCTTTCAGGAAATCTAGTCTGCCCCAATTTGACTGCCCTTACTTGACTGACTGTACATTTGTCCATTAGATTGTAAGCTCTTTGAGCAGGGACTGTCCTTCTATGTCAACTTGTACAGCGCTGCATAACCCTAGTAGCGCTTTAGAAATGTCTAGTAGTAGTAGTAGTTTTTATTCATGTGCAAAATGTGTACTTTTTATTCTTATTTTTGTTACATTTGTACCCTTGCGCTTTCCCACTCATGGCAGGCTCAATGCGGCTTACATGGGGCAATGGAGGGTTAAGTGACTTGCCCAGAGTCACAAGGAGCTGCCTGTGCCTGAAGTGGGAATCGAACTCAGTTCCTCAGGACCAAAGTCCACCACCCTAACCACCAGGCCACTCTTCCACTGTTGCTACTATTTGAGATTCTACATGGAATGTTGCTATTCCACTAGCAACATTCCATGTAGAAGTCGGCCCTTGCAGATCACTAATGTGGCCGCGCATGGCCTCTGCCTGTGCCTGAAGTGGGAATCAAACTCAGTTCCCCAGGACCAAAGTCCACCACCCTAACCACTAGGCCACTCCTCCACTGTTGCTACTATTTGAGATTCTACATGGAATGTTGCTATTCCACTAGCAACATTCCATGTAGAAGTCGGCCCTTGCAGATCACCAATGTGGCCGCGCAGGCTTCTGCTTCTGTGAGTCTAACGTCCTGCACATACGTGCAGGACGTCAGACTCACAGAAACAGAAGCCTGCGCAGCCTTCTACATGGAATGTTGCTAGTGGAATAGCAACATTCCATGTAGAATCTCCAATAGTAGCAACATTCCATCTAGAATCTCCAATAGTATCTATTTTATTTTTGTTACATTTGTACCCTGCGCTTTCCCACTCATGGCAGGTTCAATGCGGCTTACATGGGGCAATGGAGGGTTAAGTGACTTGCCCAGAGTCACAAGGAGCTGCCTGTGCCGGGAATCAAACTCAGTTCCTCAGTTCCCCAGGACCAAAGTCCACCACCCTAACCACTAGGCCACTCCTGAATATATGTGGAGGAGTTATGTGTATTCACATTGGTTTATCTTTGTGGTACGCTTTGTTAAAACGATGGGGTTTCAGTAGTTTGCGGAAGTTCGTTAGTTCATGGATCATTTTTAAGTTGCGCGGCAGTGCGTTCCATAACTGTGTGCTCAAGTAGGTAAAGTTTGACACGTGCATTTGTTTGTATTTGAGACCTTTGTAGTTGGGGAAGTGCAGATTAAGGAATGTGCGGGATGATCTTTTGGCATTCCTGGGTGGTAAGTCTATCAGGTCTGACGTGTAGGCTGGTGCACCTCCGTGAATGATTTTGTGAACTAGGGAGCATATTTTGAACGTGATGCGTTCTTTAAGTGGGAGCCAGTGTAATTTTACTCATAGGGGCGACAAAGCAGACTTTGTGTCATTTTCAGCTGGCAGGGATCCCTGCCAGCTACTGCTAAGAGTGCGCCACCTCAGGTTGGAGGAGTGGACAGCGCAGTCTACATCTCTTACAATTTTCATTCCTCTATAAGGCATTTTTGTTAATAAAAATTATTATAGTTCTTATTTGGGTCAATACATTTTTTTATTGTTATCCAATATTTTGAGTTCTAGTTCTCAAGAACTAATGACAAAAAAAATTGTATTATTCTTGTTAACTAACATATCCCTGCTCTTAAGCCTTCTCTCCTATGAGAGAAGTTCCAACCCCTTAATCATTTTGGTTGCCCTGAGAAGTAGGGCAAGAAAAGAAGGATTGCTAGAGCTTTGGTAATAAAAGCTGGTAGCTACTCATTATGAAACATCCTAACCACAGTGGTCTCTTCAGCCTCATGCAGAGGAAGCTTACCTTCCTCTAACATTTCTGGATTTACAAACTGAACAGAAGCTGCAGAAAATGCCATTCAGATTGCAGAGGGGAAGGAGGAGACCCAACGTTCGCCTCCTGAAAGGCTTTCTAACTGCTTGCCCTTAGCTACTAAGTTAGAGAGACAGAGGGTCCTCCACAAGATGAGCCCTTTTGAGCAAATAAGGCTGCTGTAACAAGATGTTTTCTTCACTCAACATGTAAACTCTGGCATTCGTTGTTGGAGAACATGGTAAGGGCGGTTAGCTTAGCATAGTTTGAAAAGTTTGGCTAATTTCCGAAAGGAAAAGTCCATAGACCATTATTAAATGGACTTGGAGAAAATCCACTGTTTCTGGGATAAACAGTATAGAATGTTTTGTACATTTTGGGGATCTTGCCTGGATTGGCCACTGTTGGAAACAGGATGCTGGGCTTGATAGACCTTTGGTCTTTCCCAATATGGCAGTATTTATGTAATCTCCAGCATTGGGATGGGCCAACCTGGACATCTCTGAAGCAATGAAAAATGAAACCCTGGCACAGTAGTGGACCTGGCAGAAATAAACAGCTTAAAGCTGTACTCATCCTCTGAGGAAATCTTACCGCCCTTAAGCACTGCTGCCTGCTGGCTCTCTGGAACATCAAGTTCTCTCCGGTCCTGCGTTGAAAACCATGAATTCTCGCCCAGGACCTGGCATCACCACTAAACCAAACAGCCCCAAGATTAACTTGCGCTAGATTACAGACAGGAACATAAATTGCTGGAAGACTGTCCACCAGCTGCTGGAGACTGCGGAATACTGGCTGGCCTATATAGCGTTTGTACAGTTAATTAGAAGTCCAGTAATACTTAAACAAGGACATATTTCTATTGTATTTTTGTTGTCTGAATTTAATATTCATTTTCCTTTCATTGCAGGACATTCTAGAAGAACGCTGGAAGTGATGGACTAGGATTGAGATCCCTGCAATCTTAACAAAAAAAAAAAAAAAAAAAAAAATTGGGGTGGTGATGCTTCTCGGACGATGGTCCACACCATTTAAGATCAATGTGAACTTGGCCAATGAGCAACAGCAGGAGATAGGTAGGGAAGAAACTTGGTGAAAAGATCAACGTTGCAGAAGTGATAACAGGCAGGAATACCTGGCACAGATGCCAACATCGGTAGAGGCGGACAATATAATACGTACCTCAATAGCATACTGCTCTACAATGGCAAAAGGGAACAAGTGGTTCAGTAAAAATAGTACTTGCTTCCTTCTGTCATTACAGAGTAACATATATCAAGCCCACAATATAAGGAAGACCAGGGCAGGAAACAAGAAATAAGTTAACAGTAAACAAAAACAAAAAAAAAAAGCAATATATTCGAGGCACATTTAGATTTACAACAGATGCAAATTTAAACCAGATCAACACTCAGCTTCCTCTTACTATTAATAAAGGTGGCCTGGAGGTTTGGAAAAATATACTTCACAGATGTGTATTTGACTATACATTTTGATAGAAGTTTAAAGGATGTTCAACCTTAATTGTACAAAAATCAACCAAATTACAGATTCACATGGTACATATACATCCTACTCTGTGCAATTCTGGGAATGGCCATGACTTCCCTATGCGGAAAGGCTAAAGCGGCTATTGCTCTTCAGCTTGGAGAAAAGCCGGCTGAGGGGAGATATGATAGAGGTCTACTATAAAAGAATGAGTGGAAGACTGGGTAGATAGGACCCTGCTTCTGATTTATGGACACACTTTGCCAGTTTAACCCAACAAGAGTTTTGCAGGGAGGGGGGATATATGGATTTTATGGTAGAAATACAATAAAGGTATTGGATAGTTGAAGACAATTGATGTTATGAACCTAGTTTTGTGTGTGTGTGTGTGTGTGGGGGGGGGGGGGGGGGGGTTCGAAGTTTATCTTGTGAATATTGTGTTGGCGAATTTGTCTTTTTTCCATGCCTATTATTTCAATAAAAACGTAATGTTAAAAAAAATGAATGAGTGGAGTAGAAGGGCTAGACATGAAGCGCTTGTTCACACTTTTCAAAAATACTAGGAGTGGGGGGCGGCACACAAGCTACAAAGTAGTAAATTTAAAACAAAACTGAGAGTATATTTCTTCACTCAACATGTAATTAAACTCTGGAATGCATTGCCAGAGAATGTGGTAAAAGCAGTTAGCTTAGCAGGGTTTAAAAAGGGTTTGGATAGATTCCTAAAAGAAAAATCCATAAGCCATTATTAAGATGGCCTTCGGGGAAAAGCCGCTGCTTATTTCTAGGATAAGCAGCATAAAATGTATTGTACTGTTTGGAGCTCTTGCCAGGTCCTTGTAACCTGGCTTGGCCACTGTTGAAAACGGGGCGCTGGGCTTGATGGACCTTCGGTCTATCCCAGTACGGCAAAGCTTATGTTCTTAAAACGTGTTGGCTCTCTAGAGCTGCTCGCAGTGCAGCATTAACAGGTTTTAGGAAGCTTTTATAGTTAGCCTAAGTAACTACTGGCTAAGCGTAACCAACTGGGACAGAGCACCTTCCTGAGAGGATGTGGTATTTTAAGTTTGAAAATTTCTGAGTTGGTTCTTTTTTTCTTTTTAGAACTTATAATGCCCTTAAAACAGTCATGAATGAGACAGAGGTCCTTGATACTGACAGCTGACTACTAACCTTCTAAACAGTGGTTTTCTTTGTACTTATTGACAGGTATTCCTTGGTCTTATACCTCAGAATTATAAGAACTTTAAACTCTCTTGTTATGTTATAATGGACTTAGAACCTGCCAACCCCTGCAGTTGAGGTTCTATTACAAAGTCCTCAATGTAAAAAGCCTCTGCTACAGTGCCAGTAGCTGTTAGTATAGCAGGAGGCTCATTTTCAGATATTTTTCCCAGACAAAAATATCTCTGAATGCTACTGTGTTTTTGCAGTTTTCTCTTACATCATAAGCTGGAGGAAAATGCCAGTCTCTAATGCAATCTCTCTGATCCTATTTTTTTTTTTTTTTTTACTGGTGTCAGTTCTGTCTTAGACAACTTGGCTGTCCTACCTTCAGATCTGAATAAACAATGGTACCAGTGCCTGGCTAGTTCATTGTGGGCTTTGACACAGTAGATCACTGTCTGGACCCCTGGTCCAGCAAGGCCATTTTGGTCTAGGTGTACTATATGAGCTTGTGCTGAGGATATATCTCAGAGCAGATATTCTTCAAGCACAACTCATTACAAGAAAAAAGGCACAGGGTCCACTACTCCCAGCTCCAGGAGGTGCTGCCAAATAAGCATGACCACTTGCTGCTTACCTCCGAGCCTCTTAGGTAATGAACTGAATAGCTATAGGATGTAGTCATGTTCAAACCCCTTTAGAGCCATTGATCTGGGCCATGTCAGCTTGCCCCCTATGCAAGCTACCGAGGGGCCCAGTGTACCCTCATTGGGCTTCCCAATGAGTCTTGAGGCTGCTGTCCTTTAGATACCTTGAAAGGAACACAGCAGAGACCGCCAGCCACCTGGCTGCCAGGAAATGACCCCACCCCTAAAACCGCACCTAGGTGCCAGGAAGCATGGGGCTCGCCCTAGGCTGAGCCTTTCCCATGTCCTTAACCAACTTCTCCAAATCCTCATCATGCAGCCCCATAACAGCATCTGGCTGAGGTCTGAGGCCAAAGCTACTGCCCAGTGGCCAAGCCAGAGTCCCATCTGGGCCATGAATCATGGAATGGGAGGAAAGGCAATCAAGCCACATAGGACAGAGAAGGTAGCAACCCCCCCCCCCCCCCCCCCCCAAGTTAGAAATGGCAGATTTGGCATCTACCAACACAAACACTGCAGCCCTTGCTCTTTACCATTAGGAGGGTTACATCGAGCACTTTACCATTAGGAGGGTTACATCAAGCACAAGTCCCTGCTACCATAAATATGCAGATAGTTGGCCACCTGTTGTATCAGCAAGTTGGCAAAGGAAATTCTAGCAGACCATAGCAAAGTCTTGCTGAGCCATCCTTATCTAAATTCATTTGAGACCTATAAGGCAATAGCCTTTAAAGGAAAAGTTAACTAGAGTCTATATTACAGTGCCAGATATTGTTATGTAAGGATATTAGCCCCACACACCCATTTGTGTGTAACTTTAGTCTGCTTGTTGATTAAAAATTTAGCTGGTAATAGAAATAACAGCTTAGAAACCAGAGTGTTAAAAGTACTACATCAAAGGGCATTCAAACTTTTGGATATGCCACATTCACCAGTTTATTTGGAAACTGGGAAAAAAAATGTAAATAGTTATTATGCATTCCAACTGTCAGGCAGTCAACTTTAACTTTGTACTAGGTTGAGAAATCAGCTTCTGTTCACTTAGTGCTTCATGAACACACACACTTAGCTAGGTTCAGGTTCAGGGTAGAAAGGAGTAGGGCAGTGGTTCCCAAACCTGGTCCTGGATTCACCCCAGCCAGTCAGGTTTCAGGATATCAACAATTAATATTCATAAGAGATTTACATGCAGTGGTGGCAATAGATGCAAATTTCTTTCATGAATATTCATTGTGGGTATCCTGAAAACCTGGCAGGGGTGGCTCTAGGACCAGGTTTGGGAACCACTGCTTTAGGGGTATGAAAATAGAAACTGATGGAGAGGGATGGATAAGTTTGGGGGGGGAGGGGGATAGTGTATAGTTTGGTGTTTATCTATGATTTCAGTGTTTTGTAAGAAGAAATGTGTTTTTTTTTCTCCCATTGTTTTTCTGATCATTTCTTTGGCCAAGTTTATTAATAAAAGGTTTTCAAACCCATTGCAGGAAGAATGGTCCTAATTGTTACTGAGAGGGGATGGGAGTGTTAGAGGGACACACTGAAGAACCAACAGGATGGTCTTGAATATTTTTTGGACGTGTAGAAGAGGAGGGAGGGGTTATACAAAGCAACACAAGTTGTTGTTGTGGTACTCTTATATGTTGTGTGCTTATTTATAACTGCATTTGCCTGCCTTTGATTTATTTAATAAGTGTTACAAAAAAAAAACCTACACATTGACAAGGGGCACACAATATGTTGAGCCTGGCTTTCATGGCAGATGTTTCTACAAAAACATTTTCCATCTTGGTTAACCTATTAAGTACCCATGAGTTCTGTATAGTTTTGCCTTGATTGCAGGAAAGGTTGTTTTTTTTTTCTTTTTTTGCACACACCTTCTGGTCAAGGGCCCAGCCTTCTCTTCAGTAACTAAGCATGTTTCAATGGCAGCAGTTAAGAAAACAAGAAAGCCTGGCGCTGTCCCTTATCTATATTAGCATCAGCCTATGCAACCACCTTTCAGCATGCCAAAACCATTACTTCAATTTATGGCAGTCTTGCTTAGCTAGGTCATGAAAATTTAAATAAAAAGTGTGTGCAATTTCAGATGATTAGTCTCAGCCTAAAGAGTTAGCAGGAGCAAAATAGGGGCTAGGTATGAGGTAGCCAGTGGCTAACAGCAGAGAGAGTACCCAGACTTTCTTGGAGATTATGGGACTATATAACGTGGGGGGGCATAATCGAACAGCGCCGGCCATCTTCAGGGACGGCTCCGCAAAGGGGCGGAGCAAGCCATCTTTTTTCGACAATACGGTTGGTGCCGGCTAAATCTCAACATTTAGGTCAAATGTTGAGATCACCAGCTTCGGTTTTCGGCCATAATGGAAACCGGGCCCGCCCATCTCCAACCTGGCGAAATGCAAGGTATTTGGTCATGGGAGGAGGCATTTGTAGTATGACCTGCCAGGACACCAACTGTGCATCCTAGGGGGCACTTCTAAAAATTAAAATAGCTCCCTTACCTTGGGTGCTGAGCACCCCCATATCCCCCCCCCCCACACACACACACACACACACACACACACACACACACACACACAAAAAAAATCTACACCACTACCATAGCCTAGATTGTAAGTTCCTTTGAGCAGGGACTGTCCTTTGTTTTTTGTACAGCACTGCGTAACCCTGGTAGCGCTCTAGAAATGTTAAATAGTAGTAGTAGTAAGGGGGGCACCTACATGTGGGTACAGTGGGTTTTGGAGGCCTCCCATTTACCACCACAAGTGTAACAGGTAGGGGTGGGGTTGGGCCTGGGTCCACGTGCCTGAAGTGCACTGCACCCACAAAAAACTACTCCAGGTACCTACATACTGCTGTCAGGGAGCTGGGTATGACATTTGAGGCTGGCAAAAAAAATTTTTTTTTTTTTGGGTGGGAAGAGGTTGGTGACCACTGGGGAAGTAAGGGGAGGTGATCCCCCGATTCCCTCCGGTGGTCATCTGGTCAATTGGGGCACTTTGAGGCTTGGTCCTAAAAATAAATGGACCAAGTGAAGCCGGCGAAATGCTCGTCAGAGCCAGCCATCTTTTTTCCATTATCGGGCGAAGCCAGCCATCTCGTAACCACGCCCCCGTTCTCCCCCCCCCCCCCCGCCTTCTGTACCCTACTGACATGCCCCCCTTGAAGTTTTGCCGGCTCCATGACGGAAAGCAGTTGGCGCCAGCCAAAATCCGCTTTCGATTATACCAATTTGGCTGGGTTCAGGAGATGGCCGGCCATCTCCCGATTTGTGTCGGAAGATGGCCGGCAATCTCTTTCGAAAATAAGCTGGATAGTAACCTAATAAAAAAAAATAAAAGATGAAAAGGCAGGTGGAATGTGTACTATTTAGACAAGGTAAATTAAAGTCTAGATAAAGTTCAAGCAAGATTTCTCCATTACTACAGGCCAGAGGAGTAAATCTGTATTACAGGCCAAGATGGATGCCTGCCTATTTATAGAACCCATATTGCATGCATTCCAAAAGCAAAGCTGAAGTTGGTGTAATAGGAACCCCTATTCTCCCCTCTTATTCCATAAGTGCATATTTAGAACAGAGGGGGTATCTCCCCCTACCCCACCACCATTTACTCTCCAAATTGCTATACCAAGCGTTACCCAACTCCTTCAATCTGAGGTCTATGTATTCATTCCCAGATGTGAATAGCTATCCTAGTCAGCAGATGAACGTTGTCTTATTCTAAAGAAAGATAGCTTGTTCTGAGCAACCTCCAGTTCAGCATTAAGGGCTTGGATTCATTCACTCAACCTGCTGCTGCTGCCCCCCCCCCCCCCCCCCAATAAAAAAAAACAAAACAGAGAAAAACCTTGGTGATTCAGAAACTAGGACACCAGTTTTAGGTACAAGAAAGGGGCTGGTCACAGATAAGGTATCCTTTACATCTCAACTGTAAAGAAATGGTTTCTGATAATTTGAATTGTTCCTTTTAACGTCCCATTTAAATCAAAAGGAGACAAAATGGCTTGGAGAAGTATTTTTTGGCTTGCAGTGCAAGTATGAGCTCAGCTCACCTCAAGTATGCTAGTGCATATGATTCTCCAAAACACAGTAACATCTGTCCATCTTGTACAAAAGTATTTAACTGTACAGAACACAGTTGTAAGAAATGAAGACTCCAGCAGCTTCACTCTATTCACACTTGGAGTATGATGTTAAAGCAACAGAAATAGGGTTACCATTTTTTGTCCTCATTAAAAAAGAGGACACTTGTCCCGCCCCTTTCACACCCCCCTGCCCCACCCCTTACACATATTCCCCCCCATCACCTTCCCTCCCCTGTCATCTCCACTCCCCTTGCTCTACTAGCCCTGGTGGTCCAGAGGTACCTCTTCGGGGCAGGAAAGAACCCCCCTCTTTCCTGCCTGGAGCGCTGCTGCCAGCTGCCCTGCATCCTGTGAGTCCGGCTCTCGGCGTTTCAAAATGGCCGCCAAGAGTTAAAGTCTCGCAAGGCTGCTTCAACTCTCGGCGGCCATTTTGAAACGCCGAGAGCCAGACTCACAGTATGCAGGGCACCTAGCAGCAGCGCTCCGGGCAGGAAAGAGGGGGCTCTTTCCTGCCCCGAAGACGAAGAGGTACCTCTAGACCACCAGGGATAGTAGAGTAGCGGAGGGGAGAGGAGTCCCGCGCCCGCCCCTTTGTCCAGAAATCTGGACAAACGGGCAGGATGGCCAAATCCGCCCGGACATGTCCTCAAAAAGAGGACATGTCCGGGTAAATCCGGACGTATGGTAACCCTAATCAGAAACAGGTATTAAACTGGCAATTCAAAACATCTACAAATAGCTAGCAGCAGGTCAGCCAGAGAAAGGCAGCTACAACCTGAACTAAATCAGCTCATGTAGAAGAGCAGGTAGTCCACATCCCTCCAAGACAGCAGAAGACAAGACACCAAAAAGAAAAAAAAAAAAAAAAAGAGATGAACAATGCACTAAAATCACAGATGACCCAATAATTGATAGCAAGATTTAAGCGGAACTCAGTTACTGTTCCTTGTATTATTTAGTAACATGGTAGCTGAATAACCCAAATTATGGAAGGGTTCAGAAAGCCGCCTACCCATAGCTCCTGAAACCCCTCTGTAATACACTTTACTATAACAGTAGAAAATGCTTAACAAAGTGGTCACACACACACACTCTGCATGCAGTTTTGATATCTGTAAGGAATAACTCAGATTTGACCAATGGATAAGAAAGGTTTACATTCACAAGCAGGTGAAAATTATATCATTTATTCTATGGTCTGCTTCACCATTCAATTCAATGTGACAGAATTTACCACCGAAAACAATGTCACATACGGACTAGATTGCAAAGAATTATCTAGTATCCAGCTGCTTCCAAAATAAGATGCAGTCTGCCCTAGTACAGAAGTGCTTTATTACCAACAATCCAACATAATCAATGTAACCAGAACTACATTCCAGCAGTCTGTTTAGCATTTATTCAGAAGATATACTTTCCTTTCCCTAACCCTAAACTAGAAAAGTTACTCATAGGACAGCTGGTGTTTACATTTCAATTTTTCTTCACATTTTTTGAAAATCCCACAACATATCTTAGTTTGTGAAATACCGTGGAAATGCACCAAATCTTCCTCGAAGCGTTCTTGCACTGTAATGCTCGAAAAGCTTCTAGATCAGTTCTCACTGAGGGCAAAAGCACATTTTTTTTTGTTTTTTTGTAAGAGATAAACTATTGTAGCTAAAGAAAAATGTAAAGTGTAACCAGTCAGAGAACAGCTATATCTAGGTATGTCACCAGTATAAAATACATTTTATTCCTCTCTGGCATCAAACCAAAATTTTGAAGTATTTTTCTAATACATTTAACACGTGTGCTCTGAAAAATCAATGTTTCCTCAATTTTGGCTACAGAACAGACCATGCGTGCAGCTATAATTGTAAAAGCAGTTTTTGTAAGCTGGACATTATCTATTGGGAACTGTTCCAGACCACCACCTCATTTGACATAGATCATAAAGCAGCTTTTGGATAGCAATAATTTTCTACCTCAGTCAGTATCCAAATCAGTGACCAAAAGGCAAAAAAGAGAGTCACGCTGTGTCTGCCTTTTCAGCCATGCTGTTCTGCCTAGAAATGAAGACTTCTGGAACAGCAGGTGGCAACCATCTCTTAATTTTTTTTAGCTAATGTGCCGACACCTTGTTCAATTTATGGCTTCTATGCAAGAGCAGCCCAGCACCAAAATATACATAGCTTAAGCCTTTTCTGCACGACAGACTTTACTCTTTTTTCCCCTTAAGCATGGGGAAATTATGTATGTAAAAATCTTCATACATTCATGCCTTAAGTATCAGTGCTCATTTGAATGTGATCATCCAATGCACAATATCTGTTTGCAAATAAAATTAAATTTCACAGAAAATAGTAACACAAATGCATTCAGTTGCCCCACAGTCTATTCAGCTCAACATGTCAATGATCATGACAATTCCTATCAGTTAAAAGCAGGTCTGATTTTAAATCAAACTACAAAAATGAAATTAAGGAGAAAAAAAAAAATAAGTGCAGCTAGTGTTAAATTTTATATTTCCAGAACATGAAGAGTTATGCTAAATCTTAAAAATAGAAACGCTGATGTTACTACTACAGAGTTTGAATGTAGGAATAAACATGTAACAAATTTGGGAGGGGGGGGGGGGGGGGGGGAAGAGGTGCAACCCTGTTGAGGGCAGCTTGCCTTGAAGTTCCTGGTTATCACCACTGCTGCCTCTCCCCAACAGAAAAAAATTTTGATTGGACCCACTGGTCATCAAAAGCAGAACTGGGTGAGACATATCTACTTGTAAGCACAGGTCTATGTTGTAGGTCTGCATAGATTTAAGGACATGTTCCTGTCCATCCTACCTCACACACACAAGCCAAAAGAAAAAAAATTGTACAGAAAAAGCACTGTATAAGAATTACAAAACCTGTGAGCAAGAAAGAGCAGATCAAGCAAAAGATGCACTTTAGAACATCTGGGGAAATAAGGTGCTTTCAATTTAAGACCATGGATTGGGGAGGGTGGGGGGAGAGACACTAAGGGGCCCTTTGCTAAGATGTGGTAAGCTGTAGTCTGCATTTACTGCAGCTTTAAAAAGAGCTTACCATGGGATGTCCTCGGATATCCTGCGGTAAATTCCACACTGATGCACACTAAAATGTATTTTTGGTCTGGGGGATGGAGAGTGAGCATGTCTGTGCTAACTGGGTAGCAAATTTAATTACTGCATGCCAATTAGCACAGGATTACCACGTAAGCTTTACCACATACAAAAGGGTGACAGCAAGTGCTTGCAGGGTAGTTTTTAACCACCACGCACTAATGGCTATGGCCATTTTTTTGAATTAATGGCCACTTTACTCCTGCGGTAAAAAATGGCCTTAGCATGAAGGAAAAACCCACAAAAGGTGTGCTATGGCCACTTTCTATCACAGCTTAGTAAAAAGGACCCCTAAATAAATAAATTACAACAATCAAAAAAAGCTTCGGTGTTAACCATTTCACATCCATTCACAAGATTACTGTACATATCTGTACCTCCAAAAACAGATAATGTATTTAATATGGGTTTTATAATGTACAGTTTACCAGTTTGGTGTACAGGATAAAGGATATATCAAAGCAGGTGACAGTTAACAAGTTTGTGCTAATCCCAGAAAAAAATTTTTTACTTCAAATACCAACAAAACCAAAACAACCAATTTGCGTTTTAGACGTGATACAATTTAGTCTAGCACAAAATACAAAGGTTTGCAAAATGTATACCATTCCAATGTATATAAGTTATTAAATAATAATTTGATTTAAAAGAATAGAGATGAAGCTTCTACGTAGGTCTTTTCTACATGCATATTCCTTTTTAAAGAAAAAAAAAAACATATGTAAAAAGGCCATAATTGCTCCGCTAACTGGTGTAAAAAAATACCAAATTTTCTGGTCACAGACTCCACTAGTTTTAGCACGAAAGGTCTCTGCTGGGTTATAAATGTGATTTTAAAATACTGTTAATTCTATTACTCCACTGGTAAAAGAATTTGGGACTTAGAATATGGCAGTCTTTGTGTTAGAAGGCTCCGCACTTTTATCCAGACGTACAGCACCCGCCACTGCTCTGTACTTGTGCCTCATCATCGATAATCTGTACACCCCGCCTCGCTGTTGCTGACTGACTGCTGCCATTTCCTTTTGCTCTCTCATCTGCTTGAGCATTTTCGATCATTCCTGGAACGAATATACATGAAATTAACCCCATTTTCCTGATAGCAGCATTTTTTTTTGTTACATTTGTACCCCGCGCTTTCCCACTAATGGCAGGCTCAATGCGGCTTACATGGGGCAATGGAGGGTTAAGTGACTTGCCCAGAGTCACAAGGAGCTGCCTGTGCCTGAAGTGGGAATCGAACTCAGTTCCTCAGTTCCCCAGGACCAAAGTCCACCACCCTAACCACTAGGCCACTCCTCCACTGTTGCTACTATTTGACATTCCACTAGCAACATTCCATGTAGAAGTCGGCCCTTGCAGATCACCAATGTGGCCGCGCAGGCTTCTACATGGAATGTTGCTAGTGGAATAGCAACATTCCATGTAGAATCTCCAATAGTAGCAACATTCCAAGTAGAATCTCCAATAGTATCTATTTTATTTTTGTTACATTTGTACCCTGCGCTTTCCCACTCATGGCAGGCTCAATGGAGGGTTAAGTGACTTGCCCAGAGTCACAAGGAGCTGCCTGTGCCTGAAGTGGGAATCGAACTCAGTTCCTCAGGACCAAAGTCCACCACCCTAACCACTAGGCCACTCCTCCACTATTTCCATTATTCAAAATAGCTTTGGTATTTTTTCATTTTCAAATTAAGTGTGAATGAGAGCCAGTTTTCTGACTCTTTCAGCACTGGCTGGCAATTTTGAAGTATATAGAGCCGTTTGGTTTTTCAGATTAGTCAGCTTTGTATATATAACATTCCCTTATTTTTGATCTAGTAGGGCAATTAGCTACCTTGTCTCTTCTCGGTCTTCTCACAGACCATAGACAGGCTTGCTTAACCCTAGTAATGGGCCATAAACTTTAACAAGTGTGGTTTTTTTGCTTCAAAACAGGCTCTAAACATAACAGTGACAATTTCAGTGAAGGACAAGTATGAGTGATAAGTATTCGAGGGAAGGAGGTTACAAAGGGCAAATGACGAATATTTGAGAAAAATACCAAAGAAGCAGAATTACGTGAAGGTGACCTTAGAGGTCAGAGTTAAAGAATACCAGATAATAGAGAAAATATAAGGCATTAAGTGACTGGAAAAAATTAAGCGTCAGTATTCTGACAGGTTCCAAAGGAACACAGAGAGAAAGAGAGATTTTATTTTAAATTTGGACTGATATAAATAGTAATTCAATTTTCTGTAATACTGGGATAAAATAATTTTTATTGTAACCATTATTTTACTCTAATTTTAGCATTATGATAAAAGAGAAAAACTGAACTCTAAAGTGTTTTTCCTTTGCCAGAAGGGCTTGCTTTTTGCAGTCTCTTCTGTTCAGCTCCCCACCCCCCTTTACAGGCAAGAAGGGAGTGCCCTATATACAGAAGCATCAATGAGACATTCACTTTTCATTCTGTATTTCCCATGCCACTCCAGTTGGTCAGATATTAAAGGCTTGTGAACAGCTCAGTACAATTAAAATGTACAATGCTATACAAATAACTTTTTAGAAAAGAAGCAGCTAAAGATTCAACTTTCGAGAATACTATTTCATTTGGAATTAATTTAACATTTGTTGCTGTTCACTCAATTTTGTGTCTTACTTACTGACACTTTTTAAATTAAACTTGAGACAACTCACAGAGCTAATTAAAAACAAACCCAATGGTAATCAAAAAATCCATTTTACATTAAAACTTTGATGAAACAAAGTCTTTAGATTCTAAGTTTGCTATGCACCTTTGTCACAAGAAAAAAAAAACCCACAAAACATTGACAATTCTGAATAAAATTTCTCTCATTCTTACAATTTAGTTATAAAAGTTTTCCCTTGTAAGATTCTACAACAAAAGTTTTTAAAAAAATAAATGTAAGGATGGGAAGAAACTGAGGGACATGTTTAAGATCCATCTAGTATAGATTCCAGCTTACTACATGGAGTATCTGCAGTAATGATACCCCGTTCTATACTGTGGCCTTAATGGAAATTAGAAAAGCGGGAAAATAGTTAACACTCTACAGTGAGACAAAGCAAAACACAAGGAGCAAAGTGGATAGCAGGAAATTCTTTATGTCAAATTCAAGGCCCTGACACGGACCGCGTTCAGCACAAAGGCCTGCATCAGAGGTCAAACAGTTGTTTTTTTTAACATATAAAAATATATATATATAACATGTAAAAAATTGAAATCGCATAATGAGAAAGGACGGTCCCAATACATTCTAAAAACAATTTCAGAACATAAAATACATGACCACCATTTCATCAGTAAAAAACATTGCTCTTTTTTAAAAAACTTTATTTGAGCCCTGCTGCTATAATCTGTTTGGCACTCAAGGCTGCAGGATTAACACTGCAGCCGAGGCACAACGCTGCCCAAAACGGGAGAGCCAGTCAGGGGGAGGGACCCGGCCACCCGGGTGTGACACCCCAGAGGGGACAATGGCAGGCCCCACCGGACCTACCAACCCCTTGCACACCACAGAATTCCAGGCACAGGGATTAACACTGTTCTCCAGAAAACAACTGAAAATTAACTAATCTCTCAACAAGGAACCTAAATCCTACCAGACCGGACAAGCTGCATGTCTACCCTCTGCTGAGACTGAGAAAATACTGGAGATAGATGGCTAGGCACAGGTTATATGTACTCAGTTTGAAGTTAGTGTTCTCAGTCTCCCTCTGCTGGTAGGCATGCATAACCCAAGCGTCTTGACCGGTCTGGAGGGTTGCTGAGGAAACATACCTTACTACTACTAATCACTTCTATAGCGCTACAAGGCATACGCAGCGCTGTACACCATACACAAAAAGACAGTCCCTGCTCAAAGAGCTTACAATACCTTACTGGAGTACAGTGAAATACTACCACTAATCATTTCTATAGCGCTACTAGACGTATGCAGCGCTGCAAATCACAAATTAAATGTATATGGATTCACCAATCAATGTACAACCATAATAATCTAAAACTATATGTGAATCAACATTTATCTGGATTTATTTACCAACTTTTTGAAGGAATTCACTCAATATAGTTAGGCTATTATGATTGGTGAATCACATACATTTATTTTGTGATTTCACTGTACTGCAGTAAGGCATGATTAATTTGATTTTTAAATGTTTCTAGTTGTAATTTGCTTTTTTTTTTTTTGTTGTATTGCAACCCATTTAATTTTTAATGTTTATTTTTACTGGTGAAATGATCATCATGTATTTTATATTCTGAAATTGTTTTTAGAATGTATTTGTACTATTTGTTTGTCCTATCAGTATGCAATTTAAATTTTTTGACATATTTAATATGTTTTTTAGATACTGTTTCACCCCCAACACAGGCCTTTGTACCAAAACGTGGCCCATGTTGGGTTCTTTGAATTTGAAATCCCTTGCCTTCCACTTCGCTCCTTGTGTTTTGCTTAATGGAAATTAAACAGATACAAAAACTTTTCCACTCACTTTTACACAAGTCAAGGAATAGCTCTTCGATGCCTTTGTTCTGTTTGGCAGATGTGTGATAATGCTTTGCTCCCACTGACTCTGCGTACCTGTACATATCAGAGAATATAAAAATATCAGTTTAATGGCAAATCAGATTTCTAAGTCATTGAAGCCCACTTTGAAAGCTTCAGGTCAGGCCAGAATTAGTGTGTTTCAATATTTGCACCCACATCCAGCATCTTAACAATGTGATAACTACATAGAAAAGGACAGATAATCCCTTATTAGTAATAGTGCAATGCTTTTCAAAGTATCTATTCCAATGCACTTTGCGAGAAGAAACAGAGAATAAAAATTAAGTTTACAATTTTATCCAAAACAAAATGGCTAGTGTTCTCCACTATGAACAGAGCAAACTTGCACCTCACATGCTCAAATATTTGGTGTACTGTATTCTTCAACTACCCCCACCCCCGGGGGGTGGGGGGGGGGGGAACCACTCCTGTACAAGAAGATAGGAGAACAGCCTTGTGCTTGGCATCCAAAATAAAGGCCCAATAATTAAAGTTGTGTACTTCTGATGGGGCTTTACCGTGTCTCCCTTGTGCGCTTTGAAGTGAAAAAGTAACTGGGTTACACACAAAAAAAGCTAAGTAAAGCTATGTCAGTTATTAAATGTACTTTAATGAAAAAGTTGAAAAATATTGCAAAAAAAGGATCGATGAGGATTACGTCACTACCTCCGAGACATGCTTGGCTCATTTTAGCCATAACAGAGGTAGATGCACGGATCTGATGATCTATATAAAGGCTTTCACTATACCAGACCTTCGTTAACGTGTCTTCTAAAGTTATACTTGAAGCTGCCATCTTCTAGATGACATCACTTCCTCTCCGGGGGGGGGGGGGGGGGGAACAACAACCTCACACTGCTCATAACCTAAGACATCACTAGGACAATGAGAACTGCATGACTAGAAAAGACCCAAAGAAAAAGATTTAAAAATCAGAAAAATTTCAAGTGGCAGAAGGGGGGAGCGAAGCATTTCTTGAAGGGACCTACAGTGACTCATTCTGCCAGCTCTTCAGAAAGACAAAGACAGGCAATTCCCATGCTACAGTGGCAGGTGAGCATGATAAGCTTTGTGAAAGTTTATGGAAACATTTAAGCTGGAAAAGCTCTTTCAGTGTCAACCATTGGCAAGGGCTTGCTATCCTGCTTACCGCAGAAAGACAAATACCCCTTGATATATACATACTGATTTTTGTTTATGCATGCAACTGGTGTTAGTGAAAGTTGTCAGTCAGGCTGGGATTTGAAGCCTTGATTTTGAGGGTAATACAGCACCCTCAGGCAAGGAAATCTGTTTTGCAATACTTCCAGGTTAACGGATTCTGCTGTCTTTAAAAGGAAAGGAAGGTCAGAGCACATGACGCAAGCACTGAATCCACATTAACAATTGCATTTCAGAACTATGCTGCTTTGTTTTAGTAAGAAAGATTTGGCAAGGAAACAATTCAGTATATAAAATGGCTCCATTTCCATGGATTAGTATTCTACTCTACTGGTCAGAGCAAACAAATTTAAAAAGCTTACGTTTCTGTCTCTTGAACTGAAACATGTCTGTCTTTTTCCAAGTCTATTTTGTTACCTGTTAGAAAAAAAAAATGTTGATGAAATTCAGTTTATGTACCAAAGCAGTGTGTAACAAACCAAGCTACAAATTTAAGTGATGCTGTGATCCGCTTTTTAAAAATCTGTTCTTTACAACCATTTAAGGGCCTGCTACTTATGTGTGGTAAAGTGTTTTGTTGTCACCATGTGTTAGTTGCAAAAATTAATTCATGGGATACCTACTGGGGGCTTGGTTTGCATCTGCCAATTACTACATGCTAAACGCACAAGAGGTACATTTCATGTTATCTGCACTTACCATAGCCCACTGCTTTAACCCCCCCCCTTTTCCCCAATCAGCATATTGAAGGAGCACACTCATCCCTCCCTCCCCCAAGCTTCTAATGGGGGTGTCCCTAGTGGGGGACGGGGGCAGGATCAGTCCCCTCACTGGTCCCTGTTCAAACTGAACAGTTACTCTGGTGGTAGTTTCACAGTACTATGCACTGTCACCACCCCCAAATCCATCAGCATGCCACCCACCCAAGGACACGTGTGTATGTGTGTGTCTACTGCGCAGGTCCTGGATTTGTCTAGCATCCTGCTAATTTCCTTTCCTTGATCATAAGACCAAAATTTCACCTTCCTTATCCTGCTAAATAGATGAAGTGGTGGGACATACACATACCCAAGTTTCAAATCACCTGGGTGGGAGAAGACAAGACCCCTGTGAGCACAGCTTCCCCAAAGGCACTATCCTCCTGGTCTAAAGTGTAGCTCGTAATGCTTGATAAAATATATATAATGGCCCATGTTGCTATACTGTAGATATTCTCCTAAGAACCCAACCTTGACTCAATCACTTGCACGTTGAGTGCCCCCACAGACCCATTAGCCACTCTCCAATTTATAAACAAATAAGCGGTTCCAACAGCCTCCTTAAGTCCATTTGGATAACGAGAGCTTATAAGCCACCTCCCTTTTTCATGGTCTACAGTGCAGAACAAACAGGCTCATGACCTTGAGAAAGATTTTGCAAATATTCAATGCAGGTTGAGTCCCACTGCTGGTTTTGTCTTTCAGCTTTTCCCGAGAAGAATTAAAACTACTCATTTGAGAACAACCTTAGGCTAAAATAAAAATAAATAAATAAATAAAAAAAAAGCTGAACCTGTACATAAGGAAACTGGATCCACAGGAAAGGAGAGAAGGATCCCTATATGCCAGCCGGTACCCCAAATCATGCAGGTGTCAGCCAATATTTAGTAGCAGCACTAACACAGCTAACTAGGCAAATTTAAGACTAATCAAACTCTGCAGCCCTACTAGTTTACTCAGAGGATCCATTGGCCTAGTGGTTAGGGTGGTGGACTTTGGTCCTGGGGAACTGAGGAACTGAGTTGGATTCCCACTTCAGGCACAGGCAGCTCCTTGTGACTCTGGGCAAGCCACTTAACCCTCCATTGCCCCATGTAAGCCGCATTGAGCCTGCCATGAGTGGGAAAGCGCAGGGTACAAATGTAACAAAAATAAAATAGATACTATTGGAGATTCTACATGGAATGTTGCTACTACTGGAGGTTATACATGGAATGTTGCTACTCTTGGAGATTCCACATGGAATGTTGCTACTATTGGAGATTCCACATGGAATGTTGCTATTCTACTAGCAACATTCCATGTAGAAGGCTGCGCAGGCTTCTGTTTCTGTGAGTCTGACGTCCTGCACGTACGTGCAGGACGTCAGACTCACAGAAGCAGAAGCCTGCGCGGCCACATTGGTGATCTGCAAGGGCCGACTTCTAGTGGAATAGCAACATTCCATGTAGAATCTCAAATAGTAGCAACAGTGGAGGAGTGGCCTAGTGGTTAGGGTGGTGGACTTTGGGCCTGGGGAACTGAGGAACTGAGTTCGATTCCCACTTCAGGCACAGGCAGCTCCTTGTGACTCTGGGCAAGTCACTTAACCCTCCATTGCCCCATGTAAGCCGCATTGAGCCTGCCATGAGTGGGAAAGCGCGGGGTACAAATGTAACAAAAATAAAATAGATACTATTGGAGATTCTACATGGAATGTTGCTACTATTGGAGATTCTACATGGAATGTTGCTACTTTTGGAGATTCTACATGGAATGTTGTTATTCCAGGCTGCGCAGGCTTCTGTTTCTGTGAGTCTGACGTCCTGCACGTATGTGCAGGACGTCAGACTCACAGAAGCAGAAGCCTCCGCGGCCACATTGGTGATCTGCTAGTGGAATAGCAACATTCCATGTAGAATCTCAAATAGTAGCAACAGTGGAGGAGTGGCCTAGTGGTTAGGGTGGTGGACTTTGGTCCTGGGGAACTGAGGAACTGAGTTCGATTCCTGGCACAGGCAGCTCCTTGTGACTCTGGGCAAGTCACTTAACCCTCCATTGCCCCATGTAAGCCACATTGAGCCTGCCATGAGTGGGAAAGCGGGGCGGGGTGGGGCGGGGTGGGGGGGGGGCGTACAAATGTAACCAAAAAAACCCAACAACAAGACACAACAAACTGATAGACCCACTCCAAAGAAATCTGAAAATGACCTTCAACCTGGGGACCAGAATGAGCCTGCTGGGAGTCAATGGAATCCGTTGCTTCCTGAGGACAAGTAATCACCACCCTCTGGGGACTTCTAAACCTCTTGGGGGGGGGGGGGGCGTTTTCTGTTGTAAAGCCAAAAAAAAAAAAAAAAAACTTACCAACTATACATAAACTGATTTCATTTCCCAGCATTTTCCTTAATTCCTTTACCCAGTTTTTCACCTGCAGCAAAAAAGAAATCAGTTTTTAGTTAGTAGTCCTCGAACAAACACACTTCCAAATTCAACAGAAGCTTTTTTCACCTACACAAAAAAAAAAAAAAAATCAGAAAGTCTGTGTTTTGTTTCTACAGGCTTTTAAACTCTTGCTAAAGATCTCTCTGCACATGACCCACTATCTGCAACCCTAATTGTTCCCAGGAAATTTTGGGCCCTGTAGTTGCGCAAACCTTTTAGCACACACCAACAATAGAGACACCCATTATATTCCTATGGGTGTCTCTATCATTAGCGCGCCTACAATGCGCCTTAGTAAACAGGGCCCTTAATGTCTTATGATCAGGTCTTTTATCAGCATGTCGGTTTCATATTTCTTTGTGGAGAATGGTGATGTATTTCCCCAACTGGGCATATTTGCAGCTGACCCATAAACGGGCTTTTACCTTCATGGTTCCACATTTCTATATGCTTTACTTTATGAGTTTCCAGTCCAGTGTTACACTATTTAGTAAACACATGAAAATCTTTTTTCATACAAGTCTATGGTGAGGGACAAGGCTGTTGGGATTGCTTGTTTTTATGATGTTTAAACAAACAATTCATAGTTTCATTGGTTTAAGTTGTATAATTGATTGTATATTTGTGTTCTAAATTGTTGTGGGCTATTTTGGGGAGATATGATAGAGGTCTATAAAATGAGTGGAGAGGTACGGGTAGACGTGAACTGTTTATTTACTCTTTCCAAAAATACTAGAACCAGGGGGCATGCGATGAAGCTACAAAGTAGTAAATTTAATACAAATTGGAGAAAATATTTCTTCACTCAACATGTAATTAAACTGGAATTCGTTGCCAGAGAATGTGGTAAAGGCTGTTAGCTTAGCAGGGTTTAAAAAGGGTCTGGACGGCTTCCTAAAGGAAAAGTCCATAGACCATTATTAAATTGACTTGGGACAATCCATTATTTCTAGGATAAGCAGTATAAAATGTATTGAGTTTTTGTAGGATCTTGCCAGGTGTTTGTGACCTGGATTGGCCACCGCTGGAAATAGGATACTGGGCTTGATGGACTTTTGGTCTGTCCCAGTATGGCAATACTTATGTACTTATAACATACTGTTATTTAGAGATGTTTTGGTTCAACAACATGTTCCAGTTTGAGTCCCCAGATTCTGAACTATTTGGAACCCTCTCGAAGCTCATTAAGCTTGCGCCTACTCTAACCATTGAAATAAATGCACTAAATGGTAATCTGGAAATTTATTGCATATGTATCCCACATTTTCCCACCTTTTTGCAGGCTCAATGTGGCTTACAATGTTTTGTAAGCACATGCCAAACTTCCAGGCCATTTTTCTCCGATAAAGTATGAACTAATATTTTTTCACTACTCTGAATGGCTTCATGAGATAAGTGAGCACTAACTGCTACTATAATATATCTAGGAGAGGAGACTTTGGAAAACGTGCATGAAAAAAAAAAAAAGACACAAAAGCCACTTGAACAGGAGTGTCAAGTCACTCAAATGACCATCTGTTGAGAGAAATTTAAACACCTTTTCTAGCCTACAGAGGACTGTATATTTTAAACAGATTTTAGAAAGGCATAGAAGAAATAGTCGTTTGTTTGACCATTCCCCTCTGTCACACTGTCCTCTCCACCCACCAATACATTCTGCTTGTGAACAGTCTGTTCATCTAAGCACAATAAAGTTTTTCGTGCAAATCTGTAATGTCCAACGGCAGGGAAATCTCCCTCTAACTGCTTAACCTCAGAATACTAGCACAGAACGATATAGCAGTTCATGTAGATCTTCAGCAGATCTAAACAGAGCAAAATGGAATTTGTCATTAACTAAAGCAATCAGTAAATTATTTTTTTACTTCCAACTTTCCACATAAGCAAATTACGCAGCTCAATTTTCTCTGGAGAACAGGAAAACAATTGCTGGTTAGCACCTACAAGATACAGAGCAGTTTTTGACGTACTGATCTTCAGTAAACCGTCCAGCTGGCAAATCACAAGCTGTGCTTGTGACACTGAGCTCACCAAGATACTGTACATTTCAGAGCTATCATGTGCCTGGCCTTCTTTGCTTAAAGTACACTCTGCTTTACAATTTAGGAATTCTTCCCTTTAATCCTAGAATATACTTAAGGAAATAAGTCCACACAGAGCTTCAAAACTGACTATATATCTGTATCTACCGTGTTTCCCCGAAAATAAGACACTGTGTTATATTAATTTTTGCCCCCAAAAATGCACTAGGTCTTATTTTTCGGGGAAACATCAGGGTTGGATCGGGGTTGGCCCGCCCGCCCTCCGTCGCTCCCGGAACTAACCTTAAACGCCTCCTTTCACCTTCGTAGCAAGCAGCAGCAGGGCAGGCCACTCCTTCCTTCTGTGTCCCGCCCTCGCCTGATGTAATGTCCGCAAGGGCGGGGCATGCAAGGAAGGAGAGGTCTGCCCTGCTGCTGCGAAGGTGAAAGGAGGCGTTTAAGGTTAGTTCCGGGAGCGACGGAGGGTGGGCAGCCCGGGGGCGGCCTTGTCCGTCTCTCGGCAGCCCTGCTTTCAAACAAAAATTTGCTAGGTCTTACTTTCGGGGGAGGCCTTATCTACCAATTCAGGAATATATATATATATATATATGAATGGCATATTCATTTGAATTGTTGATTTTATATATATCAAATCAACAATTCAAATGAATATGCCATTCAAGGCAAAAAAAAAAAAAAGCAAGAAAAAAAAAGCTTGCATTAAAGTTCTCCTGGTGTTCTCAATAATCTCTAAACAGTACATTTACGAATGATGTGAAAGCAAAATGGTTCTCCATTACTAAACATTGCACAAGTAAAAAAAAAAACACACTTCCCAGTTTAAAGCATATCAAATACGAGAGCCTAAGAGTTTCAGCAGATCTAAGGAAAATACTGAAAAGGAAACTGGTTATTGTTCCTGCAACAGCTCATGTTTACAGAACAACAGGAAGACCAAAAAAATGCTTAAAAGCAGGGGCACATTTTGTCCACCAAACCTTAAAATGTTGCCCACTTAAGAAACTTAATTGGCAAGCATACATTACTTTGAAGCACTATAGGAGCCAATTGGTGGATATGAAGTTTCGGTTTCAGAAGACACGATTCACATATTTTGATTAGTATACACCATAACAGACAAATAATAAACGTAACCCACTGTTGAAAAAACCTTGGATGCTCCTGGCTTAAAGACACTATTCTCTTACTGATGTAACATGAATTAAATGTGACCCCCTTCTCACCCCCCCCCTAAAAAAAAAGGGGGAAGTGGAATGATCATTTTCTAACTGGACATCTGAAAGGGAAATGCAGCAAGGTGAAAGGTACTTTAGAAGATAAGCTGGTAGCTTCGTTGCTCCCAGTTACCCCTATATGTTCTCTACCACTTGACAGTCAAGTCCTGCGACGATCTTACACAAAAGATTAGCAATTGTGTTTTCTTAGTTAGATCTACCATGCTGCTTAGTATGGTGAGGGCTAGAACTGTATGCGAGTGTACAGAAAAGCAAAGATACTTACCTGTAGCAGGTATTCTCCAAGGACAGCAGGCTGAATAATCCTCACAGATGGGTCATTGATCCGTGCCGGCATGGATCGCCGACCCATCTGCGAGGATTATTCAGCCTGCTTGTCCTCGGAGAAGGAAACTCACATTTACGCACACTCAAGTTTTCCCTCCCTCTCAGGATTCTTATCCCGAAGTGCTCAAAACTAGGGGAGTAACAGCAGCAAGAAAAAAGTAGGAAAGATGATGAGAGGAAGATCAGAGGAGATAAGAACTTAAGAATGGTACTGGTCTGCCAAGACGGCAGATGGTGTTGTACCCGACTTCACACTAGCAGATGTGTAGAGAACAGAATAAATTGGTCTGTGAGGAAAACCTTCATGTAAATCCCAAGCGTAGTGTCATGTACAGCTGTAAATAGCAAGCTCTAATCTGTTTACTTCTCTCGGGTAGATAGCTTAGTCATGGTCATACCTTCTGAAAAGAATCTTCGTCTGTTATATCATACACTAAAATAGCTCCGTTAGAATCTCTGTAGTAAATTGGACCCAGTGCATGGAATCTCTCTTGACCTGCAGTGTCCTGTATTCAAAACAGAAATGTGTGATTAGTTTTTGTTTCATACCTAAGATTAAAAGATATGAACTTAGTTCATTTGCACCAATTACAAAAGTGTTTAGCTTACTCAGCAGAATGTGTACAAAAGGGAAGCTTAATTGTAATTTGTTTACAAAGAAACTTGTAAATTCTCTCCCTGTTGACCATGGTAAACTGGATCAGGGTGCTGCTGAATGGTATACACAGACCACACACTGGAAGCTCCATCCTACATGGTCTCAAGTATCTTGATGATGCCAGTGTTCCAAAGTGTTAAGAAGCCTCATGGAGGCCAATTTTGAGGAGTATTAAGGACTGGACTTGGGTTGTTTGATTCCTCATGGTGTGTCCGAGATCCTAAACACAATGCACGTAAACCACCTTGTATACTGCCGTTTGCTTTCTGGATGTGCCTTGGAGATATGACAGGTTAGATACCTCAAAAAGCTCTTAAAAAAAAGAGAAAAAAATTCTCCTAGAAAAATTAGTATCAAAATCTGAACATGTATGAAATACACGTATTTTCTTATCCTCTATAATAATTCTCACCTCCAACGTTCTGTGCCTGGGACCGTAGCTCCCTAGGCTGGAGGTGGTCTGCTAGGCAGACACGCACGGATGTCACTGACGTCATGACAGCTGATTCCAAGGCAAGGGGAGGAGTAGGGAAACACACGCAGCATGTTTCCCTACTCCTCCCCCTGCCTCGGAATCATGTCATCCCCCCCCGTGCTAGGGCCCCCTCGACGCCCCCCTCCGCAAACCTGTCGCCCCCCCCCCCCCGTACCGCCGCCGTTGTGTACTACCTGTGCTGACGGGGGACCCAAATCCCCGACAGGCGAAGTGTTGTTGTGCCCTTCGTGTTCCTTCCTCATCTTCTCTGGAAGTTCCTCTGCGTGCGTCTGACGTCAGAGGAACTTCCAGAGAAGATGAGGAAGGAACGCAAAGGGCACAACACTTCGACTGACGGGGGTTTGGGTCCCCCGTCAGCACAGGTAGTACACAATGGCGGCGGGGGGAGGAATTGCCTGCCTAGGGCCCGTTTCCTTGGCTTCAGAAACGGGCCTTTTTTACTAGTTCTGATAATAAAACAATGTTTGGATGTCAATGAATCCATATATGCAAAATATTAATCTGTAGAACCCAGCTACGTGCAATAATCCAGTCGTTTGAAAAGATCAATAAAAATGAAGGCACTGGGAAGCTGCAATTCTTTCCAGTAACTAAAGAGGAATTTGCTTTGCAAGCCAAAAGGGTGCCAGAGTTTGATTTCCCCAGTGTGGAAGTATTAAAAGGTGCTTTATGAATATCACAGACCTTCACTGTATGCATTCAATGGTAAGCAGGGGAATTTTTAAGAACTACAGGTTACTTTAACATACGCTCTGACAAGAGCTACAGAAGCTTCACAGTGCCTCTTTACAACTTCTCAAGTACAGCTGGATAGCCATAGGCAGTTGTCTCTAGCCGTGGTCTGTACAAATCCATTGATAACCAGTGTGTGCATTAATTAGTATAAAAAAAAAAATCATAATATGAAGGCATTTCTTGGGTTTTTCTTCTTTAATCATGGGCCATATGTGATAAGGTTTCCTTTCATTTTGGGCCCAAGGAAACTGCTTAGAGTCTTTATGATGGGCAACCAGTCACAATCTTGTCAGGTTTTCAAGATTTCTCTATTTGCATACAATGGAAGCAGTACATGCAAGTTTTGTGCATATTCATTGTGGAAAACCCAACCGGGTTAGGGCTCTTGAGGAGAACCCTTGTTCTAGGCACAAGTGTCCTGGGCCACATCTGGCTTGTTGGCATCATTTATACAGATTTTGCTCACATCTTTTTCAGTCGTAGCTCAAGGTGAGTTACATTCAGGTGGTCCCTGGAAGGCTCACAATCTAATTTCGTACCCAAAGCAAGGAGGAGTGACTTGCCCAAGATTACGAGGAGAAGCGGAGGGATTTGAACCGGGCAAGCCTGCGGTTATGCGAGTTTGACAGGATGCACTGGCCAGGAGGCCCGGGTTGAATACCATTAGTCTGTCAGTGACGCATCTCAAACAGGAGACTGAGAAAGAGGTGTGTGGGAAAAATCGTTGACAGCACTCCTAATTTAAGGTTTTAAGCAGTTGGACACACTTCATATTAATAAGGATAAATCACTATTTGGTTTATGCAAGAATATGCAATAGTGTTTTTCAGTTAACATTTTCCATCTTAAAAAATTATGAAGAGATTTGGGGTTGGTTTTCCGGGCTTCTAAAAACCTCTATTTGCGTTTGTTTTCTTTCCTTTCTGTTCCATTTTTTTTTCTGGAGCTTCTCTCCTTCCCATCACTGGAAATGCAATCTGCATGCATGTTAGGTCTATACATCGTGGATATCCTGAAAGCCCAAATAGCCCAAATGCACCCAGTTTGTGAAGCATTGGTACAAGCGACCTGCAAACATTGCTTCAAGGAACAAAAAAAAATGTAATTCAGAATGGCAAAGCGTGGGCCCACAGTCATCCTCACAACACAAGATTTCCTCTTCTCCTGCTGAGTTACCAAAGTGCCAGCATCCTAGCAGTAGGAAGAGGAAAGGGGCCAGGATGTCACAAAAGATTTCTGCTGCCAACTACAAGTTAACACTACAGTCATGGGACATTGATTCCCTGCTTACTGGCTAACAAAAACTATTTTTAAAACCCTCTGGAGAAAGCCAATGGCCCTTTATAGAACGGGATCAGGATTCACATTAAGCTTTATTTTTAGCAGATTCCTACACTTATTAAAAAGCACTACTGCTTGAATAGGATAGTTTGCCGCAGAAATCTGCATTGGGACCGGTGCTATTTAACATTTATAAATGGTAAGGAAATCGGAACGTTGAGTGAGGTGATTAAATTTGCAGATGATACAAAACTATTCAAGGTTGTTAAAACATGAGTGGACTGTGAAATATTGCAGGAAAACCTGAAGAAATTGGAAGGCAGGGCATCCAACTGGCAGATAAAATGCAAGGTGATGCACATTGGAAAGACTAATCCGAATCATAGTTACCTGATGCTAGGATCCACCTTGGGGTCAGCACTCAAGAAAAAGATCTAGGTGTTGTAGATAAATCTTCTGTTCGGTGTGCGGTGGCAGCCAAAAAAAGTAAACAGGATGCTAGGAATTATTAGGAAAGGGATGGTGAATAAGACCAAACATACTATAATGCCTTTGTATCGCTCCATGGTGCGACCGCACCTCAAGTATTGCATTCAGTTCTGGTCGCTGTATCTCAAAAAAAGATATAGCGGAATTAGAAAAGGTTCAAAAAAGAGCGACCAAAAAGATACATGGGATGAACTCCTCTCGTATGAGGAAAGTAGCCTTTAGATTGGAAAAAAGTAAGATGAGGGGAGATATGACCGAGGTCTACAAAATCCTGAGTGGTAATTTTTACTCGTTCCAAAAGTGCAAAGACTAGGGGACACTCAAGGAAGTTACATGGAAGTACTTTTAAAACAAATAGGAGGAAATATTTTTTCACTTAACGAACAGTTAGGGTCTGGAACACTTTGCTGGAGGATGTGATAACAGCGTTTATTTTTTATTTTATTACATTTTTACCCCGCGCTTTCCCACTCACGGCAGGTAGAGATGGGCCATGGCTCTCCCCACTCGCAGACCCGCCTCAGGGGTATTCCACTCTGCAGAGATTAAATCCTGAATATCTGGAACGCTTTAGAGGGACCCCTAAGCCCCCGCATGGGACCAGACTGCTGGGAACCCGAAGAATCCCCCCAGGTTCACATATGGAGAGAGCCGATAAGGACTCCGAAATGAACACACCCAATTCATCTTTTTGAAAAAGCCTGAGCACCCGAGGGGAGCTCCCCCTCCTCTAAAGGCTCCAGGACTAAAGGGCCCCCCCGATGAAATGGACTCCACGTCTGACCCCGGAGAAACGGGTGAACAACCCTCCAAAGGGTCATCCAAGAGGATAGGCCGAAGTCTCTTGGGAGGAGGAGGGGCTGAGTCTGACTCCACATCCCCGGGACCCCTGGAGTAGGCAGAGCAGCGCCGCCCCCCCCCCTCCCCCGCTTCAATAAAAATGCCTGGTGCATTAACAAGACAAATTCAGGGGGAAAAGGCATACCCTGATCAGGTAAGCCGTCCCTCTTTTTTTTATAAAAACTTTGGCACAAGTGTTTAATAGAAAAAAAAAAAAAAGGCGCGCTGCAGGAACCGCACAACCATTACCACGGCCCGCTAACAGATCCCCAACTCACTACCTGGATCCTGAAACAGGGTGTGCACCCCCCAAACTCTCAAACCTCCTCACCTCCCTAGCCAGAACCGACACCGCCGGACTGGAACCGTTCTGATACAGCCAGAAGAAACGTGGCTCTCAATTTTTTTTTTTTTTTTGGTGTTGGTTGCTGCACAGACACTGCCACAAGAGAGGCTCAGAAGAGAAAGGGAAGAAAGCCTCCAGGCGGGAGCAAGACAGGGACCCATCACCATCAGGTATATCTAAATTTCCTCAGGAGTGACTCAACTGGGAACCAGTCACCAACCGGACCAGGGGAAACCAACTGGAACACAGAGAGAAACGAAGTATGTCCATCCACCTGCTGGAGATAGAAGATACTGAGGAACTGGGCGGCTAGCAAGTGGCTAGGTAGTAAGGCTCAGTTCTGGATTTTCTATCTCCACCTGCTGGTCGATGGACATAACTACCCACTTGTCCTGGAATAGTGGGATAGAACGTAATGAAAATGGCATTTAGTCACAGACAACACAGCAGTATAAAAAAAAAATTTAAGTACTTTTTTAAAGTTACTAATACCAGCAATACACCAATTAAACATCTTTTAGACAGGGTCTGAAGACTTGGCTAAGTACTGAAAGCATATTTCCAAACGAAGGATCAATTACTTTGAGGAGTAACAGCCTAATGGTTACAGAGCGTGCCAAGGATCAAGAAGCAAGGGTTCAAATCTCTCTGATGCTCTATGTGATCTTGGACAAGCCGCTTAGGCCTCCTATGCCTCAGGTACATACTGAGGGGTCCTTTCACTAAAACAGCAGTAAGCACCAACATGTGCTTCCCATGCACCAAATGCACTATCACGGGGCACAATCAGGCATCTGCGAACACTACCCCAGTGTTAAACACATTTTAAGTGCTGGGGTATGTTTGGGGGTGGGGGGGGGCAGAGTAGGCATACCCAGCACTAATCGGTTAGCTCAGATACACTGCCACGCACCTACCAATTAGTGCATGTTAGCACATGAGCCCTTTCTGCCTACTAAACAGCTGTTATAAGAGCTCACACGCTAATTGGGAAATTAACGCACGGCCATTAACTGAGGTAAGGAAACCCTTGGCACAGGGAAAGCCATGCGCCAGTCAAAGTACAGGGTCATCTTTTACTGTAGCTTAGTAAGAGGGCCCCTTGAACTTAAAAGACCTCTGGGGACAGGAAAATACCTATGGGCTAAATCCAAAACCCTTTCCAAGGTGTACTTCTTCCCAGATGTTTCTAGGGCAAGTCAATCGTACAGGAAGAAGTTTTTACATGCTTGTGCTTGGAGCTACATTTTGCTTGTATTTTGGGGTTCTCTTTTTTCCTTAAAAAAAAAAAAAAAAAAAACTCTAGGGTTAAGCTTTCTACTTTGATTTATACTGTTCCAAGATCATGCATTAGGGTTTGTTTGTTTTTTTACTTCCATTTTGGATAATTGATTACCTCTCTTTGGGGCCCGTTTACAAAGGCATGCTGAAAAATGGCCTGCGGTAGTGTAGACGCGTGTTTCGGGGCACGCGCAGAATCATTTTTGAGCGCATCTGCAAAAAAATGCCTTTTTTAAAATTTTTGCCAAAAATGGATGTGCGGCAAAATGAAAATTGCCGCGTGCCCATTTTGGGTCGGAGACCTTACTGCCAGCCATTGACCTAGCGGTAAAGTCTCACACGGTAACCGGGCAGTAATGACCCATGCGCTTCAAATGCCACTTGGTGCGCGTCCGATAATAAAATTTATTTTTCGGTGGCGAGCAAAAAATGAAATTACCAAATGTGGCTTAGTAAAAGGGCCCCTCTCTGTGATGTGGACCATTTCTTTTTTGATGAAAAAAGTAATCTGAAATTCAAACATAAGTACGTTCAGAAAGCATTTTTCCTCTAAATTGGATAAGAGTTAGGTTTGTTTCAAAAGGCAACTGTTCCTTATTCAACCAATCTTAGAACTTAGATTTAAACATGTTGACTTACCCATATAGCAAGGTTTACTCTCTTTCCTCCAATGTTCAGCTTCTTTGTTAGAAATGATGCCTGTAACATATAAGAACCATAAGCTAAAACCACCACCATCTCTGTATGGGCAAGATATGGAAGTTTATTTCTTGGACCAAAAAAAAAAAAAAAAAAAAAAAAAAGATACTGACAAATAGATCAAGATCTGCAAAGGGAAAAAATAAATAAATATACACACACATATATACCCCTACAACCCCCCCCCCCCCCAAAAAAAAAAAAAGAAGTTACCTACAAAGCTGAAAAATAAATTCTCCTGTGACCGAATGGAATGACTGCTTCCAATTACCCTGAACACTGATTTCAAAGATAGCAATTTATAATTGATGACATGGAAAAGGAAGAGAAAAATACTCTATACAAGGTAGATTGAAACATGAATTAAGAGAAAAATGGCCTGGATTGGCCGCTGTCGTGGACAGGATGCTGGGCTCGATGGACCCTTGGTCTTTTCCCAGTGTGGCATTACTTATTTACTTACTAGTAAAAAAGCCCCGTTTCTGATGCAAATGAAACGGGGGCTAGCAATGTTTTCTTCTGTGTGCATGTGGGAGTGTGTGTGTCCCTGCCCTCTCCCCCCTCCGAGTCCTTCAGTGTTACAGAGCCAGCGATTTGATTTCGTGCTCTGCTGTTTTCCTTCACTGACTGTGTTACAGAGAGGGCGGGGCAGACACTCATAGGGAAACCGGATATCTCGCCCCCTTCACACTTCCGGCTGGAGGCTTCATAGAACGTTGGTGTTGCCTTTTATATAGAGAGAAGATGTCCTCTACTTGGCTCACTTTTATTACATAGAGCAGTGATTTAACCTATTGTGATGTCATAGTGGCTCATTCCACCAATAAGAGCCAACCTCATTAGTGATGTCACAATGGCTTGATTGTATAGAATGTTTGTACGTTTGGGAAGCTCGCCAGGTGCCCTTGGCCTGGATTGGCCGCTGTCGTGGACAGGATGCTGGGCTCGATGGACCCTTGGTCTTTTCCCAGTGTGGCACTACTTATGGCATAGGATGCACCCCTACCCCTCCCAAACACAATCAAAAATATGCAAGACATATCAGCTATATATTTTGCTCTTGGTAACGATAACTTCCATGAAAGTGTTCCCAAAATAGCCTAGAATAGAAAACAAACCATACTCCATGTGTGTGACGTGTATTAAAGCCAATTAATGGATTCCATCCTTAAACTAAAAAGTGCAATCACATTATTCCGAGACGTACGATTAAATCTGGAACAGAAAGACTGCAGGAAAAAAAGCTTCCACCTGAATAATGTACTCATTACCCATTAATTACCTCAATTAAATCAAATTAAATCAAGTTTATGTTGAAAACAATGAAATAATATTCTACCATTCATAAAAAGCATTATATTTTCTTCTCCCATCACTTTAGCTATAACTGTTAAAATTACTGCCAATGTCTGAATCCAACACAATATATTAACATTAAATATAGCCCTAGGTATGAAAGTTACCCTACTCACATTCTGCCATCTAAAAACACGTATTAAAGCGGGGGTGGGCAACCTCAGTCCTAAAGGGCTGCAACCCAGTCACATTTTCAGGATTTCCCCAATGAATATACATGAGATCTACTTGCATGCACTGACTATTGTATGCAAATAGGTCTCATGCATATTCACTGGAGAACTCCAACTGGCTTGTGGCCCTTGAGGAAGTTGCCCACCGCTATGTTCAAGGGACCCTTTTAGTAAAGTGTGGTAGTTTAAAATGTAAAAGTGTGGTAAATGCAGAAGGTATGCAGTACCTGGCCTGCATTTAATGCATAACACTGTGCTGCACATGAGCAACTGCACTACCTGTAACATGGTGCACTGCCAACTGTAAATAAATAGATCTGGTGTGGCAATGCTCTGCCTCCCTTATCTTTCCATCTGATCCCCCCACCTCCCAAATCACACATATAAAACCCAACAGCACCTGATCTCTACCCTGCAACCAAGGTTGCCAGATTTAAAAAGTTTTCCCCGCCCAAAACCCACACAAAGTTAAACCCCACCCCCGATGTCATCAACCCCGCCCCTGACGTAGCCTCCGACGTCACTAACCCCACCCCTGACGTAGCCTCCGACGTCACTAACGCCACCCCCGACGTCATTAACCCCGCATCGGTGGGGTTTCTATTGGACCAAATTAGACCAACAGAAGCCCCAGAAAAGCGCCCAAACCCGCACAGCGACTTTTTAAAAGCCACCCAATTTCCCGCAGCCGGCAAAAATTGCCCGCAACCGGTCGCGGAAAGCCACCCAATAGTGCAGGAAACCCGCTGGCCTAGCAACATTGCCTGCAACCCTCCATGAAAAAGATGCCTGATCCACCTGCACCCCTGATCCATACATCAAGTCCTTCCCTCAACAACCCAGCTGCCTCCCCCTTCTGGAAAATGTTGCCCCCTGCCAACAAACCCCATCCCCCCGAACTCAATCTGGGGGTCTGCACTGATGGCTAATGATCCTACATAGCAGTGATCCCCCTTCACTACTGCTAGAATCCAAAATGGTGCCGATAACCCCTGGCAGTAGACTCACAGTACTACTGTTAGGGGTCATCCTTTCAACAAAAAAAAAAAATTCAACACAACAGCTTGATGGATCCACCAATTTTAGAAGTATTAAGTAACTCATTTAAGTTATCTTCCCTTCTGTACATTTATGGGGGGGGTTTATTCTTAATCATTTGATTAAAATTTTTTATTTTGATAATATTAGCAAGAACCTTTGACATGTTGTGCAGGTGTATATTGTCAGAAGCATAGTTGGTTATTCTTACTACAACAATACATAAGTAATGCCACACTGGGAAAAGACCAAGGGTCCATCGAGCCCAGCATCATGTCCCCGACAGCGGCCAATCCAGGCCAAGGGCACCTGGCGAGCTTCCCAAACGTACAAACATTCTATACATGTTATTCCTGGAATTGTGGATTTTTCTTTCCCAAGTCCATTTAGTAGCGGTTTATGGACTTGTCCATCTAACCCCTTTTTAAACTCTGCCAAGCTAACCGCCTTCACCATGTTCTCCGGCAACGAATTCCAGATAATTACGCGTTGGGTGAAGAAACATTCTCTCCGATTTGTTTTAAATTTACTAGAACTGTAGTTTCATCGCATGCCCCCTAGTCCTAGTATTTTTGGAAAGCGTGAACAGACGCTTCACATCTACCTGAAGAATCTCATTCCAGGCAGAGTCTTCCATGGTTTTTAAATCAATTTTTTTGATCAAACTTTTATTGAGCTGCCATTTTATTAACAGCTCAAAATCAATACAGTTTCAGATTCATATGGACCTTGGAACGTCTTCACCTGAAGTGCTGTGCCCATTTAATTTTAGTTTTTACCATATAAGCAAAACGCTTGAGAAAAAAAAATACTGAATTGCTATGTTTTATTTCTCTTGGTATGTGCCAAAAATATCCTATTTTACATAGGCTGTATTTTTAATTCATTTCTTTTAAAAATGTATTTGATAGAATTTATATTAAATTAATATTATTGTGATTTAAGTATGCCGTTTGTGTGCATTATAAATTGCATTTTTGTATGCTGGGGCCAATTCAAGCTTTTCTTGTTGTAGCAGTAAAGTTTGAAAATAATATTTTTAATTTGGTTTTGGTATACTTCTGTTTTACTGTTGTGGGCTAGCAGATTACAGCACTAAGACATACATCACTAGGTAAAACTCAAATTTCTACATCCCAAAGCTATAATCCAGGGGTTCTCAACCCAGTCCTCAGGATACTCTGCCAGCATGGTTTTCAAGATATCCACAGTGAATATGCATGACAGATTTGCATGCACTTCCTCCACTAAATACAAATCTCTCATGCATATTCATTGTGTTTATCCTGAAAACCTGACTGGCTGGGTATGTCCTGAGGGCCGGTTGAAAACCCCTGCTATAATCCAATCAATTTCTCATGCATTTATTCAAAATCTGTCAAATAGGAGTCATGGGTTTGATATACTGACTTTGTGGTAGAACCAGTATTTTCTCTATTCCTAATGGGTTCACAATCTAAGTTTTATTTATTTATTACATTTGTATCCCACATTTTCCCACCTATTTGCAGGCTCAACGTGGCTTACATCATTCCGCAAGTGGTGATTACCAGTTCCGGATAGGAGAAATACACAGTTGGGGCAAAGGGACAGATTAGGTTAGGTTACAAGAGGAAAGTTCGTCCTATGATAAGAGCTAAAGGTAATAGGTTACGTTTTGTACCTAGGACAAAGAAAACATGAGACAGCAGCTTTCATTATGTAAGTTTTTAAAAGCATAAACTAAATGTCCTTCTAGAAGATCATAATTAAGTAAAATCTGCCCCAAGTAGATTTGTCCAGAGCCTATCACTGTATAACCAGAGCTCAGTTAAGCAGTAACTATGTTGTAACACCTTACCGCAAATTACTAAAAGCAAATAACCAGTGTGCTTTCTGTGCCGTCTCCACCAACTGCCTTCTGCCCAATGGTACTACTTCTGTAATAAGGATATAACCGGCTAGCTATATCTACAGGTTAAATGGCAAGCTAATGAGTGCTCTATTATTGGTACCCGTTTGCAGAACCTGTAAAACCTGCAAGTCAGTAACAAAATGGAAAGCTGGGGAAAAAAAAAAAAAAAAACAACCTTTAGCTAGATGAATAACTGCCTTCATAGGGAAGTGTTCATTCATTTTGAAACAACATACAAACCCCCCATGTTTACTAAGCCACGCTAACAGCTGCCATGCACTAATGCCAATCCAGGTCACAAGTACCTCACAGAAATCCAATTAGTAGAAACATTTCATGTTACCAATCCCAGGACAAGCAGTGGCTTCCCCCCATGTTCATCTCAATAACAGACTAAACTTTTCCTCCAGGAATCTGTCCAAACCTTTTTTTTTTAACCAGATATGCTAACCTCTGTTCTTCCCCCTCTCCTAGCTCACTCACTTTAATTTTAGTTAACCTGAACCTGGCACTTGCATTTTATTGGACTTCCTTCTTTCTGTTAGTGGCCTTCCCAACTGTACCACCCCTCCCCTGCAAAATCCAATCCATTTAATGATCAATATTTTAAAATATCCAGTATACAACATAACATTTAGAGCATACAAGCCTTTTCAGTTTTACCATCCACTTTTTATTTAAAATTGTGCATAACCTTTTTGCACAGCTGAAATTTTCACAATGTAAACCTACATCAATGTACACAGGATGGGGCTGACTGTTAAAATTTGTTTACAACACTTCCTTCCTTTCCAAATGAACACATCCTAATTAATGCAGCTCTCAGTTCGTGTTTCAGAAGTGAAAGATGGGTTACATTTCTTAGATAGTTATTATATTCATGCATAATGAAGAGAAGTTTGAAGAACTCATGTTACACTTCAAAAAGTGAACAAAAGTAAAGTCTGGTCTTCTCACATAAGACCCAATATAAACCGTGGTAATCTGAACATAGCTCTCAATTTCTGGTTTAGGTTACCAAAATTGCTTCCAATATAATCAAGTCAAGACACAAATAAAAATTCAGCACAAAAGTTTTGAATTTGTCCTCTAAAAGGTTGACATTAGCATCAGCCAGACCACTACCATTTGCTAATATAGCAGCCGAAGAACAGGAACCTAGGAGGACCCTTCCCCAGTGCAAGTACTGCTCCTCTGGCAGAAAGGAGGGGAAGAGGAGGCGGCTGAAGAGGAAGGAGAGAGGTGACCTGGGACTTCCCTAGGCCAAAAGCTTCCCTGTGGTCAGAAATGCCCTGGCTCAGGGAGCACCAAGTCAAGTATTCCCTGAACCAAAAAGCCTCTGAAAGTAAAAACTAGTTAAAATGGAAGCCAAGTTAAAGAACCTAATGCAAAAGTTATAAAACGGGAAGTGACGTTTACTGTGAAGGTCAACATTATTTTCACTTTACCAGTGAAATGTAGCAAGGTTAAAAAACACAAAACAAAACACTGCCCCTAAATGTAACTTACCTTGCGCTATAACTGAAAACAGCATGAAATATATCCAAAATCTCCTCCCTTCTAATACTATAACTTTAAAAGGAAACAAAACAGGAAACCAAAACTTCCATAAAAAAAAATCAGATAAACACCACCAGAGTGGAAGACACCATAAACAAATCCCAAGATGGTCACAAACCAAATTTTAATTCTTCAAATCCAACACGCAGAAAGTACTGACAAGGTTTGTGACCTTCTTGGGATTTGTTTATGGTGTCTTCCACTCTGGTGATTGTTTCTCTCACTTTAATAAGTGTTTCATCTTTGTTTTCTTTATCCCACTCTCCACTTCACTTAATGGTAGTGTTGTAATTGTTGGCGTACCACCATGTATCAGATTATGCTTTTCCTTTACTAGCAATGTAATGCATATAAGTGGTGAGAGTTATGATTAAAAAAAGCACACTGGAACTAAAAAAAAAGGGAATCTCAGGTTATGGTTCTGTTAAACGTTACCAGTTAAATATTTAAAAAAAACTTCCATGCAACAATTATATAAAGCAGTATAAATTGAGTTGTACTAATAATAGTATGAGATACATCCATAGCCTTTAAAAACTTAAGGTACTGGAAAAGAGGGGATATGTTAGAAACGTTTAAATAACTTAGTGGCATTAATGTAAAGGAGGTGAGCCTTTTTCAAATGGAGGAGAACTCTGAAATGAGAGGGCATAGGATAAAGTTAAGAGGAAATAGACTTAGGAAGAAATACTTTTTCACGGAAAGGGTGGAACAGCCTTCCAGTGGAGGTCTAGGAGACAAAGCCTGTCTCAGAATTTAAGAAAGTGTGGGACAGGCACATGGGATCCCTTAGGAAAAGGGAGTTAGTGGTTAATGAGGAAGGGCCAACTGGATGGGCCACTTGGCCCTTATCTACCTCCATGTTTCTATGATAAAGTTTCCGAGAATCTAGGATACCTAGGGGAGTGATGCACTCCAGGTTTTATCCTATTTTAATAATGTGTGAGGAAAATGCTAAGAATGTGGCAGGGCTGGTGCTGGCCACACTTATACGGTCTGTGCCAGAGCCGGTGGTTGGGAGGCGGGGATAGTGCTGGGCAGACTTATACGGTCTGTGCCAGAGCCGGTGGTGGGAGGTGGGGCTGATGGTTGGGAGGTGGGGATAGTGCTCGGCAGACTTGTACGGTCTGTGCCCTGAAAATGACAGTTACAAATCAAGGTAAGATATACACAAAATGTAGCACATATGAGTTTGTCTTGTTGGGCAGACTGGATGGACCGTGCAGGTCTTTTTCTGCCGTCATCTACTATGTTAATCCCTAGACTGGTCAACTCAGGCAAGGTAATTAAAAAAAGGAATTGTGGTGACTTCTGACTCTTAGTTTTGATTTATATATACACATACATACACACATATTAAAGCAAACACACGCAGTAAAGTCCCAAAAAAGGTATGGGCCTAAGAGAGTCATAGCTTAACTTTAATCTTATTTGGTCTCTCTCTCAATATAAAGACAGCAACACTAGGGTCACCAGAAGCCTACTTATTACGAAAAACCTACACTACCAGAAATAACTGGTTTTTTTTGTTGTGTTTTTTTTAATTGCTTTTTGTAAAAGCACAAACGACTGCAAAATACTGCCACTGGTTTAGAGTATACAAATGCATTTTTACTGCAATACAGTACTTGCTAGTGTCAAAACAGAAACACTTAGGCACGGAATGTCCTTCTGTGCTCTCAAATTATAGAAGGCTACATCACATAAGACATAAGCATCACCACACTGGGACAGACCAAAGGTCCATCTAGCCCAGCACCCTGTGTCCGACAGTGGCCCATCCAGGTCACAATCACCCGACAAGATCCACGTAGCAAAGCATTTTGTACTGCTTGTCCCAGAAATAGTGGATTTTCCCCTATGTCCATTTAATAACATTCTATGGCCTTTTCCTTCAGGAAGCTGTCCAAACCTTTCTTAAACTCTGCTAAGCTAACCACCTTAACCATATTCTCCGGCAACGAATTCCAGAGTAGAATTACGCGCTGAGTAAAGAAAAATTCTCTCTTTGTTTTAAACTTACTGCAGTCCAACTTCATCGCATGCCCCCTTGTCCTAGTATTTTTGGAAAGCGCAAACCGACGCTCCACATCTACCTGTTCCACTCATTTTATATACCTCTATCACATCACCCCTCAGCTGCCTTTTCTCCAAGCTGAAGAGCCCCAGCCGCTTTAGCCTTTCTTCATAGGAAAGTCACCCCATCCCCTTAATCATCTTCTTAGCCCTCCTCTGTGCCTTTTCTAATTCCAGTATATCCTTTTTGAGGTGTGGCGACCAGAGATACTCTAGGTGCGGTTGCACCATGGACCGATACAGTGGCATTATTATTACTACATTTGTACCCCCCCGCTTTCCCACTCAAAGCAGGTTCAATGCGGCTTACATAGTAATAGAGCTATTCACTTAGCTAAGCACTTAGAAAACTGTCCCAGTGTATACATGCATAGAATAGGTACTCAAACACACACAGGGGATGTTTCCCTAAAGCAGGCACTAACATTTATGCCCCAGTTAGATGCACTTCCCCAGCTGTAAAGGACTAAAATACAAGCTGATGCACGCCACTACCTTCTCTTACATGAGCACTGTTATGGAATACACTACCAACAGACTTGAAAACAATCAATGAATTAACCAACTTTCGCAGATCTCTGAAGACATATTTCTTCAACAAAGCTTACAAAGAGAACCTACAGTCCTACTAATCCACTTCACTAACCCACCCAACTATGAAAGTCCATCTCTACAATTACCCGCTTAATACTTTCCTTCTTTCTTCCCTTACTTAATCTTTGCACATTATTAATTGTATCCGACACCCTGGATTAACAATGTCATAACAAAACTATGTAAGCCACATTGAGCCTGCAAATAGGTGGGGGAATGTGGGATACAAATGCAAATAAATGTTCAACTTCAGAATTCTAGCATATATGCTTACATTTATCATACTTCTGTTATGTGACTGTTATTCTGTGCTGTTTAAAAGAGTGTTATTTCTGCCCTGTATCATGTTATTCCTATTTATTTATTTGCAGCATTTGTATCCCACATTTTCCCACCAATTTGCAGGCTCAACGTGGCTTACATTTGCCGTAATGGCGGTTGCCATTTCCGGGTAACAGAATTACAAATGGTAATGTGTTAAGTTGCATACAAATAACATAACATACGTAAACATACGTGCATATATATGTTAAGGAAGAATAAATTATGGTAATGCATCAATTTGCAGTTATCCAGTTTTATCCCACCGACTGTATTTAATATCCTCGTTTTTTGTTTTCCATCCATTTCCTAATAATACCTAACATCCCATTTGCTTTCTTAGCCGCAGAGGAAGGTAGGAGCGGTGGCCTAGCAGGCCGCTGTATTGGTAAGATAACATCCAACACCATTTGGCAAAGGACTATTCCCCTAAGGGTATGAAGTCTAACTAACAGCGCCGCCCTAGAGGCCGAGGCGGGGAACTGCCGCCCCTCCCCCACCCACCTGCAAGGTAGTGATGTGCTTGTCGTTGAACTTGTTCTCGCAGTAGCGCAGCACCAGCGACGTTTTGCCCACGCAGCCTTCCCCCAGCAGCACCACCTTGAACGAATAGGTCTTGTTAGTCCCGGTCCCGCCGCCACCGGCCGCCATAGTAAACCCACTTCCAGGCACCGGCCGAGACTCACATGAGACGCCTACCGGGGGGGGGGGGGAGAGGAGAAGAGACGGAGGCTCCGGGACGAGGCGTCAACCCTTCCCCGCCTACCAGACTCGGAAGACGAACTAGGAAGCAGCAGCAGCACCAAAAGCCTAACGGTAGCTCTACTTCGGCCTCTAATGGCGTCTCCTTCCTCCTACGTCACGGCGGAACGAATCACGTGACGGGGGGCGGGGCCGGGGGGGTCTGAGCTTGCGCTTGGTTGGCTCAGGCTGTCCTTGAAGGTAGCGCGTGAAAAAGCTGATCTCAGGAGCAGCAACGGTTTGATCAGTCCCGCGCTCTTTCTTCCCCCTTCAGCTGGGAAGGCAGATAAAAGACCGTATGGCCCATCCGTGTCATCTATCCCCTATTGGTCACTTAGAGACCAGGGTCTAGCAAGCTATGTGCAGGGTTGCCCGGTTGAAAACATTTTCCCCACACAAACGAGCCCAAAACCAGTGTTGCCAATTAGCCAGTCCCCAAACCCGCCCAAAAAGTTCACACCCCGCCCCATCAACCCCACCCAAAACGTCATCAAACCCTGCCCAAAACAGCCCCGCCCCCCACGGCCCGAAAAACCGCACAAAACCCCCCAAAATAGCCCAAAAAACCGCGACCCGCAGCGGACAAAAATTTCCCGCAGCGGGTCGCGGAAAACCGCCCACTTGGCAACCTTGCCCAAAACCCACGCAAAGATAACCCCCCCCCCCCCCCGATGTCATCAACCCCACCCCCGACATAGCGCCGACGTCACTAACCCCGCCCCTGACATCGTTAACCCAGCCTCTGCGGGTCTTCTATTAGAAAAAATTGGACCCATAGAAGCCCCAGAAAACCGCCCAATCACCACAACGCAGCTTTTTAAAAGCTGCCCAATTTCCCGCAGCCGGTAAAAATTGCCCGCAACGGGCCGCGGAAAGCCGCCCAATTGGGCAGGAAAACTGCAGACCTGGCAACCTTGACTGTGTGTTTGTGGTGAGGCCGCACCCCTTCCACTGGCTTCCCTTGCAAAGTGGGAGGGGCAGGGGTGTTTCGGAGTGTGTCGCACGGGCGTGCTACACTCCTGCCTTTGGCCCAGGGCAGTGGCGTAGTGAGGGTGGCTGCCACCCGGGACAGTTCGCTGCTGCGCACCCCCCCCCCCCAGTGCATCAAGCCCCCTCCCACTTTACCAGAGCAGAGGGAGCAGGGAACCAGCAGAGCTGAAACCCCCCCCCCCCCTCAGCGTCGTGCACCCGGGGCGGACCGCCCCCACCACCCCGCCTTTGCTACGCCACTGGCCCAGGGTGCCAAAATACCCAGACTGACCTCACCTGGTCTATAGGTTAAGCATCCCCACCCCACCTCCCAGTCTGTCCCCCTCTCTCTTCCCCCTCCCTGCCGGTCTGGCACTGTTCCCTCACCTCTCACACCCCCACGGTCTTATACAGTTTATGTGGGACAGGAGTGGCCTAGTGGTTAGAGCACCGGTCTTGCACTCAAGCGGTGACTGGTTCAAATCCCACTGCTGCTCCTTGTGATCTTGGGCAAGTCACTTAACCCTCTATTGCCTCAGGTACAAACTTAGATTGTGAGCCCTCCTGGGACAGAGAAATATCCAGAGTACCTGAATGTAACTCACCTTGAGCTACTACTGAAAAAGGTGTGATCAAAATCTAAATAAATAAATAAAAAATAAATGTTGGTTGACAGAACAGCAGCAGCAGCACTTGACAGGCTGCCTTCAGCCAGCCCATAAGGAAGACATAAGGAACCCCATGGGGGGAGAGGGGGAAGGAAGGAGGAGGGATCACCTGAAGCAATGATGCTATGAGGGTGCGGGAGGGCACTGCCAAAGCAACAGATCATTTGTACTTCTCCCAAGCTCGCTCAAATTTAGATACTGTTTTCATCTCCACCAGACCATTCCACTAATTCACTACCTTTTCTGTGAAGTATTGCCATAGGCCAATGCACAAAGCTTACTGTGGTGGAAACATTTTCTTTAGACCAGTTGGAGCCAGTCTAAAGCAAATGTTATGTAGCATCTAATGCACAAAGGTGTTTTGCGTGGCTTTAACCGCATGTTGTACAATCTACCGAGAACCCCATACAAATGTATTAAAAGCAGCTCACTACTATTATAAAGAGCATTCTGTTCAATGCACAGACAGGAGCACCTACGGTACCTTTTACAAGTAAAAATTACCAGAAGGTCTAGAGCTGTTAGTAGTGTGAGGATGACATGAGAATAAGTTCCACACAGGAATTACAAGAGGCCTTTGCTCCATTCATGCCTACAAGGATAACAACCCTCCTCAGATCTGATAGATTTAGGCCGCTAATAGTGTTTTAGGAAATGTCTTGCACATTTTTTACAAGCTTAAAACCCCCATATGTTAGTTCCCACCACTTGAGCCTGAGAAAGAGAAGGCTGCACTTTCCATCTATTACCCAGGATAACATGGAACATTATAAATGGTGCTATTCAGGCGGCTCGGTAGCGAAACTGCCTAGCGCATGTGCAAGAACTCAGACACTTTCCAAGAGAGTGTTTTGTGCATGTGCTAGGTGCGTTCCCTACTGAACCGTTTGCAGAATTTACATGCATCTGATCTGCATTTGATTCTTGTTGAGCATTGGTCACTGTTTGCAAAACGATACATGCAACCGCAGCTTCCCCATTTAAAGGTGACTTTTGCGCATCAGAACCTGAGTCGATTATCCCCTTTCATCTTCATGCTATGCCTCCTCCTTTCAGAACTTCCTGTGCATTTATGCCACATCGATATTTAAATTGTATCTGAATTCAAGCAAATACATAGTATATCCAAAGGAGAAAAAGTGATAGTAAATGACATGGATGGGCAGACTGGACAGGCCATATGGTCTATCTGCTTTGGGGTTGGGTAAAGTATGGATGTTTAAGGACCACCTTAAAAATAGGGTCTTCTTTTTTTGACCTGCCACTGCTGCTTTTGGGATGCAGGGAGTCCCCAGCGCTGACATGGACTGTGCTTGGCTGCCGGGTCCCGCCCTCATTCAAAAGGAATGGCACATCATAGGGGATGCGACCTAGCAGAGGATATAATTTCCTCCATTCTTTGCATTTGTAATCACTAAAAGTAAATGAGGTATAAAGGCTCTCAAATATTATAAGGACAAGTAGGACAGATACCTATTGTAAAAACAGTGTAAGAAAAGGATTGCATTAATGTTAAGATTTTAAAGTCTCTGTATTCAGTAAGATAGGTAGGGGTGTGTGTGTGTGTGTGAGATGTATGTTTTTGAGGCTGATTTCAAATGCAAGAAGCAGAATTGTTTTTGGTTATCAGCCCTTTGCATAATAATAACACACCTGTGACCAGTCATATAATATAAATTGCTGAAAAGATTTTACTGGGCTACATTGTAGTTCTGAACAGCCTCTTCTGGTTTCTTGCTAGTTGCTCCTCCTTTCTCCACCTCCACCCTCTGGATTGTCCAATCTGGGCAGCTCAGAGCTGGTGGCTTAAGTAAGTCTCTGCAGTAGCAGAAGCGCTGAAGGACAAAATCTCCAGGCTTCTGCAACACCCAGCTCAGGTCCTGTGCAGGTGAGATGAGTGAACAGCTGCAGACAAAATTTGGGACCTACAGAACCTGCAATCTATGGACAGATTATGAGGTATCAGGATCCTTGGAGCCCACAATCCTGGAACAGGTGTAAGGGCCAGCAGGACACCTAGTGATCCAGGGACAGGTGTAAGTGGATCCGGGACCAATAGAGTCCAAGCCCCAGGCACAGCTCTGGTGAAGTTAAGGGTACACACACAAAAAAAACAAAAACCAGGATATATGGGCACCAGGCATGTCAGAAGGCAGGAATCCAGGACTATGCAATTACAGATTTCCCAGATTTTTTTAAGGACCACCTTAAAAACAGGGTTAATGTTGTGGAGGGGTACAAGGTTAAAGGTTTGCCAAGGGTGCCTACAATCCTTGCACCAGCTCTTACAGGGTGTAATCTGGAAAATAAGAACCCTGGGAGAGGGAGAAGCCAGCCTTTATGGGGGGAGCATTCTACACAAAAGGTTTACAAATAAATTATACATATATCTAATTCTTCCACCATTACAGAGGGCTTTCTCTAGAGCAGTTCTCAAACCAGTCCTTGGGCCACACCTAGTCTGTCAGGATGCCCACACTGAATATGCAAGAAAGTTAAATGTGCATGCAATGCAGTTAGGGCATGCAAATATATCATGCCATATTCAGTGTGGGCATCCTGAAAAGCTCACTAGGTAGGTGCATCCCCGAGGACTGGGGTAAGAACTCATGCTCTAGAGCTATGAATGTAGGTAGGTAGTAGATGTCCCCCTTGACCCGCCACATCTTCTCAAGCCAACACAAAGAGGAAGTCCAGCTCAAGGCATCAAACTGGGCACCTTTTATATGGTAGTGCACAATACTACCAGCAAGGCACCCCACTGGTTCTATTGTATAAATTTAAGGGAGGTAGATGACAATCATGAAAGTAGTATAATGCAAATACATAACAGGCATAGTATGGACATTTTAAAGGAAAAATAACTGATGCGAAGATCAGAAGCAGCAATAGCTCAAAGCAGATTCCTAAATTCCTGTGAGAAGACAAGAAATCGTTAAACTTATTGGCTATACCATAGCTCTATACCACCTTGAACTTCTCTTTTCAAATGAACTTGAGTTCCCAGTACAGAATGGGACAGAGAAATCCCAGCTTTTTATGGAATGAGAAAGAATCAAGAGTGAGTATATTAATTCCACTGAATGATCTTTTATGAAGGATTCCAGTTCTGAGACTAGGATCCTGAAGGGATGGAAGGGAATCCTGTGAGGTAGTCACACCAGGGACGTATGGAGAAGGTTATGCAGTATTCCTGGAAGATAAACTTTAGTCAGGTCTTCAGAATTCCCATATTCAAGACTCGCATGCACCACCTCCACTAGATGCAAAGCTCTCTCATGCCTATTCATTGTGATATCATTAAAATGTGAGTGGCTGGCAGTTGCCCCAGGACAGGTTTGGCAAGCACTGTCCTAGAGTGAGGAATCATGATTCTTAAGAATTATTTTAAATTTTCTATCAAGTCTTCCCAGTACAGGAGGTGTCCACAAGGGGTACAAAAGTCTTCCGAGGCCCAGGACCCTGATAATGGAAGAGAATCAAGAGACTAGCACATGTAAAATTGATGAGGTGGAATCTAACTGCTGGTTGGCTACATACCGATGCCACCTAGTATTCCAGCAGCAAGTACAGCATATTACTATTCCCTTCTCCAGTAATATTAATAAGCGAAGCTTATAAGCTGTGATGCTTCTTCCTCTATAACATTAGCAAAGGTAAAATTATGTATAATCATACCTGATAATTTTCTTTCCATTAATCATAGCTGATCAATCCATAGACTGGTGGGTTGTGTCCATCTACCAGCAGGTGGAGATAGAGAGCAAACTTTGCCTCCCTATATGTGGTCATGTGCTGCCGGAAACTCCTCAGTATGTCGATATCAAAGCTCCATCCGCAGGACTCAGCACTTAGAGAATTACACCCACGAAGGGACACTCTGCCCAGCTCACCACCGCCGAAACGGGGGAGGGGAATTAACCCAGCTCATCCCCACACAAGTGGGGGAGGGGAATCCGTCCAGCTCATCCCCGCGGAGCGGGGGAGGGACACCACACCCGCCGATGCGGGGGGATCTGGCTTATCCTGCAACCGCAACCGCGGGAGGAGCTGACTGACCCTAACACCGCCGAAGCGGGAGGGGTACAAAGCTGCCCTACAGCCGCACGAAGCGGGAGGGAGTGCCGGCAGAATTTATGTCTCAATCCAGCCCCGTAAAACGGAGGGGAGAGGAATGCAGCAGCTCACTGTAACACAAACTCGTCTCAACTCTTGAAGAATCCAAGTGAAAGAACTTGAACACGAAGTCTTTCTGAAATAACTGAAGACTAAACTTGAACCTGAAATGCAACCAGAATAAAAACAGAACAGATATCTGGGAGGGGCTATGGATTGATCAGCTATGATTAATGGAAAGAAAATTATCAGGTATGATTATACATAATTTTACCTTCCATATCATCAAGCTGATCAATCCATAGACTGGTGGGATGTACCGAAGCAGTACTCACCCAGGGCGGGACATTGAAATCCCTGACCTCAACACTGAAGCTCCAAACCGGACCTCCGCCCGTGCAGCCACAGTCAAACGGTAATGCTTGGAGAATGTATGAGCCGAAGCCCAAGTTGCCGCCTTGCATATCTCTTCCAAGGAGACGGATCCGGCCTCTGCCATCGAGGCCGCCTGAGCTCTCGTGGAGTGAGCCTTCAGCTGGATAGGCGGCACCTTCCCCGCGGCCACATAAGCCGCTGCAATGGCTTCCTTGACCCATCTTGCCACTGTAGGCTTAGCAGCCTGCAGACCCTTACGAGGACCTGCAAACAGGACAAACAGATGATCCGATTTCCGGAAATCATTGGTCACTTCCAAGTATCTGAAGATGACTCGTCTCACATCCAGATATTTAAGAGCAGAGTACTCCTCTGGGTAGTCCTCCCTACGAAAGGAAGGGAGACAGAGCTGCTGATTCACATGGAAGCGAGAAACAATCTTGGGCAGGAAGGAAGGCACTGTGCGAATAGTCACTCCTGCCTCAGTGAACTGCAGAAAAGGCTCTCGACATGAGAGCGCCTGGAGCTCGGAAACTCTTCTGGCTGAAGTGATAGCCACCAAAAAGACTGCTTTCAACGTCAGGTCTTTCAGAGATGCCCTCGACAAGGGTTCAAAAGGCGGCTTATGCAATGCTCTTAGCACCAGGTTGAGATTCCACGCAGGCACCACTGAGTGCAGAGGAGGGCGCAGGTGATTAACTCCCTTGAGAAAGCGCACCACATCTGGCTGCGAAGCCAGGGAAGCACCCTTCAGGCGGCCCCTGAAGCAAGCCAGAGCCGCTACCTGGACTTTAAGGGAACTGAGCGACAGGCCTTTCTCCAGATCTTCTTGCAGGAACGCCAACACTGAAGAAATTGGAGCAGTGAAGGGAGAAAGTGAGCCTGCTTCACACCATGCTGCAAAGATACGCCAAACCCTGGCGTAAGCAGTAGAAGTAGAGCGTTTCCTCGCTCTCAGCATAGTGGCGATGACCTTGTCTGAGAAGCCCTTCTTCCTCAGACGCTGCCGCTCAATAGCCAGGCCGTAAGACCAAAGGGAGAGGGATCCTCCATCACCACGGGACCCTGATGTAACCGGCCCTGCTCCACTGACAGCCGCAGAGGATCGTCGACTGAGAGCCTGATCAAGTCCGCATACCAGGGACGTCTGGGCCAATCCGGACCCACCAGGATTACCCTGCCGGGATGCTTTGCCACCCGGTCTAGCACCCTGCCCAACATGGGCCAGGGCGGGAACACATAGAGGAGCTCTTGTGTCGGCCACTGTTGGAGAAGAGCATCTACTCCCAGGGATCGAGGGTCCCGTCCTCTGCTGAAAAAGCGCGGCACTTGGCAATTGGCCGATGACGCCATCAGATCTAGGCTCGGCTGGCCCCAGCGCTTCGTGATGTCCAAGAACGCCTGAGCAGATAGTTGCCACTCTCCGGGCTCCAAGGTATGGCGACTGAGAAAGTCCGCCTTGACATTCATGACTCCGGCAATGTGGGCCGCTGAAAGCTGCTCCAGGTTCGCTTCCGCCCACTGGCAAAGACTCATAGCCTCCTTGGCTAGAGGGGCGCTCTTGGTACCTCCCTGGCGGTTGATATAGGCCACAGCCGTGGCATTGTCCGACAGGACCCGTACAGGCTACAACACCAGTACCGGGATGAACTCCAATAACACCAACCGAATGGCTCTGAGTTCCAGGAGGTTGATAGACCACTTGCCTCTGCAGGAGACTAGAGCCCCTGCGCTGTCCTTCCCAAGCAGTGGGCTCCCCAGCCCATCAAAGAGGCGTCTGTCGTGACGACAATCCACTCCGGGGTCACCAGAGGCAATCCTGCAGACAACTTGTCTGTCTGCGTCCACCAGCTCAGCGCCTTGCGCACTGCTGGGTCCACGGGAAGGCGCACAGCATAATCCTCCGACATCGGAGTCCAGCGCAGCAGCAGAGATAGCTGTAGTGGTCTCATATGAGCCCTGGCCCAGGGCACTCCTTCCATCGTGGCCGTCATAGAGCCCAACAGCTGCACGTAGTCCCAAGCCCGAATAGGAGAGGCTACTAGGAACTAGTCCACCTGAGCCTGAAGCTTGACAATCCGATTGTCTGGCAGGAACACTCTGCCCACTTGGGTGTCGAATCGAACTCCCAGATACTCCAGGGACTGAGTCGGGCGCAGCTGGCTCTTCTTCCAGTTGATGATCCATCCCAGGGAGCTCACAAGAGCAACTACCCGGTCCATAGCTTTGCCGCACTCTGCATAAGAGGGGGCTCGGATCAACCAGTCGTCCAGATAAGGATGGACTTGTACTCCTTCCTTTAGCAGGAAGGCCGCTATGACCCCCATTACTTTGGAAAAGGTCCGCGGAGCAGTAGCCAACCCGAAAGGGAGGGCTCTGAACTGGAAGTGTCATCTCAGGACTGTAAAACGCAGAAAGCGTTGGAGAGGAGGCCAGATGGGAATATGCAGGTACGCTTCCTTGATGTCCAAGGAAGCCAAGAACTCTCCTGCCTTCACTGCCGCTATAACAGAGCGGAGAGTCTCCATGCGAAAGTGCCTCACTTTCCAGGCCCGATTGACCCCTTTGAGGTCGAGGATAGGCCAGACAGAACCTCCTTTCTTTGGAACCACAAAGTAAATGGAATAACGTCCCTTGCCAATCTGATTTTTTGGCACCGGAACGACCGCACCAGGCGGATCAGGTTGTCCAAGGTCTGCTGCACTGCCACAGCTTGACCGGAGACTTGCAGGGAGAGAGTACAAACCCGTCTCTTAAGGGTTGGCAGAACTCTAGCTTGTAGCCGTCTCTGATGACTTCCAGCACCCACGCGTCTGAAGTTATAGTGGTCCACTCGCCCAGAAACGAGGACAGCCGTCCTCCAATCTGCACTGGGGTGTGGACCAAGGCCCCGTCATTGGGTACGAGACCCTGGGGGAGGACCGGAGGGAGCACCTCCGGGACGGCGGTCTCTGCGAAAGGAATGCTGCTTGGGGGAGAAATTCCTCTTGAAGGCAGAGGGGGCAGAGGAACCCGACTTGCCCGGGCGGTACCGACGGGCTTCCAGCAACCGTCCTCTGGAGGTACCGGGACGAGTACTAGCCCGAGCCCTGACCTCTGGTAATTTCTTGCCCTTAGACGTGCCGAGATCGGTCACGATTTTGTCCAGCTCGACCCCAAAGAGCAGCTTGCCTTTAAAAGGCAATCTAGCCAGGCGGGATTTAGAGGCGTGGTCAGCAGACCAATGTTTCAGCCAAAGCCACCGCCGCGCAGAGACTGTCTGAGCCATGCCTTTAGCTGAGGCTCTCAAGACATCATACAGCAAGTCTGCCAAATAGGCTAAGCCCGATTCCAGGGCCGGCCAATCAGCCCTCAAGGAAAGATCCGAGGGGGAAGCCCGCTGCACCATAGTCAGGCACGCCCTGGCCACATAGGAGCCGCAAACTGAGGCCTGCAAACTTAAAGCAGCTGCCTCAAAGGACGACCTTAAGGCCGCCTCCAATCTTCTGTCTTGGGCGTCCTTTAGGGCCGTGCCACCTTCCACCGGCAACGCCGTTTTCTTAGTCACCGCAGTGATTAAAGAATCCACGGTAGGCCACAGATAGGCCTCACGTTCACTCACAGCCAAAGGATAGAGGCGGGACATAGCCCTAGCCACTTTAAGGCTCGTTTCCGGGACATCCCATTGAGCCGCAATTAAGGTGTGCATGGCATCATGCACGTGGAAGGATCTAGGCGGGCGGTTCGTCCCCAGCATAATGGCAGAGCCAACAGGGGCTGAGGGAGAGACGTCCTCCGGAGAGGAAATCTTCAAAGTGTCCATGGCCTGTAAAAACAGGTTGGGCAAATCCTCTGGGCTAAAAAGCCGCGCTGCAGAGGGGTCATCCGCTCCATCCGAGCGGGGATCTATCTCCTCCAAGGAATCCGCAAAGGACCGTTGGGAGACCTCAGACACGCTGCCCTCATCTACATCGGAGGAGACAAAGTCCTCCAAGGCCTGGAAATCAACCCGAGGGCGTTTACCTCTGGGAACCTCAACCTCTTTATCAGAAGAGGGAGCAGGGGCAGCGTTTTGCATGAGGAAAGCCTGATGCAGCAGCAAAACAAACTCGGGGGAGAAACCCCCCAGACTGTGCACTTCCGCAGCCTGGGCAACAGCCCTAGACGCACTTTCAACCGGCGCTCGCAATAGCGGGGGAGAGACATGCTGCGCATCCAAAATGGCGTCCGGCGCTAAACTCCGCGAAGGAGCCGCGCGGGAAGAACGGCGCTTAACTTTAGCCGCTTGTGCCGTCGCCCAAATTAAGGGCGTTCATGGCATTAATGTCTCCAACCTCAAGGGCGGCCCACGAAGAAGCCGTCCGAGCCGCGTGGCCGGCCAAGATGGCGGAGGCGAGGAGCGGGGGATGGGCGTTTATGGCGGGAAAAAACCGCCACGCCGGAGGAACGACCGGGACATTCATCGGTCACTAAACTGTCACCCATCAAGGGCGAATCAGGTTGTAAAACCCCCGCATCCCCTCTAGAAGCGCTCCAGCGATCCGGGGAGCGACCCTTTGCGCCCTCGCCCTCCGACGCCATATGCCACGAGGAGAAGAATCGGGGAACCCCCTGCCCGCTATAAAAAGGTAAAATTACCTGCTTGCCGCTCCGAGCTGTAACGAACTGGTGTCCCAGTGAGTAGCTGCAATGAACGTTTAAAGAAACGTCGAATTAAACGCCTTTAAAGACGTTTAAAATTTTTTTTTTTTTTTTTTTTAAACGGAGCCAGCGGGAGGGGGGAGAAAAGGAGGGACCTGGCACCACCAGGTTTGCACTTGCTCAAAAGAGCCCTCAACCCCAGGCCTCAACAAAACCTAAGGATTAGGCTTGGAGGCCTAGCCAGAGCTGCTGCTGTGTGTGACCACCACCTGCTGAGATAGAGAACATACTGAGGAGTTTCCGGCAGCACATGACCACATATAGGGAGGCAAAGTTTGCTCTCTATCTCCACCTGCTGGTAGATGGACACAACCCACCAGTCTATGGATTGATCAGCTTGATGATATGGAAATTCACCATTTCCTCTCTGAGCACACCAACCGAACTCTCATCCACTCTCTCATTACCTCTCGCCTTGACTACTGCAACCTCACTGGCCTCCCACTTTGCCATCTATCCCCCGTTCAGTCCATTCAGAACTCTGCTGCACGTCTTATCTTCCGCCTGGACCGATACGCTCATATCACCCCTCTCCTCAAGTCACTTCACTGGCTTCCTATCAGGTACCGCATACAGTTCAAGCTTCTCCTGTTAACCTACAAATGCACTCGATCTGCAGCCCCTCCTTACCTCTCTACCCTCATCTCCTCTTACGTTCCTACCCGTAACCTCCGCTCACAGGACAAATCCCTCCTCTCAGTACCCTTCTCCACCACCGCCAACTCCAGGCTCCGCCCTTTCTGCCTCACCTCACCCTATGCTTGGAAAAAACTCCCTGAGCCCATACGCCAAACCCCCTCCCTGCCCATCTTTAAATCCTTGCTCAAAGCCCACCTCTTCAATGTCACCTTCGGCACATAAACATTATACCTCCATTGAAGAAATCTAGACTACCCCAACTTGACATTTCGTCCTTTAGATTGTAAGCTCCTTTGAGCAGGGACTGTCCTTCTTTGTTAATTGTACAGTGCTGCGTAACCCTAGTAGCGCTCTAGAAATGTTAAGTAGTAGTAGTACTAGTGATGCTCAGGTTAAGCAAGGCACCTTCTATGAACCCTATGACCTCCCATGTTTTCTATGCTTTGGTAGGTGGTAGTTTCTAGCATTTTTTACTCTTTAGGGCTGCTTTGCATACAGATGAGAGAGATTTCAAGTTTGACAAGAGCATTTCAGATCTCAATGTCAGGAGGAACTCACATCAGTAGTGGATTAATATGCAGAAGATGCAATGTTTATTTCCTTGTTACATTTGTACCCCACATTTTCCCTATTTGCAGGTTCAATGTGGCGTTCGCTAGTCGGTTGATAACAAATACAAGGTTGTATTGTGGTCAGATGAAGGAGGTGTGTGTCAGGCACCATGAAGGTAGAAGGGAATGGGGATTGTATATTAGTACGATCATTGGTTGTGCTGTGTTGCTGGATGTGGGGATTTACGTTGGATCAGTGGGGTATGCCTTTCTGAAGAGGTTGGTTTTTAGTGATTTTCTGAAGTTTAGATGGTTATGGATTGGTCTTACAGCTTTTAGGAGTCCATTCCATAGTTGTGCACTTATGTAGGAGAAGCTGGATGCGTAAGTTGTTTTGTATTTAAGTCCTTTGCAATTTGGGTAGAGTAAGTTTAGGTACTACTACTACTTAACATTTCTAGAGTGCTACTAGGGTTACGCAGCGCTGTACAAAATAAACAAAGAAGGACGGTCCCTGCTCAAAGGAGCTTACAATCTAAAGAACGAAATGTCAAGTTGGGCAGTCTAGATTTCCTGGGTAGAGGTGTAGAGGTTAGGTGCCGAAGGCGACGTTGAAGAGGTGGGCTTTAAGCAGAGATTTGAAGATGGGCAGGGAGGGGGCCTGGCGTATGGCCTCGGGGAGTTTGTTCCACGCGTTGGGTGAGGCAAGACAGAAAGGGCAGAGCCTGGAGTTGGTGGTGGTGGAGAAGGATACTGAAAGGAGGGATTTGTCTTGAGAGCGGAGGTTACGGGTAGGAACGTAAGGGGAGATGAGGGTTGAGAGGTAAGGATGGGCTGCTATGATCATGAAGATCCAATTGTTTCTGGTTGGTAGGTCTATGAGGTCTGTCATGTATCCTGGGACTACGCCATAGATGATTCTGTGGACAAAAGTGCAGATTTTGAAGATGATTCGTTCTTTGATCGGGAGCCAGTGCAGCGTTTCTCAGAAGGGTTTAGCACTATCGAAGTGTGATTTATTAAATATCAGCCTGGCAGCTGTATTTTGGCCGGTCTGGAGTTTTTTTTTTTTTTTTTGCGAGTTGTTCTTTACATCCTGCATAGATTGCATTGCAGTAATCTGCACAACTCAGGACCATTGATTGTATTAGGTTTCAAAAGGTTTCCCTCAGGAAGAAAGGTTTTATTCGTTTAAGTCTCCACATTGAATAGAACATTTTCTTTATTATGGAGTTTACTTGGCTCTCAAGGGTAAGGTTGCGGTCAATTGTGACTCAGAGGATTTTTAGGCTGGCTGAAGTAGGGAGGAAGTGTTCCGGGGTGTTTATGGTTGTGGGTTTGTACTTGTTATGTGGAAATGAGAGGATGAGGCAGTGTGCTTTTTCAGTATTCAGTTGGCAAGAGTTTGCCCAGGAGTCATGATGTTCAGGGAGTCATTAATTTCATTGGTTATTTGTGTCAAATCATTACTGAAGGGAATGTAGATTGTGACATCATCTGCATAGATGAACGGGTTGAGGCCTCTGTTGGATAAGTACTTTGCTAGTGGGATCATCATGTTGAAAAGTATTGGGTGATAACGGTGATCCTTGAGGTACTCCGCAGGTAGCTTTCCATGTTGGTGATATATTTGGAGTTTGATTTTACTCTGTAAGTTCTGGTGGTTAGAAAACCCTTTAGCCAGTTAAGTACATTTCCATCAATCCCGAAGTAGCCGAGGAGTCTTAGTAATATATTGTGGTTGACCATGTCGAGTGCGAGGAGAAATACTTTTACCTGCGGCTATTTCCTTGCCTGAAGTTGGCCAGGAGCGTGACTAGGACAGTTTCAGTAGTGTGGTGGGAGTGGAATCCTGACTGAATCGTGTAGTATTGAGTACTTATCCCTGTATTCCGTTAGCTGTTTGGTCACCAAACACTCCATCAGTTTGTCTACTAGTGGGATAGATGCAACTGGGCGGTAATTGGTTAGGTCGCTTGTGTTTTTCTTGGTGTCTTTTGGTATTGGGGCATAAGTACATAAGTACATAAGTAGTGCCATACTGGGAAAGACCAAAGGTCCATCTAACCCAGCATCCTGTCACCGACAGTGGCCAATCCAGGTCAAGGGCACCTGGCACGCTCCCCAAACGTAAAAACATTCCAGACAAGTTATACCTAAAAATGCGGAATTTTTCCAAGTCCATTTAATAGCGGTCTATGGACTTGTCCTTTAGGAATCTATCTAACCCCTTTTTAAACTCCGTCAAGCTAACCGCCCGTACCACGTTCTCCGGCAACGAATTCCAGAGTCTAATTACACGTTGGGTGAAGAAAAATTTTCTCCGATTCGTTTTAAATTTACCACACTGTAGCTTCAACTCATGCCCTCTAGTCCTAGTATTTTTGGATAGCGTGAACAGTCGCTTCACATCCACCCGATCCATTCCACTCATTATTTTATACACTTCTATCATATCTCCCCTCAGCCGTCTCTTCTCCAAGCTGAAAAGCCCTAGCCTTCTCAGCCTCTCTTCATAGGAAAGTCGTCCCATCCCCACTATCATTTTCGTCGTCCTTCGCTGTACCTTTTCCAATTCTACTATATCTTTTTTGAGATACGGAGACCAGTACTGAACACAATACTCCAGGTGCGGTCGCACCATGGAGCGATACAACGGCATTATAACATCCGCACACCTGGACTCCATACCCTTCCTAATAACACCCAACATTCTATTCGCTTTCCTAGCCGCAGCAGCACACTGAGCAGAAGGTTTCAGCGTATCATCGACGATGACACCCAGATCTCTTTCTTGATCCGTAACTCCTAACGCGGAACCTTGCAAGACGTAGCTATAATTCGGGTTCCTCTTACCCACATGCATCACTTTGCACTTGTCAACATTGAACTTCATCTGCCACTTGCACGCCCATTCTCCCAGTCTCGCAAGGTCCTCCTGTAATCGTTCACATTCCTCCTGCGACTTGACGACCCTGAATAATTTTGTGTCATCGGCGAATTTAATTACCTCACTAGTTATTCCCATCTCTAGGTCATTTATAAATACATTAAAAAGCAACGGACCCAGCACAGACCCCTGCGGGACCCCACTAACTACCCTCCTCCACTGAGAATACTGGCCACGCAATCCTACTCTCTGCTTCCTATCTTTCAACCAGTTCTTAATCCATAATAATACCCTACCTCCGATTCCATGACTCTGCAATTTCTTCAGGAGTCTTTCGTGCGGCACTTTGTCAAACGCCTTCTGAAAATCCAGATATACAATATCAACCGGCTCCCCATTGTCCACATGTTTGCTTACCCCCTCAAAAAAATGCATTAGATTGGTGAGGCAAGACTTCCCTTCACTAAATCCGTGCTGACTTTGTCTCATCAGTCCATGTTTTTGTATATGCTCTGCAATTTTATTCTTAATAATAGCCTCCACCATCTTGCCCGGCACCGACGTCAGACTCACCGGTCTATAATTTCCCGGATCTCCTCTGGAACCCTTCTTAAAAATCGGAGTAATATTGGCTACCCTCCAGTCTTCCGGTACTACACTCGATTTTAGTAGGCAAGTAGTAGGATGTTGCCATATTCTTCAGGGAAAAGACCTTGTTGTAGCATGAAGTTTAGATGGGATGTGAGGTCTGCTATGAAACGGCCAGGGGCGGCTTTGTTCTGTACAACAGCTTTGAATGCTTTAGAAATGTTCTAAAGCAAAGTGAATGGGTGTTTATTACCTCGAAAGAACCGGATGCATAGATCACTGAGGTACAATGAGAGTGGTTTCTTTGATGTGGCAGTAGTTCTGCAGAGGCTGGTACAGCTTAAAGCAACAGCTGCTTCTGAAGCCAAATTCTCAGAGGCCTTGGTGAACTAAATTGTAGCTGGGGAGGGAAATCAGAAAAGCTCTGGCAAGGTACAGAGTGGTCTAAAATTCACAAGAGGCAGGAGTTGGTGTACAATTATCAGAAGATATTTGAAGCTGTGTTGTACTTTTTAGAAAGAAAACAGCTGTAGAAAGCCAAGTAGGCTAATCTGGGCACGGCCCATCAGGTTTTTGCTATTTCCACAATATGATATTACTTGCATAGAAAGAAGGCAGTACAGGAAATTAATCTCATGCAGATGTTAGAGAAGTATTACAGACCACTCACAGGGGCCAGAGTTCAAAGCTATGGCAATAGCACTATCAAGTACTGCAGAGCCCAAACTTCACTGGACTAGGCATGGAACAGACTAAGCTAGAAGTGGTCCTTATGCTCAACAGTACTACACAGCTGTGACAAGTGAAGTAGGACGGTAGACCAGGGTGTTGGAGCATTTAAAGCTAACTCATACCTGCTAAAGGTAGATAACAATACTGGCATCTAAGGGGCAGCATGGCTTATGTGTTTTTCTGTCCCTTAGCCCCCACTGGGAGAGAGAAAGCACTACAGCCCCAACAGCTGGAAAAATAAGAAAGAACTTAAGACTCCATTAGGCGCAGTCAGTAATTACCTTTATCATCACAGAACCAAAAAAAATACAAACAATAGTTCTCTCCCTGAAGCAGGTTGTCAGTCAGCAAATGCGCATCCTGAAAGACAAGGACTGCTCAGCTAACAGCTCCTGGACATCACATATATACTGTTGCAAATTCCATGTCTCATAAATCATGTGATTTTCCCCCATAAACTAGCACCATTAGGTTGCCTTATACCATATATGGATTGTTCCTGTATTCTATCAGTCTCTCCTGATGGGAGTTCACGTGCAAAATCGGTACCTATTGGCTAGTCAGTTATCTGTTCTGCGTGCACAGTCAGAACAATACCCTTGTGTCCTCTCTGTCTCTCTCCACAAATGCAACATACTGGTAGGCTTCACTGTGTCCTCAGTCCCTTAGCAACTATCAAGGTTATATCCACCTTATATGAAAAACACTCAGCTGCAAACAAATGTTATGAAGTATCAGTTCTCAGCTCCTGAGAAGGCAATGATTGTTACACAAGATGCTGAGTTAGTAGGCTAACTTGTGAGAACCAAACAGTACAGGCCTTGGCCTAGCCCTTAGTAACAGGCCTAAAAAGAGGAAAGAATATACACTTACTAGCAGTAATAGCCATGCGCTAGACAGTCTTTCCTCTATCTGTACCAGCTCGTAGGAAGGGATAACCACCCATTCCTACAGACTTGTTAAATTGGTTCATTTCTCAGCATCAGGTTAATAGCATAGACAGACTTAAAGTGCAAAGGCAAAACAGGAAGAGAATGGTTTGCCCCACTGAATATGCATGACTGCCAGTTGCATACAATGGAAGCAGTACATGCAAATTTCTCCTGCATAGTTATTGGGGAAATCCTAAAAATGTGACTGGATTGCAGCCCTCAAGTACCTAGGTAGAGAACCCTGGTCTTATAAGGTCAAATACTGCTGCCAACTCAAGAGAAATTGACAGGGTTATATAACCCTTAGAGCTTGTTCCTCAGAACATTGGAGTTACAGTAGTGAGTAGCAAGGTGCAGTTAACTTGCCATATTCTCAGAATGTCTACAGGCTTCTGCGTTGCTCAGTCAGTCATTAGTAGACCTACCTGTAGAAGAGAACAAGCAGCACTTGTTGGCACCCCTCTTCCCTCCCAGTACACTACCTCCTTCCCCTTTCAAGGGACAGGCAGTCCCTTTGCATATACCTTTTCACTTTCTCTCCACCCTCAAAAAAAAAGTGCTCTAATCAACTGTATAACTCAAGGGCACAATAGGAATTCCCACTGCTCTCAGTTGTATTGTGCACCCTCAATGCTATTAAAAAAAAAACCACATTTTTTTCGATACGCGCTTACAAGTTTTCACATGCAAACCTCTTCCCTGATGAAGATTTTCGAAACCTGGCCATGTTGGCGGGGGTTTGACTCAGGATAAAAAAAATCGCTGTTGAACGTTACTTAAAAGCTAAAAGTGTCATGATTTTCTTACATTTGTACAAAATTTTAAAAAAATATAAAAAGTAAAAAAAAAGTTTAGGGGAATAAAATGGAGTTTTTGAAAAACAGATCATTAAGATTTGAAAGAAAAGTTAAAATGTTGGATTTTAATTTAATTTTTGTTACATTTGTACCCCGCGCTTTTCCACTCATGGCAGGCTCTATGCGGCTTACATGGGGCAATGGAGGGTTAAGTGACTTGCCCAGAGTCACAAGGAGCTGCCTGTGCCTGAAGTGGGAATCGAACTCAGTTCCTCAGGACCAGAGTCCACCACCCCAACCACTAGGCCACTCCTCCACTGTTGCTACTATTGGAGATTCTACATGGAATGTTGCTATTCCACTAGCAACATTCCATGTAGAAGTCGGCCCTTGCAGATCACCAATGTGGCCGCGCAGGCTTCTACATGGAATGTTGCTAGTGGAATAGCAACATTCCATGTAGAATCTCCAATAGTATCTATTTTATTTTTGTTACATTTGAACCCACGCTTTCCCACTCATGGCAGGCTCAATGCGGCTTACATGGGGCAATGGAGGGTTAAGTGACTTGCCCAGAGCCACAAGGAGCTGCCTGTGCCTGAAGTGGGAATTGAACTCAGTTCCTCAGGACCAAAGTCCACCACCCTAACCACTAGGCCACTCCTCCACTCAATGAGGATGTGATTAATGAACACCAAAAATGCTGGAACATGTTTCCTAGAAGTTGGATGTTAATTAAATCTGAAGATCCACATTTATTACAAAGAGTTGTCTTATGAATATATATAAGAGAGAAGAGAAATGCCACTGACTAATCTGGAAGAAATGTTTAATTATAGTGTTTGAGACATTCACAGAAGGGTTGATGTAGTCTCCACACGTTTGAATAGAGGTCTCTTTAATTTGATAAAAAAAACCAGTAGCACTAAGCTTGCAGCACATCAGCTTGGCTCAGCTCACTGCCATGCCTACAGTTAAGAGGGGATAAAGAGATCAGATTTGAGGGGAGAGTGGAGGAGTGGCCTAGTGGTTAGGGAGGTGGACTTTGGTCCTGAGGAACTGAGTTAGATTCCCACTTCAGGCACAGGCAGCTCCTTGTGACTCTGGGCAAGTCACTTAACCTTCCATTGCCCCATGTAAGCCGCATTGAGCCTGCCATGAGTGGGAAAGCGCAGGGTACAAATGTAACAAAAATAAAATAGATACTATTGGAAATTCTACATAGAATGTTGCTATTCCACTAGCAACATTCCATGTAGAAGGCTGCGCAGGACGTCAGACTCACAGAAGCAGAAGCCTGCACAGCCACAGTGGTGATCTGCAAGGGCCGACTTCTACATGGAATGTTGCTAGTGGAATAGCAACATTCCATGTAGAATCTCAAATAGTAGCAACAGCGGAGGAGTGGCCTAGTGGTTAGGGTGGTGGACATTGGTCCTGGGGAACTGAGTTCGTTTCCCACTTCAGGCACAGGCAGCTCCTTGTGACTCTGGGCAAGTCACTTAACCCTCCATTGCCCCAGGTACAAATAAGTACCTCTATACAATATGTAAGCCGCATTGAGCCAGCCATGAGTGGGAAAGCATGGGGTACAAATGTAACAAAAAAAAAAAAACAAAAAAAACACACAAGTGAGATTTCGGCAAAATATTAGTGTTTGGGCTATGTAGTGCAGATTAGCATGAAGTGAGATAAAGTATTTGTGCTATAAAGAAGTTATTTACCTGCAATGCATGGCCAATACACATGGCTTTCATCATGCAGAAGCACCATATACAGATTACATTGACAAACAATTCAAATATAAAGTGTTGTAGACACCTGCAGTAAAAAAATGCTTATGAGTACAAAATTAATTTATTTGAATTGTCAATATTACAATATTTATTTAAAGACAACATTTTTAGAAATAGGCAAGTTCAGTGATGGTGACCAGACATTTTGTGTCGCTAAGTGCTGCAGTCCAAAATTAGGACCATTAAAGCTCACCACCACTGTTACATTGCGGCTTTATGATCTGCTTTTACAGGAAAAAAGTGAAACAAGTTCTCATCTGAAGATTAAAATTTCTTTTTTTTTTTTTTTTGGGGGGGGGGGGGGGGGGGGGGGGGGGGAAGAAAAACATTCTGCCTTACAGCACAGTACTGTGTTCATTACAAGGTGCAAAGCTGAAAATTTCTCTACCACCATCAGCACAACCTTAAGGAATAAGAATATTTACAATCAATTATATACAGCACTGATCCTAGACAATAGACCGGCAGCACCTTGCACTATTTACAACTAATACCATAATATACAGTATATAACACATGCCAGATACATAGTCTTGTCAAGGTGACATTGAGTTCAGGACACTTCATTTTCTTTCTCTCTCTCTTCCAAGGCAAGTGTAGAAGCTTGCTGTATAGTATTAGTATGACCATCTTGTGCCCTATTTAAAAAAAAAAAAAAAAAAAAAAAATTAAAAAAGGGAATAAGAAAGCAAACTGCATGCATCTTAGGGCATTACGGAAAAGTATAGCCATTTACTGCTGATGGAAATCTATGCAATGTTCTGCCAAGAACTGAGCCCCCCTCCCAACTCTTCCCCTAGTACTTCCAGCTTGCCCTTTTCTTGGCACTGGTCACAGGAGAAGTGTGGCTGGCTGGATGTAGCTACTACTGCTAAGTACTTTGCGAACACCTGAGGTGCTGAAGAGGCCAAAAGGTATGTGCACTTGTACTGGAAAGTGTTGATTCAGGAAGGGTAATTCATAAAAAATGTCCAATGGTGGCGGAGTGGCCTAGTGGTTAGGGTGGTGGACTTTGGTCCTGGGGAACTGAGTTCGATTCCCACTTCAGGCACAGGCAGCTCCTTGTGACTCTGGGCAAGTCACTTAACCCTCCATTGCCCCATGTAAGCCGCATTGAGCCTGCCATGAGTGGGAAAGCGCAGGGTACAAATGTAACAAAAATAAAATAGATACTATTGGAGATTCTACATGGAATGTTGCTATTCCACTAGCAACATTCCATGTAGAAGGCTGCGCAGGCTTCTGTTTCTGCGAGTCTGACGTCCTGCACGTACGAACAGGACGTCAGACTCACAGAAACAGAAGCCTGCACGGCCACATTGGTGATCTGCAAGGGCAGACTTCTACATGGAATGTTGCTAGTGGAATCTCAAATAGTAGCAACAGTGGAGGAGTGGCCTAGTGGTTAGGGTGGTGGACTTTGGTCCTGAGGAACTGAGTTTGATTCCCACTTCAGGCACAGGCAGCTCCTTGTGACTCTGGGCAAGTCACTTAACCCTCCATTGCCCCATGTAAGCCGCATTGAGCCTGCCATGAGTGGAAAAGCGCAGGGTACAAATGTAACAAAAATAAATAAATAAAATTTGAAAAAGTGTTGACAGTGGAAAGATCGCTGCAAGGAGATCTTGAACCTTCTTGATATGCAGGTTTAGGTTGCAAAGATACAATATGGATCTTAATCTCTCCCGATCTCAAAGAGCCTTGAATAAGCCTTTGGTAATTGTAGCGAATTCTTGAGTTTAGATGGTATTTGCTTGCAGGAGTGAATTGATCTCCCTCTACAAATTTGAGACGTGTGAAGATGGATCTTTCACAGGACCTTAGGCAGCTTGGTGGAAAACTTCAGTCTGCAACCCTGATGAATTTACAGAATCCAGTACAATTGCTTGGAATTGTGAAATGCACACGACTGGCAATTAATCTGTACATTATAGCATATTTATACTGCAAAATAGTTTAGGAGTAGCCCAATGATTAGTGCAGCAAACTTGATCCTGGTGACCTGGGTTTTGATTCCCACTGAAGCTCCTTGTGACCCTGGCCAAGTCATTTAACCCTCCACTGCTCCAGGTACAAAATTGTGAGACCTCTAGGCAGCGGCGTTCCTAGGGGGGGTGGGGGGACTGACACCCGGGGCGGATAGCCGATGCGCCCCACCCCCGGCGAAAGGACACCCCCCCCCTCGAAAAAACTCCCCCCCTGGGTGCCGCGCGCACCTGTCCTCCGTTCGTTCCATGCTTCTCTGCACCAGAACAAGAAGTAACCTGTTCCGGGGCAGAGAAGCATCGAACGAACGGAGGACAGGCGCGCACGGCACCTCCCCCCCCCAGCGGCGTGCACCCGGGGCAGACCGCCCCCCCCCCCAGGAACGCCACTGCCTCTAGTGACAAAGTACCTGCATACGTGTACATCTAGCAGTGCTACAGAAATAGCAATAGTAGATTCTCACCCCTCTCCCCCAAACGTTTAGTACCTCAGAGTATTTAAAGTTACTTCTAGTCATAGTATCAGTGTCTACAGATTCCCAGAAGCAACAGAATGCTAGTTTTAGTTGATACATGATAAAATGAAAGCTTTGCCCTATGGTATGTGAACAGCATCAACCATAGAATGTTGTATTACTATTTGCAACTCAAAACAGTATTTATATATCTCCCATTACTTACCTAGAATCAGTTAGGAACTTCTTCTTTAACAATCTTTGTGAGCAAGGAGACATTAAACTGTCTGTTGGACTTCTAAAGGTATTTCTAAAAATGTAGAAATTAGCTTGTTAGTCTAACTTATGCATTGACTATATTCAATCTTGTGCTAACACATGTTACTGTAAGAGCTACAAATGAAAAGGTGAACCAAATCCTAAGAAACCTTCCTATTAGTGCTTCCCCACTATTTTTTATTTTATTTTTTGTTCCATTTGTACCCTGCATTTTCCCACTCATGGCAGGCTCAATGCGGCTTACATGGGGCAATGGAGGGTTAAGTGACTTGCCCAGAGTCACAAGGAGCTGCCTGTGCCTGAAGTGGGAATTGAACTCAGTTCCTCAGGACCAACATCCACCACCCTAACCACTAGGCCACTCCTCCACTCCATTTATCCATTTAACATCTAAAACAGTGGGTTCCCAAACCTGGTCCTGGAGACACCCCAACCAGTCAGGGTTTCAAGTATTCATGAGCTGCATGCAGTGTAGAAAGTACATGCAAATCTCTCGTGAATACTTATTGTGGATATCCTGAAAACCTGACTGGTTGGGGTGCCTACAGGACTAGGTTTGGGAACCTCTGACCTAAACGTTTTGATTGGAGGACAAAAAGCCACCCCACTCTCTAGCCCATGTATCCAAAACATGATGATAGCAGCTGCAACAGTAGCAGTAGAAGACTAATTCTGCATGAGACTCCAGTTTAAACAAGTCCTCACAGGATGGGGCAGAACCTGCAGTTCACCAACTTAGGCCCCATGCTTAGCATAAGATTAACTAAAATTTTTCCATCACAAGTAGTAACAAAAAGTATTTTGATCCCAGATACTGAAAACTTCTAAGAATGGTCTATTCAAGTGGTCCACCAGATTGGACCACAGCTTCCTAAGAAATGAACCTTGCCCAAAATAGCTCCACACATTTCTATTGAGAGGCAATATATAAACACTGATAGAATAGATAGGGAACTGGTTTCTTTCCGGACGAGTTGTGCAGCACTGTCCACTGCTGCTCACTGCAGTAACAGGTGCTTTCGCCCTGTACTAATTTAGTTTCTTGTTCTTCGTTGTCTTGGGACGAGGGCATCTCATTTCTCTAAAACTTTGGGCCAGCAAGGCCCTGGAGCAGCGTCCTGTGATCCCGACAACCTTTAAGACTATCCTATGCAAAAGGAATATATCACCATTCTTTGGAAAATCAGCCTTTTGAAATTAGTTTGTTGAAGCCTCCCTTGTCATTGGTTTGACCCCTGACACAGGTGCGGTAGCACCGAAACATGGCCCGTGTCGGGTCTCTTCAAAGTCTGTTATTAAAGGATATTTTAATGAAAGAACTGTGTTCCCTTTTGTTTTTAAAGGCCCTTTGTGCTATTTTTTTTGCTTGTTCGTTTTGTGTACTTGGTTCCCTCTTTGTTACATTACGATTAAAGAAAGCATCATTTTATACATTGAGTTGTAGCTCTTGAAGTAATTCATGAACTAGGAGCATGTTATATCTTTAGGCACCGAGCACAACTGTAGACAGACAATGTAGTCTGAAAAATTCTGCAGACTGCTCCTTGAGTTGAGAGGCAATATTAACCGGAATGAGGTCCCAGTGATGGGCTAGACCGAGGCAAACTCATCTGGAGAATTGAGGCCAGGAAGGATAAGAGGAAGTGGAACAGAGGTGTGTCTAGGAGCTTTATTTCCACATGTGCTAATTGCGGTGGTAGAAATTGAGCAGACTATGGACTATGATAGCAGGAAAGGCTCCTGTCCTGTTAAATCACTTGTGGTGCAGGCAGAATATTGACTGGCAAGTTTCCCTCCTCGACTGCTGAAACACAAAACCCCCTTCCCTTCTGGAAGCCTTTCATTGCTCTACATGCTCCGACAGCTTTTTATTTTACACCTTCCCATATGTAGTGCCTCTGTGTACATCCCTATACTGCACAAGCCAGCATGTTTCTAAATATAACATTAAAACAAAACAATGTGGAGGCAGCAGCTGATTGCAAGCTGGTAGCTGCTAAGGGAATGGGCTTCAGCTTTGACATCATGCTATATCTCGGTCATTAAAACCTCCTTCACCCGAGCTGTTAACTTCTGCAGATCAAAAAGGGCAGAGACCAGAGGGAAGGAAGGAAAGGAAATGGGACTTTTACCGCCTTTCTGCAACTACATTCAAAGCGGTTTACATATATTCAGGTACTTATTTTGTACCAGGGGCAATGGAGGGTTAAGTGACTTGCCCAGAGTCACAAGGAGCTGCAGTGGGAATCGAACACAGTTCCCCAGGATCAAAGTCCACTGCACTAACCACTAGGCTACTCCGAGGCAGTGTAGGAACCCCTGAACATGCTCAGAGATTCATATTTAAGACAAGCTGAAGAGAAACTCCAGAACCAATGCTGTTGGCTCTCACCTCAGAGCATGCCTGCATTGCCCCGTTCTCCCCCTCTGCTCTATGGAGAAAAATTCATTAACATGGATTTTGGTTAGACAGCATATTTAGCTCACTTTTTACTTACACATTGACCTTTCACGTTTAAGTCTCCAAACCTGACCAGAAAATGTCATGCATCTCGAGTACAAATTGTGATTTGGAAACTACTACACACCTTTGCTGAACCTGTTTCCTCTTGGTTATACTTGGAGTAGGAGGCTGTTGCTGATTAGGGTGCCCTTTCTTCTGTAAAGCTTTACTTGTGCTCATTTTCACACTGAAATACAAGCTGAAATGACAAAGACTTTTTATAATTGGTGGTTTTTAACAGTTAAAAGTCAGTCTGACGGACCCATGATACAAACAGGTTTCCATTTTAAGCGATTTGTCTACAATGAAGCGTAGTATACATGAAAATATTATATTTCCTTAGTGATAGCTTGAAACCCTGTCCAGTAATTATGGCCCTCAGACTGGGTGAATACCACTTAACATGCAAAGGTGAAATTTAGTTATACCTGTTAATTTCCTTTCATTGGGCTTTACTGTCCTTAAAAAAAAGGTGTTATCCGTTCAAGCCTGCAGATGGAAGTAGAGAAAACTTTCCCAGCATCACTAGCATAACCTACTGGTGCTCAGCAGAAATCTCTAGTATGCCTCTGCCAAAGCACTGGCCAGTCCTTTAAAGCACATACCCATGCCCCCTCAACAGCTGCAGTTAAACATTTTCTAACAAAAAAAAATATAAAATGTTGTAAAAAGGTACCACAGTATAGGAGGACAGATCCCAAAAACCCCCAACAACTGCAGTCTTCCAAGGTTCACACAGCCCAAGAGGACTACAGCTTCCTTAGCATCTGGGCTATACCACCTTTAACAAATGGAACATATCCCAAAACCTCACGGGGATTTTTTTTTTTTGGGGGGGGGGGGGGGGGGGTGGAGAACAAGGCCCCATGAATAATGGCTCTGCCAAAGTCTCAATAGGAACTAGCTAGCACATCACGAAAGGATGTGTAGTGTCCTCCAGAAAACCACCAAGTTCTCCACCCAGGTCGCCTAATGAAGGGATCACTACTGCTAGTGAACTTCACGAACTTGACATAAGCAGTTTTGCTTAGGTACGTGTAGGAAGCAAATTAGTCTGCAACTCAGATCTCTTTTCCATGACCCTGGAAGGGCCTGGTGATGTCCGAAAGCTTCCATCGCATCAAGGCAGCTATTGGGCCAGCCTACATTTGGTGAAACAAAAATGTCTCCAGGATTTGAGTGCTCACTTCTGAGCACAAGCGATTACCTGGAAGACACTGTGGTGGCAACATGGTTGCTCAATTCCTTTGGAAAAGCATTAGATGTGCTAGCCAGATCCCATTCAGACTTTGGCAGAACCATCATTTGGGGGGGGGGGGTTCTTGCCACTTAAGGATGGTACAGTCCAGATGCTAAGGAAGATGAATTGTATTCATACCCATTAATTTTTCCTTTAGTTGGGCTGCATGAACCTTAGACCCTCTGTCGAAAATCTGCAGTGCGGTTCTTGATCATCTGTCATTCAATCCAGCAGTGGTGGTTAGAATTATTTGAGAAAGCGTGTTTTATAGCTGCAGTAGTTACGTTGATGGGGCATGGGGGTGCTTTAAGGGACCTTCCACTGCTTTGATAGAGGCATACTGGCACTTTCTGCCAAGTACCTGCAAGTTATACTGGTGATGTTGCTGTTCAGTTTCTCTACCTCCATCTGCTGGCAGGAAGGGAGAGCACTTGTTACAGATGGTACATGATGAAAAGATAGCAGGTAGGGTTGTGGAGTTAGTACACAAAATGACTCCAGCTCAGACTCGCACCAATATTAGGCTTAAGTTTTGTTCTAATCTAAAGTACTGGTAAATATAACTTTAGATCTAAATAAAATTTGCTAGAGTCTGTACATTAGACTCCACCCAAAACTGCTTCCAACTCAGCAGGACTGGTGGTTGGGAGGCGGGGATAGTGCCCTGAAAAGGATAGGTATACACAAAAAGTAGCACATACGAGTATCTTGTTGGGCAGACTGGATGGACCGTGCATGTCTTTTCCTGCCGTCATCTACTGTGTTATGTTTTCTTTAACCCACCAGTGTGGACTGGTCTAGCGCTTACATTCTCCACCCAATTGATAGGAGATAAAAGGACAATTTCCTGTGACCTCACCGATATAACAGCACATGCAGCCTGTTACTAGATATCTAGTATATCCACAAGCACTAGTGTAGAACGTATCAGGTTCTGTTACATTGTATCCAACCCCCTTTCCAAAGGGGTACAGTGCTCAAGTAGCACCTGTAACCTTTTAAACATGACTAGCTGAACATCAAAATCCTAACTTAATTATCTCTGGGACTTGTTATATAACACTTAGCAGAGCTTCATGGGATTAGTTGCTAAGCAAGTAGCTCCAAGGGGAAATTGATGCAATATACAAAGACAAACAGGAGAAAGCAAAACAGCCTTCTTCCAGCCAAAGACCATTTCCTCATGCTACTTTTCCATTCCCAAACCTTATCCTCCAAGTTTGAAATGCCTCCCCCACTTTTGCAGCTCATCTGCAGCTATTAAATTTTAAAGTTCCAATAGGGTAAGGGGATTAGTATTTTTTTTTTTTTGAAAGTGTGTTTATTAGCATTTTCATATCAAACAATCATACACACCACATCCTAAACAGCATATCCTTACATACCCATCAGAAATGTACAATATCCCTTCGCCCTCCCCCCCAAGGGGATTAGTGTTCTAGTTTTTACTAGAATCAAAACAGACCAAGTACTTTGAGGCTCATTTTCAAAGCACGTAGACTTACAAAGTTACATAGAAACCTATGGAACTTTGTAAGCCTAAGTGCTTTGAAAATGAGTCCCTATATGTATGTCTGCCCAAACCATACAGCAGCCATGGTACGAAGCAAGATTTAAAGTTTCCTAGTCATCTACCCTTTAACAAAATAGTGCTAGTTCTGGTTAATCAGACATCTCTCATGTGTTTCACAATAGTCTGTAGCAGACTTCTAGTTTGTGCCTTGATCGCGACTGTAAATTTGAATGGGCTTTGATGTTGGCTTCAGTAGAGGAGTGTGGTAGCCGTGTTAGTCCACTCTTAAGGTTATCAATAGAAATCAAACAAAATAAAACATGGAAAAGAAAATAAGAGGATACCTTTTTTATTGGACATAACTTAATACATTTCTTGATTAGCTTTCGAAGGTTGCCCTTCTTCCTCAGATCGGAAATAAGCAAATGTGCTAGCTGACAGTGTATATAAGTGAAAACATTCAAGCATTACTATGACAGTCTGACAGGGTGGGAGGTTGGCTTCAGAAATTTTAGTAGAACAGTACTAGACAGACTTCAATGGTCTGTGCCCTGAAAACGGCAAGGACAAATGAAACTTGGGTATCACATACCATGTATAATGAGTTTCTTGTTGGGCAGACTGGATGGACCATGCACGTCTTTTATCTGCCATTGAGACAACCTCCTAATACAAGACACTCAATGTCACTCTTGTTGAAGACTGTTGAATGTTCTGTCTACCTAGACCTTAACAGGCTATGTGTTTTATAATTAATAAGAAATGTTAACACCAGTCTCACTATTTTTTGTATATGCTTTTTTACTGTTACCACTTAGTCCAATTTGATCTACGATACTATCAAATATTTCTATAGCACTGGTATTTCTATAGCTTATCCTAAATCTTGGTAGTCAAATTCCATCAAACAAACGGCGAGTGACCAAACTCACTCGCAAATGCGCAGTAGAGACTTCCCTCAATACGTGATGACTGGGCAGGACAGAGAGGGAAACTGTGCTCCCCCCCCAGAGGTCGCTGCCACCAGTAACCCCCCCCCCCCCGAGTCACCACCACCACCCCTCCACTTGCATCGCCACAGCACACAGATCAGCTGAGCTCCGGTTGGCCTTCCTTCGTCGACGGTACGTCACACGAGGGCGGGACATAGGCAGAGAAGGAAGGCCAGGCCGACGGGAGCTCAGCTGATCTGTGTGCTGTGGCGATGCAAGTTGAATTAATAGCGAACAGAGGGCCTAGGCGACGACCTCAGGGGGTGGGGGGGGGGGGCCTTGGACTACCCCCATTCAAATAGTAGCCTGTTTTAATGGGCTCAACGGCTAGTTTTACAGAAATTAATAGTGTCCTGGCTGCAGTTACTTAACTCCCAATATGAAAGTCAACATTGTTTAGTACTGTTATATTAAAATATGGACATTTCTGCCAGTTTACTATTTACTGCTAATTACCTTAACGTAAAGGTAAGTTTTTATTTTGACATTTAATGTGTATCTTCACCACTCCTTCTCACTTTGAAGTCGCGACTAAGAACGAGGAAAACTTTCGTTTTTTTTTTTTTGAAAGAAAATAAACGCGAACAAGAAAAAACCCCCCCCCCCCGCAGGCTAGGCCGCAATCCAGTTTCCGGGGCTGACTAAGAGAGAGACGGGAACACGTCTCTCCAGCGCGGAATGGAAAAAAAACTGAGCGGGGACGGTCGCACACGGGCGGGAAGACGGCCGCACATGCGCGGTGGGTGTGCCCTGCGTGCGGGACCGCCCGCGAAGTTTTTCTTCCGGTTGGTGGGGGCTGCCGTGGACGTCAACCCAGTCGTGAGAACAAGCAGCCTGCTTGTCCTCGAAGACCACACCAATCCCAAAAGGCTACTGAAGCTCTACAGTTACGTGTACCTAAAGCATCAAGTTTTAGACGTTCAGTTTATGCCTTATATTCTATAGAAAGATTAGCAGCTATGATGCATTCTTGATATGTTATTTCATTAAGACTCCTCCGTTATAGGCAGCCAAACTCTGGAACGCAATACCCCGACACATCAGAACAACCAATGAACACCTACCCTTCCCAAAGCTGCTGATAACTTACCTCTTCAAACAAGCTTACCCAAACAACCCAACTTAAAACTCTTGAACGTAATTCCTCACCATCGGCACTACCTATAATCCAATCCTCTCCCCCACATCTCTTCAAATTGTTCTACTCTTTATAACTATCATCTCTTGATACTTTGTACCATACTTTGTGTTCTCTGTGATACTTTGTACCACACCTTGTAAGCTGCACTGAACCTGCTATTGAGCGGGAAAGAGCAGAGTATAAATGCTAAAAATAAATATATGGCATTGCATGGTACAAACCCTCTCAAACTGGAAGAAGGTACTCCTAGATTAAAGTAGACTTTACTACATTAGAAGTCAAGGAAAAAGCCTATACAAACATGCTTCAGAACTAATGCCATTGCATTCAGGAGGATGGAAGGCCAGGATTTTACAATTACTCACCTTTCTAAACTCAAAATAAAAGCCTTAAGATGTTTTACACAACCCGGCAGATGCAAGGATGCCACCAATTGTTTTAGCTCACTAAGACGTTTTGTTGTATAAGCCCATGCACCAGCACTATAAAGGGGTTCGGGTAAAACGTGGATCCTATGGACCCTGCGGATCTACACCACACAACCTTAAAAATCTTTGCAAGTGCCTTTCGCTCTTCGCATCAAAGACTGACAGCACAGCAGTCCTGGTAGCCAGACAAGGAGGTTTGATAGCGGATGACATAAGCCTTTAACAGCCTTGAAGGACACCAGAAAGGAACTATTTAAAGATAGGAAACTTGTAAACACATGCTTTCCCCTCCCCTTCCCTCCTAATAGCTTTATAAAAACAAAAACATTTGGGGTAAGTCTTCTATGTTCAACAGGTGTCCATGATCACAAATGTAAAGAGATTACAAAGCTACTTACATATTGTAAGTTTTATATTGCTTATCCCCAAGTCCAATTTAATAATGGTCTGTGGACTTTTCCTTTAGGAAGCTGTCCAAACCTTTTTTTAAACTCTGTAAAGGTAGAAAGCTTAGCAGAGTTAACAAAAAAAAAAAAAAAAAAAAGAGAGTTGGACAGCTTCCTAAAGGAAAAGTCCACAGACCATTATTAAATTGGACTTGGGGGAGGGGGGGGGGGAGCCAAAGTGTTTTGTACTTTTTTTGGGATCTTGCCAGGTATTTGTGACCTGGTTTGGATACTGTTGGAAATAGGATGCTGGGCTTGATGGACCCTGGGTCTGTCCCAATATGGCAATACTTACGTACTTATTGGGCATTATGCACAACACCCTGATTACTACTACTAATAAACTGCCAAAAAGCAGGTATAACTATGAGGTCACACCTAAGTGACTCCAGTATCATATAGATGGCCAACCACCTCATCCAATCCACGTACAAAAAAAAAAAAAAAAACAAGACAAAAGGTTGACATCTGGATCCGCTGGACCCTCCTACCTCACAACGAACCGGATCCACTAAGCCAGTGTTTGTACCCCCCCCCCCCTCCCTTGCCAATCAGGTTTTCAGGATAGCCACAATGAATATGCATGCATTTAGTTTGCACATACCGCCTTCTTTGCACGCAAGTCATGCATATTCATTGCAGATACCCTGAAAATGGCAAGGGAAGTAAAGAACTCCAGGACCAACTTGGGAAACACTATACGACTAAACCACATCTGTCACATGTGCTCCCACTACATCAGCATCTCCCCCTCCCCCAAGGACTTTTTATTTTAACCGTGAGCCTACCAAGCCCATAAGAGACTTCCATGGACGTTGTTTAAAATCGAAACGTAATGGTATCACATCCTCTAAGACAGAATTGCCGACATCAGCGAGAAAGGAGGATCGCCAGATCCAGATTGGTTTGTTTTTTTTCCCCATTTTATCCGTCCTGAACGCACAACTAGAGAGAAACCGATTTAATTTCTCAGCTACTTTCCACCTCCTGCACACTAAACAAGACACGTTAACATAATCGAGAAAAGGCTTAAAAAAAAACAACCCTAAAACGTTATAACTCAGAGACTTTGTGCAACATCTATTGCATCAACTTATGTACGCCGGTAGCCCTCGTAGCAAGACAAATACTATAAAACACGTGCCCTGAACGCGAGCAACTTCTTGTTAAACCAAAAATACTAAACGCCCATTCTCCAAAAATGAAAAAAACTGAAACTTACCAACGCGAACGATCACGAAACAACAACAGCAGCAGCAGCACTCTCTTACCTACTTCCTGCACCAGCTAAGCTTGTTTATGCTAATTGCTGCGCTGCTGCCCTGTTTATATAACTGCGTTCAAAGCTCGCGGCCACTAACGTGACAAGTTTGCCGAATCCTGATTGGCCGTTGCCATGGAGAGCCGTGACAGGTTTGCCGAATCCTGATTGGCCGTTGCCATGGAGAGCACAACGGATCCGGCGAGTGTTGTTTTTCAACGTTTGATTTCAAACCGAAAGAAACAAGGGGGAGTGTCTTATGGGTAGCGTAGTCCTTTCGGTCATTAAGGGAGGGATGAGGCTGTGTTGCGCACAACTGGGCTAGTTTTTAAGGGTGATGACGAGGAATTTTTGGCGCTACGCTCCTGTTGTGTGTGCGGGTTTGGGGGGGGCGGGGGCGGGGGCATGCATAGTCACCTTTTAACTGACATGAACACAAGCCGCAGTCTGGGTTCCGGCTGTGTCTGTGCATTTCAAGCGTCATTCTAATGCTGTAATGGCTTTTCTTAGTGCGTTCCAGGCCTCACTACCTACTTCTCTCTGCAGAGTTTGAGAGGCCTTGTAGTCAAGTTTATCTAGCCTATTATGTGGGCTGAAGCCAGTAGGCGGAGCTTACCGCCATTTTAGTTCACCCAAAACAATAGGAAAAGATCATTAGCAAACTTGCCATGGCTAGGAAAACCGTGGCATTGGGCAGTTTCCCATGACATGAGCCTCCATGGGAAATGTTCAAAAGCCGCAGCTTGTAGGTTTTGGGGGCAATTTTTCCCACTGGGACCTGTAGGTTGATGGATTTTTCCCCACCAAGACAAGGGAGGTGGAATCTAGCCCGCTTTAAATGCTGACACTGCGCCGCCACCAATGCAAGAAACAGACTACCCCCTGTACAAACTCTAAGGGCAAGATGCACAAAGCTTACCCTGCTATTAACATTTGCTTGCTTGCCTGGTTCTAGCCACTCTAAAGCAAGCAATTATGTAGCTAGTCATGCACAAAGGGGTTTTCCTTGGCTCTAACATGTGCTGTTTGCAAATGTATTACAATGAGCTCATAAGTATTCTAATACGTATTCCTGGGGATGCACAACTCCAGAACAGCACTCATTTAACAAGCAAATTTTACAGCTGTTGGAGAGCACAAGCTGGCAGCTGCTTGCTTGTGCTTCTACTTCTCACTGCTCGGCACCTCCCTGAATTTGTTTTAAAGTGCCCAGCTACTGCAATGAACCCCGACACCCCCTCCCACAAATTTTTGTAATGTGCCTGGTGGTCCCATAGACCCTGAAACCTTCTCCACTTTTTTTTTTCTTTTTAGTTTTCGCTGGTGCTACAGTGCACCAGACCCCTTCCCCCCTGCACAGGCACACAACCCACAGCAGGTTTTCTCACAAAAACACACAAATTGGTATTTTTGAAACCAATTTTTAGACATCTACTCTAATAAAACTCACCCTCAACGTTCTGAGGACACTGACGTCAGTGAAGCCAAGCCCTGACTTCCTTCAAAAAGGTTCAAAGGTTCGTGGTGGTGAAGCCACCAAAATTGCTCCGGGCCCCGCCCTCAAGGGCAGAGCAATGGCAGAACAACGAAAGGGGTTGGCAGGGAGGGAGGGAGGCAGGGTGGACATCGCTCCGGGCCCCGCACTCGCATCAAACGTCATGACATTGGGGGCGGAGCAATGGCAGAACAACGAAGGGGTTGGCCAGGGAGGGAGGGGGTGGCGACGAAAACCTTGCTAGTGCCCGTTTCATTTGCTCTGAAACGGGCCTCTTTTACTAGTTTTTCTATAAAGTCCATCAGAAGTGGGTCCAAGAACAAAGGGGCATGTTGAGGTGGGGGGGGGGGGAATCTTGGCCTTCGTAATTCTTGGCCCTTTTTCTGCCGTAATGGAACAAAACAAAAACATCCAGGGCAATAAGTTGGCTGTTTGGTCTAGACCTGTTTTATTAACTAATAAACCACAACATAGTGCCCTAACTGACCAGATGACCATTGCAGGAATAAAGAAATTACACCCCTTTACTCCTTCAGTGGTCACTGTCCCTCCTCCCACACAGCACTAGAAATGAAACAGTACATACAAGTCTTTAAGACAGCTGCACGTTATGGCCAGTCCGATTAGAACAGAAAGCAGGTTCATGAAATGGCCTAGTAGTTAGTGCAGTGCACTGGAGGTGATGCAGGCCCATAATCTCCACTCTATTACACTTATGGTGGAAAGTGTCAGGCCACTCTACTTCAGTTTGTGCATTTTTCACTTTTTATCTTTTTTAATGGTTAAAAATTAAAAAAAAAAGTCATGTTGCAGGAATTGAGATAGGAATTTGTGATACTTCAGGAGTCAGACAGCACACACCAGAATGAGGGAGAAATCTTCTTTATTTGCCAGCAAACAAAGCAGGACATCAGTTCTAGCTCTCTTCTCTCTCTCTCAGCTCTCTGTGTCTTTCTCTCAGCTCTCTGTCTCAGCTCTCTTCTTATGCTGTCTTCTCCTTCTTCTGTCTCTCCTGTTGTCTTCCAGCTTTCTTCCTTTCTTCTTTCTGACGTAAACTGCTTCTGCTCCCACTTAAATAGGGTCCTAAGCCCTCCTCCTAGCCTAGCCCCCTTTACTCCCAATTGGTTAAGACATTGATTGGCTACCTTGCCTCAACCAATCATTACTTTTGAAATATCAGTTACATAGGTTCCAGACATCCTAAACTGACCTGTGACCTGGGGCCCCTCAAGCCAGACATTTGGTCTCCAGAACTCTTACATTTCTCATTATGATTGATGTCTCATCTATGGCTTAGACTGGATTCCCTTAGAGACTAAGAGGCCCCATCTAACATTGGTTATTCTCATATTCCTAGTCTGGTTCATACTAACTGCTAACTAAACTCTGGCATTCATTAAAGAGGTCAAAAGCCAATCTTAATTAATAGCATACATATCAGGTTATTACTTCCAAGACCATTTCTGCATTTTACCTATAATTAATCAAGGAGAAGAGAGCTGACTAATTCTGACCTTTTTCACCTTCAGCTCCATACATTGAACCAGCCAGAACTATGGCTAAGTCAAACCACATGTTGATCTCCTCAACTGCAGTCTTAAACAGCAGACAAAGGATCATTTTAAAAGTAACACAGAGTTGAACAAACATCCTACATAGAAATTACAGAGAATAAAACATATTCTAAAATAAGCATTCTTATAAGACATATCTAAACATCAGGAATATCTAGAATTATTTAGAATCTAACTATTTCCTTATAACAAAATCTACATATCAAGAACTTCTGAAATAGTATTTCAGCCTTTTAAACTTCAGCATGTCTGGCTTTGTTCATTCATAATAGTTTACAGCTGTGCCAGCTAGCATTGGCAATTCACAAGGGACAGAGTTTCATTTCTCACTGACCTTTCCTAACCTTAGCTCGGCCAAGCTAGACTCTAATTAACTCCAGCCTGCATTCCTTCACTACTTGCAGAACTGAAGAGAATTCAAACTTCAAGCTTTTAATATCATTTCTTATGTATATAATTTCTCAGAGTTAACACTTTCTTTGCCCATGGCTGCCTCATTCCCCCCTTTGAGACTAAAATCAGCTTATGCAGAGATAAGTCTCACAACTCAAACTCTGGAGATTATAGTGATCCTAACTAGGAATAGACTTATGAATCACCATTACCCTACTTGTTAAGGTCCGACGGCATACTGCCGAAGCACATGAGGCCAAGAAACAAAACAACAACCCTGCTAAAACTAAGACTATTAGGGAAATGAACAAGGGACGTATCCAGGAGGTCAATGACCACCACCAGGAGGTAAGATCTAACCCTCCTCGGTAATCCTCCACATTAAGGCTAGCCAACTGTAGGACTTTATCCATAGCATGCCTAATTACATGCGTCCTATTTATGACAATAGTACAGCACTCTGAAGAATTTAGCACTGTGCAGAGGCCACCCTGGGCTGCAAAGAGATAATCAAGACCCATACGGTTATACCGAGAAACTATACTTAATTCATTAATTTGATCCTGCAATGCATTGACTACTACGTTCAGCTCATGAACTAGAACATGGAGTAGAGACTGAAGTCTCCGAGTAGCCATACCTAGTTCAGTAATACCCGCTACCGGGCCTCCAATTGGAATCCAGGCTGTGGCAGAAAGGGCTACAAGTCTCTTTTTAGTCAGAGGATAAGTAGAATTGATATACTGGAGGGCTAATTCAATCGCCTCATCCTCTGTGGCAACGGAGGAAGGTAAGGACAAAGCCTCTCGCTTAGAGCGGTGCGGGGATAGCGGCTTAAGAGGAATAACTTTAGGAAAATAATTCAAGGTTACCAATACACAAAAATCATATGTGGAGGGAAGAATCATGTGGAGGACATTATCACAGAGCCAGTAATGACCAAGGAGAGGGTGAGGAAAGTTCCCAATAAATGTTGGCTCAGGCTGGACAGGGTACTTAGGGTGCCCATAATGCGAGCCCCTATCCCAGGGGGAACGAAGACGAAATGGAGACTTTGCACACCATAAGCGCCAATCCCCAATTGTGACAGGCTGCTCATTTGTTAGTAACTCTTCATACCCCGGGGACTTATGAAAGTAGAAAATAAGCTTGGACACTATAGTCTTCTCAGTGGTACGCTTAGGAGCCAGATAATCACCTGGGTCATAATCTACAGGTATGGTAGCAGGGCACATAGGAGTACCTGGAGAAACTACCCACACAGATTCTCCTTTTTCTGGGAGAACATTAGTATAGTTACAGGGAATGGGAAGAACAGTTGAGATGCTTCTTGTTAAACAAAACACTCCAGAGGCTGGATAGGGGGACGTAAAAACTGGCCTTAGAGAAGATTCAGAGGGGGAAGTAGCATTATAAAAGGACCACCAAGTATAATCCTGGCTCCAAGGGCCTGAACTCGAAAAGTAGGGAGGTATAAGAGCTGGGAGTTGCACAGGGACAGGTACAGCTGGGACATCTGTGGTATAAGGAGAAAATCGGGAACACACAATACAAGGGGAAGTAATCTTGGCCTGGCTAATTAGTTCCTGGACAGAGTGTAACCAAAGGTTGGAGCGAATTGGGGTATTAGGAACAAGGAGGCAAGGAGTAGAAAACAACAAAAGCATCCAAACTACTAACATTTTCTTTCTTCCTAATCTAAAACAAATACAGCAAACTAATTAAGCAATAATATTTCAACAGTCTGTGCTAATCACAGATTACTCTCATATAATGTTCTCAGTCTTTGAGTTCTTATACCAGTTGGGATAGACCCTCAACTGACAAGGATCAAGCTTTCAAATTCCAAAAAAGCCAGAATCAGGCAAGAAAGAGTCTCAGTGTGAAGCCGAAGTTCAGCCGCTCCTGCAGTATGCAGTTGACCCTTCTTTTCAGCTAGTAGATTCTTTGGTTCGGGTCAGGCGCAACTTCAATGGCTCCGCTGGATCTCTTTCTGCTCTCCACTGTTTAGGCTCCGTCTGATCCGTGCTGGGCTCAGTCTGGTCAGCAGACTTAATTCGAGACCAATGGACCCATGGAGTAATCCCTGCGACCTTCACAGCTGCAGGGGTAGAAAGCAAAACAGTAAAAGGTCCTTTCCATCGGGGCCCCAAAGGCTGGAGCCTCCAGTCTTTCACCCAAACTCTATCCCCTGGCAGGAAGGAATGTACCTGAGCCTGGAAGGGGACAGGGTTTATTTCTCTCACATAAGACTGAAGCTCAGAAATTATCTTACCCAAGAGGGCTACCTGCTCCTGTACCTGGGCAGACCCTAAAATCCCTATGTCTCCCTTAATTCCCTGTAAAATGGCTGGGGGCTTCCCATACACAATTTCAAAGGGAGAGAGGGCTGTTCCTTTAGTTGGGGTGCATCGGAGGCGGAAGAGGGCTAGTGGCAATGCCTGTGGCCATTTCAATTGGGTTTCCTGACAAATCTTTGCTAGGCTATTTTTCAAGGTTCTGTTTGCTCGCTCAACCTGCCCTGAACTCTGGGGACGATAGGCACAATGCAATTTCCAGGTAATGCGCAATGCGCGGGACAGGGCCTGAAGTGTAGCTTCAACAAAGGCGGGACCATTATCTGAACCTATGGCAAGGGGCAATCCATACCTGGGGATGACATCCCTAAGGAGAGCTCGAGCTACTTCTGTGGCTTTCTCAGTGACTGTAGGATATGCTTCCACCCACCCAGAAAAGGTACAGACCATAACTAAGAGATATCGGAACCTACCACTCCTGGGCATTTCTGTGAAGTCTATAACTAGGGACTCAAAGGGTGTTAGACCTCTAGACTGAACTCCTGGTGGAATACGGGGTCCCTGACGGGCATTATTCTGGGCACAGAGAGTACATCGGGCAGAGGCAGTGGCAACCAGACTATCCAATCCTTCCAGCACCACTACTCGACTGAGTAGACGGGCTAGTGCTGTTTTCCCTAAGTGTGATAGGTCATGAGCTTGAGACACTACAGGCCAAGCTAGGTGGCGTGGCACCAGAACTCTGGTATCAGGGAGATGTAACCAGCCATCAGGTCTCCTTACTGCACCTTCTTCTTGAGCCCATTTCTCTTCCATTTGGGTATACATAGGTGTCCATTCTTGCAATCGGATTTGGAACAGGGGGGTCACAGTACTTGCTGGGGGTCCTCGAGCAGCTTCCTTGGCCACCCGATCAGCATGGCGATTCCCTCGGGCCACTGGCGTATCTATTCTTTGGTGTCCCCTGCAATGAATGACAGCTACCTTCTTAGGGGCCCACACAGCCTCTAGCAGCTGAAGTATTTCAGGTCCATACTTAACAGGTTGGCCTGCAGCATTTATGAGTCCCTTTTCCTTATACAAAGCTCCATGAGCATGTAGAGTTGTGAAGGCATACTTGGAATCAGTATAAATGTTGGTCACCAGTCCTGCTGCTAGCTCCAGAGCTCGTATGAGGGCCACAAGTTCTGCTTTCTGGGCTGAAGTTCCTTGGGGCAGGGCTCTTGCTTCTATCACCTTGTCCTCTGTCACCACAGCATAGCCTGCCAGTCGCTTGGAGTTCTCCACATAACTGCTTCCATCTGTGAAATAATTACATCTGGGTCCCTCCACGGAACATCTTTAAGATCTGGTCGACTGGAATACACTTCATCCATAGTTTGGATACAGTCATGATCTGGTGGTCCCTCAGATGCTGGCAAAAGGGTGGCAGGATTAAATGTAGCCACTGTTTCCAGGTGTATCCGTGGATTCTCACACAAGCTAGCTTGGTACTTAACCATGCGGTTATTTGTAAACCAGTGGTTGCCCTTATACTCCATGAGGGTGAGAACTGCATGGGGGACTTTAACAACCAGTTCTTGCCCCAAGGTCAACTTATCAGCTTCCTGGACCAGTAAGGCTGTTGCTGCAATGGCCCTCATGCAGGCTGGCCATCCTTTAGCCACTCCATCCAGCTGTTTAGACAGGTATGCAACAGGCCTCTGCCAGGATCCCATCATCTGGGTCAGCACACCCAGAGCAACCCCCTGTCGCTCATGGACATACAGTGAGAAAGGTTTCTCCACATCAGGAAGGCCTAACGCAGGGGCTTGGAGTAGGGCTTTCTTTATGGCAATGAAGGATTGTTGAGCAGTAGGTCCCCATTCAAATGGTTCCTTTTCACCCCCCTTTGTGGCTTGGTAAAGGGGTTTCGCCATCAATGCAAAATTTGGAATCCAAATTCTGCAGAATCCGGCTGCTCCCAGAAATTCCCTAACTTCTCTTCTGGACTTGGGTTGGGGAATTGCAGCTACCGCTTGCTTCCTACTAGCATCCAGTCTCCGACTTCCCTGGGAAATGCAAAAGCCCAGATACTTCACTTCTGACTGACAAAATTGGGCCTTTGAGCGTGAGACCTTATAGCCTGCATCCAAGAGTAGCTCCAGCAATTCTCTGGTAGCCTCAAAACACTCTTCCTGGGTCACTGCTGCAATCAGGAGGTCATCTACATACTGGAGTAAAACTCGCCTGGAAGGCTCAGATTTAAAAGTCTTAAGGTCTTGCCCTAGGGCAGTCCCAAAAATGGTGGGGGAATTCTTGAACCCCTGTGGCAGGCGGGTCCATGTATACTGAAGCTTCCTTCCTGTTACTGGGTTTTCCCATTGAAAGGCAAAAAGCAGTTGACTGGCGGGGGCCACCCGAATACAAAAGAAGGCATCTTTTAGGTCTAGTGTTGTGAAATGGGTAGCTCCAGAAGGTATCAATCCTAACAGGACATATGGATTAGGCACTACAGGGTGTAATGAGATAGTGGATTTATTGACCACTCGTAAGTCTTGGACTGGCCGGTAGTCCTCAGTCCCTGGCTTCTGAACTGGCAATAGTGGCGTATTCCATGGAGACTGGCAAGGACGAATAATTCCATGGGATAACAGACGATTCAAATGTGCTTGAATCCCTTCCAGAGCCTTTCTGGGAATTGGGTATTGGCGAAGATGGATTGGCCGGGCACTTGGAAGTAAGTCTACATGTACAGGAGGAATATTTCGGGCCAACCCTGGGGGATTATCTTCTGCCCATACCCCACTGACCTGAAAGCTGTCTGCCAGGGGTAGGTCAACTTGGCCCTGCGACTGATGCAGCCGCCATTCTTCTTCAAGAGGGCAGCAGAAACTCAATATACCCTTAGGACTGGATGCTGGGGGCCGAAAGGAGACTGAAGTCTGGCCATCAGAGTCAAAGGAAATTTGGGCCCTAAGCTTGGACAGCAGGTCTCGACCTAACAAAGGGATTGGACAGTCTGGCATATACAAGAATTCATGAGTGACTATGTGTGAGCCTAATTGGCATCTACGGGTTGTCAGGAAGGGCCTCCGGTTCTGCACCCCCGTGGCACCCACCACTCGGACAGTTTTTCCAGACACAGGCGCTAATCGCTCCGTCACAACAGAATGTTCAGCTCCTGTATCAATCATGAATGGAATTGAGCGGCTCCCTATAGTTAACTTGACCATAGGTTCCTGGGAGCCCAGTTTGTAGGAACCCGGTCTGTCCTATTCGTCCCATTCTGCCATCTCGGCTATCCCGATGATGTCAGATTCAGCAGGCTCATATCTTCCCTCTCGAACTCGGCCTCGGCTTCCTCGATCTCCTGGTCCCCTTCTCAGTCCCTGGCGCCTCTGGGGGCATTCATCTTTCCAGTGCCCTCTTTCCTTACAATAAGCACATTGATCCCTCTCCAATCTTGGTCTGGGATTCTCCCCCCTTGGCCGGGATTGATTGAAGGAATCTCGGGGCCTGGCTGGTGGTCCGGGGTCCCACTTTGGCTTCCCATTAGCTAGAGGTCGACCTCTGTTAAGGGTGGAATTAGTAATGGCTGCCGCTAAAAGGTCGGCCTTCTTCTGCATCTTCCGGTCAGCCTCTCGGCGCACCTCCTGATCTCTATTAATGAAAACCTTGGTTGCGATCTCAATTAGCTGGGTGGTATTCATCCCTGCGAATCCCTCCTGACGCTGCAACTTCTTCCGGATATCTGGCATACTCTGGGCCACCAATGCGCTATTCACCATTCTCTGGTTTTCTTGGGCTTCAGGGTCAAATGGGGTGTATGTTCTGTAGGCTTCAATTAGTCGCTCTAGAAAGGCCCCAGGGGATTCAGTTGCCCCTTGGAGAATTTCAGAGACCTTTGCCAGATTAATGGGCCTCTTTATGCCTTTCCTCATACCTTCCAGTAAGTCCCGGCAATAGCCAGACAACAGTTCATAGTGCTGCCCATCATTTGGATCCCAAGCTGGAGCTGCGCGAGGAAACCGAGCTCTAACCCATCCCTCTGGATCCTGTGTCCCGTCGGGAACACGCTCTCGCGTGATGGCCTCAGCATTTTGCAAAATCTTCCGCCTCTCCTCAGTTGTGAAGAGGGTCAGGAGAAGTTGTTGACAATCAGTCCAGGTTGGGTTATGGGTGGCCATAATGCTAGTCACTAGGTCCACCACTGCCTGAGGCTTTTCAGTATAAGAGGGGTAATGCGTCTTCCAATTCAGGAGATCAGTGGTTGTGAAGGGTACATACTGATAGGCCTGTGCCTGTATAACCTGACCCTGATTATTAGGATCCGGTCGAGTGGTAGTTACCTGTCGGAGTGGCAGAACCCTCGAGGAGGTGGGAATGGAACCTGAGGTAGAGCTAGGAGCTACCCTCCTATCATGCTCAAAGGTGATTGCAGCGGGTCTAACCCATTCAGTGGAGGTAGGTTGAAATCCTGAGGGATGGGGAGGGGTACTCATAGACTGAGAGGTGGTCACAGGTGATTCAGTCCATTGAAAGGGATGCCGGGCCCCTAATGAGTGGGTAGGGGTACTAGAGGGAGAGGCTGGGCTGTCAGGAGTTGAGGAGTCAGGGAGTGGAGCCCAAAGTGGGTCTACAGAGGTTAACAGGAGAGGATTTGGCACAGAAGGGTAGAGGCCAGGTGAAAAGTCCAACCTAGGATGTGGTGGGGTTCGCACAGGAGGGGAAGAACTATCCGGAGAAGCCTGTACTGGAGAGGCTTGAGCTGGGCGGCGTGGATCTCTAGGGGCGGCACGGAACCCCAACAATGGGCCATAAGGTGGTGGCTCAAGGTCTGAGGGGTCATCAGAGAGTATGGGTTTCTCGGACAGGGTAGGGGCGGAAGCCACCGATTGGGTGGTAAGCTTCCTGGGGCTCTTTCCCTCTTCTAGTTTAGATTTTCTAATCTTTCTTTGAACACGGCCTAACATGAATTTTACTGGGGATCCCATATAAGTTTTCAACCACGAGGGAGGGTCAGTCACAAGGCTGTCCCAGGAATCTATATAAGGGAGTTGTTCAGAATATTCTGGTTCTCCTACAACTATGCTGTAGACCTTCCGGATTACTTCAATATCTAAGCTGCCACTAGGGGGCCACCCCACTCCCATAGATGGCCACTCAACTTCACACAAGGTTCTTAAAGTACCTGAGCTTAAAGTCTGTCCATAGTCATTAATTAAAAAACCTTTCTTGAAATTTCTAAGCATACAATCTAGGGGGGTAACAATTTGTCTAGATGATGTCCCACCCATAATGCTTACAGTTACAACACACAAAAAGGGAGGGAATTTTTGAAAGTGCAGTAAGGGGTCCGCACTCTCGAGACACTAGGTAGACAGACAGCAATCGCTTCCTTCCGTTGCTGACCAATTGAACTCGCGTTAATTGGAAATGCAGCTATAAGAAGTCCGCACTCATTTAGCATTCACTCATCACACATTCCATACAGAAAATCCCACCCAACAATTTCAGATTTCTCAAATACAGATAAGCTCAAGCGTTTTCGCTTCTAGTCCCCGCGACTAGAAGGTACTAGGGCCTTTGCTGAGAATTGATCAGATTCTCCTTCCCTCCTTCTTGAGGGGCTGGTTTATAACTTCCTAGCTAGGATTACAATACAAAATACAGAATACATACCCGGCGAATGTTCTCCAGTCAGTTGGGTGCTGGGATTAATGCAGGATTCGAATCCCACCGCTGCCACCAAGAATTGTTGCAGGAATTGAGATAGGAATTTGTGATACTTCAGGAGTCAGACAGCACACACCAGAATGAGGGAGAAATCTTCTTTATTTGCCAGCAAACAAAGCAGGACATCAGTTCTAGCTCTCTTCTCTCTCTCTCAGCTCTCTGTGTCTTTCTCTCAGCTCTCTGTCTCAGCTCTCTTCTTATGCTGTCTTCTCCTTCTTCTGTCTCTCCTGTTGTCTTCCAGCTTTCTTCCTTTCTTCTTTCTGACGTAAACTGCTTCTGCTCCCACTTAAATAGGGTCCTAAGCCCTCCTCCTAGCCTAGCCCCCTTTACTCCCAATTGGTTAAGACATTGATTGGCTACCTTGCCTCAACCAATCATTACTTTTGAAATATCAGTTACATAGGTTCCAGACATCCTAAACTGACCTGTGACCTGGGGCCCCTCAAGCCAGACATTTGGTCTCCAGAACTCTTACATTTCTCATTATGATTGATGTCTCATCTATGGCTTAGACTGGATTCCCTTAGAGACTAAGAGGCCCCATCTAACATTGGTTATTCTCATATTCCTAGTCTGGTTCATACTAACTGCTAACTAAATTCTGGCATTCATTAAAGAGGTCAAAAGCCAATCTTAATTAATAGCATACATATCAGGTTATTACTTCCAAGACCATTTCTGCATTTTACCTATAATTAATCAAGGAGAAGAGAGCTGACTAATTCTGACCTTTTTCACCTTCAGCTCCATACATTGAACCAGCCAGAACTATGGCTAAGTCAAACCACATGTTGATCTCCTCAACTGCAGTCTTAAACAGCAGACAAAGGATCATTTTAAAAGTAACACAGAGTTGAACAAACATCCTACATAGAAATTACAGAGAATAAAACATATTCTAAAATAAGCATTCTTATAAGACATATCTAAACATCAGGAATATCTAGAATTATTTAGAATCTAACTATTTCCTTATAACAAAATCTACATATCAAGAACTTCTGAAATAGTATTTCAGCCTTTTAAACTTCAGCATGTCTGGCTTTGTTCATTCATAATAGTTTACAGCTGTGCCAGCTAGCATTGGCAATTCACAAGGGACAGAGTTTCATTTCTCACTGACCTTTCCTAACCTTAGCTCGGCCAAGCTAGACTCTAATTAACTCCAGCCTGCATTCCTTCACTACTTGCAGAACTGAAGAGAATTCAAACTTCAAGCTTTTAATATCATTTCTTATGTATATAATTTCTCAGAGTTAACACTTTCTTTGCCCATGGCTGCCTCAGTCATACTAAGCACGTCAGCCAGGAAATGGTAATTTTTCAAAGAAAAAGAGACAATTTTCTGTTTTGAAAATGGTCATTTTCACTAACTGATTTTTGGATGTCAAAGTCAGATCTGGATGTCATATCATAATGTAACTTTCGAAAAGGAGCCCCATAATCCTTTCAAGAAAGCCAGTTTTTCATTTAACATATTAGTGAAACATAAGCACAAAGACATGGTATGGTCACCTTTTCAATATGGCAATACTAGAGCCCAGCTCAGGAACAGGTTATTTATTTTGAGTTAGTCTTTGTGAAGGAAACAGTGTGTTTTAAAATGCATTGGGTATTTTCCTGCATTATGTTCTGAAGTGTATTTCTCTTGTTAGGCCAGCAGATGGTGCATGTTTATGCTTAAAGCTGTTACAGAGGACTTGTCTTTCATTATTTGGCACACAGATAATAGGAAGTACCTGTAGTAATATAACCAGTTTTTATTTGAAACTTGACTGTTCTGGGTTCTGATTGGCCTGGAGTTTTGAAAATTATGCAGCAGATGGTGCCTGTTGCTTCAGTTCTAGCCAGGAAAGAAAGACAGATCTCTTTGCTGAAGCTCTATGTCCCAACCTTCCCAGGTACTGTTTAGACAGTATAGAGATGTTCAGTTAGTGTTATAATTGATCCATATTTCAGTTACCTGTTAGTTTGCTGATTGCACATTTTTGTTGTTCAGTGTTCAATTTTTATACGAATAAGTAAGCTCCCACCACAGACTCAAAAAGAAGAGAATGGCACACATCCTTGCAATATATCCAGCTGCAAACTATGCCAAAACATTTCACAGGACCCCACAGTCATTCACAAAGGTAAAATATTCAACATAAAGGAATCCTTTACATGCTCATCTTCCAATGTTGTATACACCATTCAGTGTAAAAAATGTGACGAAGGGTGCTATATTAGAGAAACAAGCCAGATGCTAAAGACAAGATTTAATTTACATAGACATCATATGAAAAATGCTAGTGCCAGCAAGGATGTCACACCTGTGGGGCGGAACTTTACAAAACCAGAATAATGTACCAATGATTTAATGGTAAGAATCCTGAAAGGTAACTTTAAAACAATACACCCAGCAGACAGGACTTAAAGATCTGGGTTTTCTAGCCCATTATAAACCATAAAAATGTACTGCTTTGTCTGTCACCCTCCTGTCTGCATGCCATGGCTGGCTCTCACCTATCCACCCCCATCCTGTTAGATTGCCACTGAAATGCTTTGATGTTTCACTTATATATACTGTCATCTACCAACATTTGCTTATTTCTGATCTGACGAAGGGCAACCTTCGAAAGCTAATCAAGAAATGTATTAAGTTATGTTCAATAAAAAAGGTATCATCTTATTTTCTTTTCCATGTTTTATTTCTATTGATATACAAGTAAACAAAATTGTTCGCTCTGCTTTGCTGGACTGATAAAGAATCCTGGTAGTTTGTGTATTGGGTCTGTGTGTTGGGAGTGTGGCCCCAGTAACCTAGAAATCACTGGGGATAATTGGAGAGCGGGAGACTCGCTGAGAAGCAGTTGTGACCCAGTCAGTGGGAGGAGAGTGCTAATGTAGAGCACAAGCGGCAGGTGCAAGCCGACCTGAGCTGTGCTGGGAATAGACCCTCTAAGTAGCTGCAGGGTAACCCCAGGCATGTAGCTAGGCTAGGCATTTTGTGACAGACTTTAATGGAAACTTACTTTCCTTGAGCCATCACCATCCAAGCTGGATAGGCAGTACATTAAAAGGTAGAGGATACAGGATTTTATTTTTAGGACATTTCTATCCATACCAGACCAATCCAGACAAATGGGATGTAGCAAAGCAGTATCCTCATTAGGGTGGGACCCAAATTCGGAGCTATGTCAATAGAATAAGCAAGGATGACAGCCCAAGAGGCTCTGAATGCAAGGTCATATGATACCAGCTTGCGGACTCTGAGGACATGAAACCTTGAAGGCCACAGCCTCTGCCCCAAAGAGACTAATTGCGAAAGCCACAAGGAGGCAGTTGAGATATAGAGAGCTCTGGTAACCCCACTCACCACAAGACCACAGGAAACCAGACAAGCGAATCAAGCAGAGATATCAGAAAAAAAACAATGATCTGAAGACCTCAAATGCTTCAAAAGAATGTACACATTCGCTAGAGCTATATAAGCAACTGCTGAAATCAGAGCTGGTTAGGTGGATAACATAGCCAGGTCTGTAAAAAAGAAAGGGTGTTTTAGGATCTACTCCCCAGACCTATGAGCAGCAGGTCCCACCAATTTCGAAGAGGTTAGTGGAGTCCTTTAGTAAGGCACAGAGTACCATACCAGAGAGAGTCAGGAGATGCAATGGCAGAAGATGTAGTCGGCCACAACACATACATGACTGCTGCCTCAGGAGCCAATAGGCAGCAACCACCACGAACGTTACCTGGTGGTGTATGGGAGGCCAACGATACAACACTATGGATGCTGAAAGGAAGCCACAGTAGCAACCACCACACCTGCTGCCCACCCTTTCAGGCACTGCTGCTACTACTCCTTCTGAGGCTTCTGACATAGTAACATAGTAGATGACGGCAGAAAAAGACCTGCACGGTCCATCTAGTCTGCCCACGATAAACTCATATGTGTATACCTTACCTTGATTTGTACCTGTCTTTTTCAGGGCACAGACCGTATAAGTCTGTCCAGCAGTATTTCCCGCCTCCCAACCACCAGTCCCGCCTCCCATCACCGGCTCTGGCACAGTCCCCGTATAAGTCTGCTCTCCCCTATCCTAGCCTCTCAACCACCAACCCCTCTTCCCCCCGCCACATAGAAATCACACTTGTGCCAGCTGCACCTGAGACCAGACCTGAAGTTGCTGCCAATATCACCATCCAGGGCAAGAATGGGCTGTTGCCTCTGAAGCCACACATGAGGATAAACAGCCAAGAGACTGATGAACCCCATCGATATCCAAGGAAGGAGCCACTGGACTCTATATGTGGAAATGGCACATGGGAACCAATATAGACTCCCACTGTAGAAGGCACAGCCTGTGTACCCATTGCAAACAGGAAGGGGAACGTAAAGTTGCCCCAAGTGAAGCTATATCCCTGCAAGAAAAAAAATATTGCGCGAAAAATAAACATCCTGAAAAAAGTCATCCAGGCGCCTGGCACGCGAATGATATGCAGGTAAGAAGGTAGCGTGGCAAATCAGGTACAAGATCTACCTCAGCCACTCCGCAGAGCCAAACAGGTAAGATGTCCTCGAAGGAACATGGAAGTTGTAGCTAAGTCACCCATGCAGCAGAAATGATGCCCATTGAGCTATACTCTTGCCAAAATTCTGTGCAAAAAAAAAAAATCAAATTTCTGCACACAAAATTTACAAATTCTGCAAGTTTGCCATGATTTAACCAATATTACAGCCCCATGTACACAGATACAACCTGCAATTTTCCCAGCCCCCCTCCCTGCATCCACATGGCATCCACCTCTACAGCCTCCTCCCTCCAACCAGCCCACACAGCATCCTTTTTTATTTTTTTTTTACAGCCCCCTCCTTCCACAAACACCCATATCCACCCAAATATATAACATCCACCTTTTTTTTTTTTCCATAGCCCTGCCTCCCACCCACATAGCATCCACTTTTTTTTTCTTTTTATACAACTCCCTTCCACCCACTTCTTTTTTTTTTCCACCTCCCTCCCTTCCCTGCACCCACAGGCTATCAATATTTTTTTCAGCCCATCCTTGCACTCGCCTGTGAGGTAGGGGGCTGCATGGGAGCCATAGAACCCTCCAGAAATTGCAAATGTTGTGAGGAAATCAATGTGTAAGAAATCCTCAACACATTGGCGGGAAGAGAAGAAAAATGGCTGTCACACACAGAAGGCAAGACGACAAAGAATCTCAGCCTCACCTCCTGTAACTTTGATCCATGTAGTCACCAAACAGGGAAGGAATGAAGCAGCAGTGTCGCGGGGAGGGGGGGGGGGGGGGGGGGGGGGGGGGGGAACGACCTGGCACCTCCAGGTCATAACAGTAGCCAAGAAAAGAGCCAATTCAGACAACATTAACCCCCTGCTCAACTGACACTCAGAATAAACTAGGGCAGGAGCTCACAAACAAACTCCACAAAGGAGCTGCATTGGCCTGACCACCATCCACTTGTAGGACAGAGAAAACACTGAACATTACAGGCTGCACAATACCCTTAAGGGGTGGATCACGGATCACTTAACTATTTCTTTTCGCTGTCTACATCCGCTGGTAGATGTATATAACCCGATTGTCTGAACTGGTTTGGTATGGACATAATAAAAACCAGCGGAAGCAAGAGGTGAGGGTCCTCACAAGAACTTTTCATGTTCTTCCACACCAAGTAATAAATAGCTTATTAATTATTCAACTTTTACGTGGTTAAAATGCAACGAGATCAGAGATCAAAACAAAAACTACATTATACAACTAAGTGCAATGATTTTGTTTTATTATTGAGAAATAATCACATCTAAACTTGTTCTACAAAATATACAGACTTTTTGGTGCTTTTTGATTTCAAGTTTCTAAATTAAAGCAACTGCAGATACGGAATCTGAAGACAATTAGCTAATCTGTTAGCTTTCTAAAGTGAATATAATATGTTAACATACGTTAGATGAAATAAGAACATATTCTACTAAATCAGCAGTTATTTCACACAAACCAAACTTCAGCATCAAGCACCATTTTTTATACAAATAGGATGCATCTACTTTCCGTACGCTTGATTTAGAGAACCTGCAACATTAGTTGCCAATCTTTGCATCAAATATGGCACTTGATGAAGTATTACTTGCATTTGAAATTTCAAAAAATAATTATTTACAAATGGAAAGTATTTGGTAGAACAAACCAAAGAATTAGAAGGGTTGTGCCAAAAACATTAAAACAGTTTATTAAATCAAATTTCAATGATGCTGTTTTCCCATCTATGCAAATCTTCTCTTCTTTTTTATGCCCCCTTCTCTGACCTGACACAATTAACCTTTTCTGATACTCTTACGTTTTGACCACTGGCAATGTTTTTTTCACTTGTTGGTATTAATTGCTGCGTTTGTGGTGTACTGTAGGCTTGCTACTCCAAGGTCTTTGGATCCTATCAAGATTTTATTTTCTTCTTTGAAGAAATACCTGTGCAATTAGGTGCTCAAAATCTTCAGAAAGCAATTTGCCTTTCCCAGCTCCCTCCAAGTTAAGTATTACAGTGTAACAGAATAATTATCCAATATTTCATCACAACATTATTCAATTAGTATAGTTTCAGAAACAGTTTTGTAACAATCCAGACCCTATAGAACTTTAAAGTATGACTGCTGCATGTGACACAATATATTGCTATTAAACAAAAAACAAACAAAAAAACTACCAAGGAAAACCAGAAGTACCCTAAATTGTTCCTAGTACACATTTTCACCCTCCATTTCTTTATAGAAAGATCAGTAGCATTAACTTATAAAAATACCTCTAAAAGCCATGCAAAAATAACTTACAACCTAGTGTTTATACAAGACATATTTAAACCTCTGCTTTTAGTAGGCGAAAGCAATATTCAATGTTAATTCTAATAAAGAGATCTGTTCTTATAATCCCTCTCCAATTTGCTTACCTCAACATTTCAAGAGTAAGGGATCTAACAATAAAGACACCAACAATATACATCAAAGGAGCAATCAGGAAGATTACTAACCCTGTGCTTTGTGAATGATTATCAGCAACCACCATCAAACGTATCCAATCAGCATGATTTAAGATGCATTATCACACTTGGGGGCCCAACTGCAAATGTTACACCAGGAAAGTGTCTCCTCTACACCTTCAATTTTGGAGGAGCAGCAAATAATTTGTCAGGCATCCCAAATGACCTTGGGGCCCTCAAATCTTGTGGGAGAAGCATTACACAAATATAGCTTTTAGGGCTTACCAGCTAATGCTACCGATGGGAGGGGTTATCAACAAAAAAAGTATGAGCACACCACAAGTTAAAATAAAAAAAAAAAAATAAAATTTAAAGTTAATTGTGCAAATAAAAAAATCCATCCATAAAAAATTGATTTCTGGTGGTGAAAATAATAAATTACAGATAGGTAGATTTTTCAGATGTTGACCCACCCAGCAGTATAATGTAGTTCTATGCCTTCGTGGAGAAAACTATTTGTTTGGTAGTAAAACCTGTCTCACTAAAGTGAAAGATGTAGCATTGCCTTCTGTTCTTCCATTTAAACAAATGCTTTAAAACAAAGTAATTCAGTAACATGGAACAGACAAGTCTTACTAAAATCATGTAAGATATTAGATCATTTTAACATCAGAAAAAATGAATACAGTTGACTTAAGAAAAGGCTGGGTAATGCATCTAAGCAAGGAAACACGCAAGCATCAAAACAGCATTGCTGTCTGCAGCATAAAATGTTAATTTTACAACCAGTTAGACATTTTAGACAGCAAACAGGGAGCTAAGGACAATTTCTTTTTCCATTGAACTGCGTACACTTTTAAAATGAATTTGCTCCTGCTGGAAAAAATCCCATGATCCATATGGTCTGCAAATTAGGAGCACGTCATTTTCTTGGCCAAAAACTCCATGCCACGCCGGGAAGTAACAAGGCTATAATTATAGAGGAGAACAAATTTACTGCATTGTTGTCCAAAATGGGTTTCCCAGAAATAAGCCTTGCACCATTTGTCTGATGATTCACAACCTTGCCCATATTTTCATCAAAACCTGTTAACAAAATAGAGAGCAGATGGACCAATAAAGAAAGCTGTAATCGCCTTGCAAAATATTTGTAAACAGAAAAATCTGATTATTTTCTAATGACCCTCATTAATAGATGCTCAATTTCATAGATTAGTTATATTCAAGCTTCTTGAGCCATTTTAAAAAATCATGCTGCATTACATCTAAGAGTAGTTTATTCAAAATAATTCTGTGCATCACAAAAACATGGATTAAGAGCTGGAGAATCGGTTATTACCTTTAATAAAATACAGCACTAATAATGCTGACTATGCAGACAGGTTTTGCCCAAGCTGGGGTCACAGACTGAGTCAGGCACACAAGTGGGTGATGTCATCTAACAGGACTGGGATAGAAGCTCAGAAGGAAGGGATCCCCAGAAGCTTAGCCGGTGGTGGGAGGCAGGGCCGGTGGTTGGGAGGCGGGGATAGTGCTGGGCAGACTTACACGGTCCTGTGCCAGAGCCAGTGGTGGGAGGCGGGGCAGAACTTATACGGTCCTGTGCCCTGAAGAGGACAGGTACAAATCAAGGTAAGGTATACACAAAAAAATGGCACATGTGAGTTTATCTTGTTGGGCAGACTGGGTGGCCCGTGCAGGTCTTTTTTCTGCTGTCATCTACTATGTTACTATGTAATTGCTCTCCCAGAGCTCAGAACTAAGCAGAAAGTTCAAAGCATCCATGCTCTTTCCAACATGTAGCTCTCAGTCCTTCAGGCTTTTCCTTATTCTACTCTGGTGGACGCAAAAACAAAGCTCTCCCATTTTGGAGCACTTTTTTTCAGCCAGTCTTTTTTTTATTTTTTTTGTTAGGGTTCCAGACTTCTCCTTAGCATAAGAGAAAGATTCAGAACTTCAACACCTATTCCAGATGCTTGATGTGTCTAGACTCAATCTCAATGCATAATCATGCCAATTGCAAGCACTGTGGAAATGTCTCAACAAGCCTGAAAGGTCTCCTTGAAACAGTCCTGTGAATAGTATGAAGCAGAGAAGAGAGAGACTGTTGCTTGCCTGGGAGTTATAGGGGGAGCCTGTGGAGAATACACCCAGAGTCAACAGGCAACAGGTGGGGGGACAGCGACCTGCACCCCTTGGGCAAGGCCCCACAGGACTAAACCAAAGCCTCACACAGTGACACTAAGAAGAAAGGACTGGGGGATGCGGAGTCAAGCTCCGAGCTCAACCAAGTACGGTCCTGGACTGTGACCTGGGAGCAACCTTTAGGCTCGACCACGATGTGCAGCTGCGGCCAGCAGAACAGGGAGCTAGGCCAGGGACAGGAGCACTGTCAGAACAATCTACCACCTGCTGAAGGGAGAACCTTTGCTTACGCTGGTGATGTCCAGACAAAATTCAGTTTTCTCTACCTCCACCTGCTGGTAGGAAGGGATAACACCCCACTGGTTCAAAAGAGTGGAGCTGACGGTAAGGAAAACCTGTTTTGTTAAGATGCCACAGGAAAAAAGTGACTTTGTCCTCACTTAACTTCACTTCACACTCCTACTTGGACCAGTCCACTATAGAAACAGTTATTCTGGAGGAACACGTTATTTCCAGCTTCTCCACTATAATATCTCTGGAGTTCCTGACAAAGTTTAATTCGAAACCCTGCAGTGTCGAACTTGCAGAGGATGGATTTGGATTACAAATAGTGGTGATACATAATTGGATTGGTGTAGCGTGGATTTGACGGTACAAGCTTTTTGAACAGTATTGGTGTGGATTAAGGACGCTGTAATGAAGAAGGATATAACAGCGGACCACCTCTACTAAAGTTAAGTTATTTGAGAAAGTTTTTTCCTTTTTTTCCTCTCTCAAAAAAACAATTATTTTGATACATTTATTATAGAGGGGATTTGGTCATCAAGGACTTGTGTGAACATACCTCCTTAGTACTGCTTTATTGGAGTGTTGGAGTACTTTCATTGGAGGTGGACTGTGAGAGAATGGATAATGGGGTGTGATGTTTAATTTTAAGAGCACTGGGTGTTTGCTCACTTAAGAAAATTGAAAATTTATAGGAGTATATCTATGATTGAGAAGCTCAGCCACCCTCAGAGGTACAAATCGCTTTGGCGTTCCCTCGCTTGGGTGAGTTTTTACTCTGAGATACTCCAAAAAATAATATATATTTTCATAGGTAACTGAGCTCCTATGACATTTATTTCTGTTATCTCATTTGCCCTTCTCTAATTGGACCCTGGTTTTTTAGTTATATTATCTGTTATTTACCAGTGGTTTATTTTGGGATTTTTTGATATTGGTTTACCACTATAGAAACACAGCATTCAAACTGTGCTGATCAACCTGTCTTTATAAACATCATTACCAACTCTTGCATCATCTTTTTACAGCCAGGCTACACATGGACAATGGACAAATCATAGTTAAAACAAGCTGCCCTGAGCTTGGGAATTAAATCAAATCAATCCCCTTTTCCAGGGTTCAGTACGGTTTACATTCTAGGTGAGACAAAAGCCGGTTAGTGTGAGGTATGAGAATAATTAGAGACCACTGGTGTAATGCATGAGACCAGAGGAATCACCCACTTGTGTGCCTCACTCAATCCTGCTGTTCCACCTCCCTGAGAACTGCATTCCTTCTTTAGCTCGGAAGCTTAACTGAACGATCAAGGAGACTGTTGTGCATGGGAAGGACTACAAATGTGCAGACCTTTATACTTTTAGATCTGTGCTCTGAGAAAGCTGTTCTACCACAACGCAGCACCCTCAAATAACATTTAATTTAACTTACAATTTATATCCTGTACCATGCCCTGCCTTATAGGGTTCTGGGTGGTAATATACATATGCAATACAATTGATACACAATCAGTATAAGTACAACACATACTAACAACAACAAAATTAAAAAATGCTACACAAAAACAACCCTAAAATAAATGATTTAAACACTATTAAAAAAAAAAAATCAAAATTACTTAACCACACTAAAAAGTAAATAAATACATCAAGGAAAAAATCTATAAAGACCCATTGTAACTAAAATTTTCCATAGTTATCAACTTATAAAACCAGATTACATTCTGCTAAGCAACTGATCAAAGATCCAAGTTTTCAATTTGTTTCAAAAAAGTAGATAAGATGGTTCAAGTTTAAACGTCACAAGGCACTTGTATGCCTAATAAATCCCCCTCTTTATGCAAGACACCTGTTACAGTTGGAACTATGATTTAGAATGTGAAAACAGAATTTTATCCATACACAATATTCATGACATCCTATATTCCCTAAGATATTTATGTTAAGTTCTGTCAGTGCTAGCTGAAATATATTGGCCTGTTTTTTAAATTGTGAGGAATCTGAGATAACCAGGTCTATGTGCTCATCATGCAGTGACATGCTGTATGAAAAATCAGCTAAATAGTTAAAATTTCCAATACTTTAGTCTGCCCGACATAAAAAATTATTTTTAAAAAAATGCTATTTTTTTCTCGACATTTACATTTTTTGTTTGATATTTTGTGTATACTGGATGAGGAATAATGCAGAAAAACCAAACTATGATATAACCTAAGCTGAAACCTATCTAGTCTTGTTAGAAATAAAGGTTGCTTCATACCTGAATACTGCATTATAGCTCCTAAATAGGAATCTATAATAGATCCTAGTAAACCAGCTACTGCACCATATATGATAATCGGCCATTGAGGAGAGGAGATATCCAAATCATTCACAAAAATTAGTTGAGAGATGAAGTAGGCAACACCTATACACATGCCACCAAGAAAACTAGAAATGATGCCCACTAGAGTGATACCTCCATTGGTACCTGTAACAAAATAGAAAAGAATTTTTGGAACAGTACTGCAAACATTTCTATTAAAATATTCTGTACTATTAAGAACTCATTAGTCACAATGGCTTTCAGTATTTTCACTGGTATGCTTTGTCATGACCAATAAGAAAGTTCAATTTGCGTGAAGGAATTTGGGGTTATTCAACAATTGTTACAAGGGCAGCTATTGCTTTGTGTGTATTACCCTCTTACAATCAAGAAACAGGAAAAGCAAAGACAACTTTTGGAATCCTTCACATGACATTTCTGGAGATAGGTTATTGGGATCTTTACATGCTGTTTGCAGCTAAGCTCATTATGGCTCTTTGCACACCTGAAACAATTGTGTACACATGCAACATTTACCTTAAAACACAACAATAGTTAGGGCCATATAGTACTAAAATGATTTTGAATACATTTTCAGGGATCCTTCAAAGTGTGTGAATAAATGTAAAATGCTCTGGAGCAGTCTGATTTCTGACACAGCATATGTTCAACTGAAGTCTTTAAAAAAAAATAAAATGGATCCATAAGAATAGCCATATCGGTTCAGACCAATGGTCCATCTAGCCTAGCATCCTGCTTTCAACAGTGGCCAATTCAGGTCAGAAGTACCTACAGAAACCCAACATTTAATGCTACCAATCCTGGGGCAAGCAGTGGCTTCCCCCATGTCCATCTAAATAACAGAATATAGACTTTTCCTCCAGGAACTTATCCACGCTAACCTCTGTTACCACATCCTCCGGCAGCAAGTTCCAGATCTTAACTATTCGTTGAGTGAAAAAATATTTCCTCCCATTTGTTTTAAAAGTATTTCCAAGTAATTTCACTTCTAAGTGTCCCCTGGTCTTTGTACTTTTGAAAGAGTGAAAAATAGATTCACTTTTACCCATTCTACACCACTCAGGATTTTATAGACCTCAATCATATCTCCCCTCATCCGTCTCTTTTCAAAGCTGAAAAGCCCTAACCTCTTTAGTCTTCCCTCATATAGAAAGAATTCCATTCCCTTTATCATTTTAATTGCTCTTCTTTGAACCTTTTCTAATTTTGCTATATCTTTTTTGAGATACGGCGACCAGAACTGAACAATACTCAAGGTGAGGTCTCACCACAGAGCGATACTGAGGCATAATAATATTTTTGGTCTTATTCTTTATCCCTTTTCTAATAATTCCTAGCATCCTGTTTGCTCTTTTCGCTGCTGGACAAAAGATTCAGCATAATGTAGACACCTAGATCTATTTTTCTTGAGTGACAACTTTCTAAGGTTGACCCTAGCATGAGGTAACTATGATTCGGATTATTCTTCCCAATGTGCATCACCATGCATTTGTCCACATTAAATTTTCATTTGTCATTTGGATACCCAGTCTTCCAGTTTCTTAAAGTCTTCCTGAAATTTTCCATAATCCACATGCGTTTTGACAACTTTGAATAGTTTTGTCATCTGCAAATTTAAGCACCTCACTTGTCATTTGATTTTCCAGATCATTTATAAATATGCTAAATAGTACCGGTCTTAGTACAGATCCCTGCAACACTCAACAAACCAAATTATAACACAGGCTAGTGCTGAGAAAAAGAATTCAGATATTAAACCCACAGGGAGATGATCAGAAGCCCCACACTGTTCTAAACAGCACTCCGGCTATACCGCCCCTATGATCAGCGCTAACAGCATGCAAATATAGGCACGCTATTAGCTTTGATCATAGGGAAAAGTGCAGAAGGATTGTGCCTGACCACGAGCTCAAGCATAATCCTCCTATACTAGTTTGACAGGTCTGTCGGACCTCAGACACCCGTGCCCTAGTGCCACCTCAAGCCCCCCCACCCAGACAGCGACATGGTCTCCCGATCCCCCCCCTCCCCTGAAATGAGGGCATGGGAGGTTGGAAGTCCAGTGGATCTCCAGCCCCCCTAATCCCCCCCAAATACCCATAAAAGAATCCCTGGTGGCCAAGTGGGCTGCCACCCCAACCCCCATCTTTCCTAGTGGTTTAGTGGAGCCCTCCCCCCACTCCCGTACCTCTCCAATGGATGAGGGAGTATTTTATAAGCCCTTTGTTTATTGTAATGCAGCCTAGAATATTAGATAGTACAAATAAATAAAAATAAATATATATAAGAGAAACATTTTCTTCACCCAACGCATAATTAAACTCTGGAATTCGTTGCCGGGGAACGTAGTGAAGGCGGCTGGCTTGGCAGAGTTTAAAAAGGGGTTGGACGGTTTCCTAAAGGACAAGTCCATAGACCGCTACTAAATGGACTTGGGAAAAATCCACAATTTCGGAATAACATGTATAAAATGTTTGTACGTTTGGGTAGTTGCCAGGTGCCCTTGACCTGGATTGGCCGCTGTCGGGGACAGGATGCTGGGCTCGATGGACCTTTGGTCTTTTCCCAGTATGGCATTACTTATGTACTCCTCTATTTCCACTTTATGGAAAATTCTTCTCAGGTGACTAGTAAACAGTTATACTTTGCTTTACACTTCAGAACTCATAATCACCTTACCGACAGGGACTTTTTCCCAGGTTGTTATCAACCGTTGGCTCACTTTTACTCAGCACGCTTCCTATCTCAGAAGCCCAAGTATCTCCAGCACTGCATGCCAATGCTCCTAGAAGGGACAAGCACATCCAGGATGCTGTGTACTGTTTGGAAAAATCAATTGGGATTTCTCCTGGTCCGCTTTCCACCATATACAGCAGAGCCAGTTCTGTAGGTACTCCTCCATTACAGAACACCTGTACCCAATTCCTCTGTCCCCCTGAAAACAAGAGAACAAATACAGAATATGAACACTACTGGAAAACAAAACTGTAGAAAGCAAAATTGCAACTTAACAGGAGGTGTCAAAAGTCTTCTCATTTTATATTTAACTTTTTACAAATTAGGTACAGAGAACCAGATTCAGTACATGGCACCCAAAATTAGGCACTATTAAGATCTGCGCTAAATGCCAGTTCTATAAAGAACCTTTATAGAATAGCGCTTAACATGGATTCCCACACCCAACTTTAGGCCCAAGGATTTATGCCTGCCGAAACCTGGTGTAAGTCTTCACACCCAACTGATGGCGGTGTAGGGCACGTAAATCCAAGTATTCTAGAACATCTCGCCTAATTTCTGGGAAGGCCCCTGACCTGCCCATGCTCGTCTCATGGCCACGACCCCCTTTTGAGCTACAGACAACTCCTAATATTGTCAAGTGCAATCAACAATTACCTCCAATATTTGATTTTAAGCACCTAATTGACTAGTTAATGCTAAAAAAAGGGTAAGGGGATGACTAAATGAATTCCAACAAGGATAAAGAGGGCCAGTGTGCTTGTGGAATACGTTGAACAGTTCACAGATACAAAACAGACATTGTGGTGATTAAAAATGACTAAATTGAAGAGGACGATTACATCACTACGCCAGGATGTTCCTGAGACGGAAACATTATGGAAGAGGCAGAAATGCACATGAGCAGCATGATAAAACCATAGTGGAAATAGCTTGGAGACTGAAGCTAGATTAGGAAGTCCTGAATGAAAAACTGGAAGACCTGGAAACAAGTCAAAGAAACAGTGGTATGCTGGAGCCAGCTCAAACGAGTCGGTTGTTAGTTTTTTAAAGAATTTTGGGAGCCGGTTGTTAAAAGTAGCTACTTATGGTTTACATGGTAACTGTATCCCTCCCCTCTCTTTTTCTACTGCCTTATTCTGCCTTGCTTGGCCTGTTCATCTGTCCTATGCTTTTGTAGTTCCTGCTTTCCTCTGCTTCCTTTCCTTTTAGATTTCCCGTAGTTTTACCTATGCTTAGTCGGTGTGCTGCTATTTATTACTACTGGAAACTGCTCTGAAGGCCTGTGCCCTGAGCAGTATAGCAAACACTCATTGAAACTTGTTTGGCTCATATGGCTTCTCACTCTGATCTCCCATCTTACCTAGCCTTGGTGTCATCCCATATACCCCCTCCTTAATGGAGTGGAGGAGTAGCCTAGTGGTTAGTGCAGTGGACTTTGATCCTGGGGAACTGGGTTCAATTCCCACTGCAGCTCCTTGTGACTCTGGGCAAGTCACTTAACCCTCCATTGCCCCTGGTACAAAATAAGTACCTGAATATATGTAAACCGCTTTGAATGTAGTTGCAAAAACCTCAGAAAGGCGGTATATCAAGTCCCATTTCCCTTTCCCCCTTTCCCTTATGACATCACAATATCAGAAGTGAGCCAACTATCGGGCAATCAAGCCATTGTAACATCACTGATGAGGTTGGCTCTTATTGGTGGAATGAGTGGAGGAGTAGCCCAGTGGTTAGTGCAGTGGACTTTGATCCTGGGGAAATGGGTTCGATTCCCACTGCAGCTCCTTGTGACTCTGGGCAAGTCACTTAACCCTCCATTGCCCCAGGTACAAATAAGTACCTGTATATACTATGTAACCCACTTTGAATGTAGATGCAAAAACCACAGAAAGGCAGTATATCAAGTCCCAATTCCCTTAATTCCCCGTGTGTTTATTTCTGCCTCCAAGATGAAACCAAGTTAAAATTACAGCCTCATTACTAAGTTGGCAGCGCTTACACATATGTTTCTAAAATGGGCAGAAAACATGTGGAATTGGCACCGCTACCACCAGTAAGTGCCAACACCTCCACAGAAAGCTGAGGGTTTGTGCCAAGTTTCAAGTGTAAAGCAGAATAGAAGTAGGCTATATTGGAGATTCAATGAAAGATTACTGAAAGATAAGTGGGTAGCGGGGGACATCACCCAATGAATTACAGAATTCTTGCAATTTAATGATGACAGGGAAACCAATGTAGCTGTACTGTGAGTTGCACTGAAAGCAACGGAAAGAGGCAGGTGCCTGCTATGGACCTCTTAAATAAAATAAAATAAAAATTGATGAAGAAAAGAAGGAGAAGCAAATTAGGAACCTGGAAACGGAACACAAGAGAGAGTCTGAACAAATACTGGGTAAAACAGAGAAGGTAAGGGCTGAATTAATGGACTTGCAATTGGAGACATTTTCAATTAAAATAGCTTCAGTGAAATGAATTTGTTAGTAAGGACTTAACAAGGATCTGGGGTTCCTAGCCCATTATAAACCATAAAGCTGTATGTCTCTGTTGATCACCCCACCCCTCACCTATCCACACCCATCCTGTTAGAATATCAATGATATGCTTTGATGTCCCCATGCATACCTCCGACCCACCCCCATCCTCCCACCCTGTCAGACTGTTTTCACTTATATACACTGTCAGCTAGCACATTTGCTTATTTCCGATCTGACGAAGAAGGGCAACCTTCGAAAGCTAATCAAGAAATGTATTAAGTTATGTCCAATAAAAAAGGTATCATCTTATTTTCTTTTCCATGTTTTATTTTGTTTGATTTCTATAGATTCTACATGGAATGTTGCTATTCCACTAGCAACATTCCATGTAGAAGTCGGCCCTTGTAGATCACCAATGTGGCCGCGCAGGCTTCTGCTTCTGTGAGTCTGACGTCCTGCACATACGTGCAGGACGTCAGACTCGCAGAAGCCTGCGCAGCCTTCTACATGGAATGTTGCTAGTGGAATAGCAACATTCCATGTAGAATCTCCAATAGTAGCAACATTCCATGTAGAATCTCCAATAGTAACAACATTCCATGTAGAATCTCCAATAGTATCTATTTTACTGTCATAGTAATGCTTGAATGTTTTCACTTATATACACTGTCAGCTAGCACATTTGCTTATTTCCGATCTGAGGAAGAAGGGCAACCTTCGAAAGCTAATCAAGAAATGTATTAAGTTATGTCCAATAAAAAAGGTATCATCTTATTTTCTTTTCCATGTTTTATTTTGTTTGATTTCTATTGATAACAATTAGTAAGCCTAGTAAACTGTAAGATAAGATATAGCCATCAATGGTCCTAAGTTATTAAAGGGGATAATGAAAAGTTAGAACTTAGGAACATCTCTAATTTTGTCATCTTTAAAAGCAATCAAAAACTTTATGCAAAGGACTACTATTCAGGAGGGAGAGGTAACCTCATATTACGAAAGGGCAGAGCTCCTGCAGATACCACTGGAAATGCAGGCAGAGATCGCCACTCCGGAAATTTTGCAGTTGTAGCATATTTAAAATACAAATTATATTCCACGTAATCTACAATCCTTGGCAGATACAATAAAAAAAAACACACAATATCAATATATTATCACGTATAATACATCATACATAAAACAAAATAAGTAATTTAACATATATCTATGCTATCCACAGCTTTCCACTTTACTCAATTTCAAATGTCTGCTGAAATAACAGTTTTCAGAGACTTTATTACTGAACACAGATGTGAAAAGTTTAGACAAAATATGAGCTAATAGGTTAGCAAAAGTAAACTTAGAGCAAACTGGCTTTGTGCCAGGAAGGCAGGCAACTGGTGTGGGTGAAGCATGAACAGGGAATACTAGCTATGTTGTTGGTTGTCAATGTAAAAAAATATATTTGATAGCGTCCACTGGGGCTTTATGCATTCCTTTGGCACTTTTTGTTGGATTTATGATTATTTATGTTGTTTGTGGATAAGGGCAGCCTAGAATAGCGCAGAATCAAAGTAATGGCTGAACCCAATTCTGTACATCTAGTTGCATATATCTCTTGGTCAGGACATATCACTGCTATATATGTAACTACCAGTAAGAAATGCCCGTTTCGGGAAAAAAATGAAAAGGGCACTAGCAGGGTAATCCCCCCCACCATCCTCCCTCCGTCCCTCCCTCCCGAGTTCCAGACACCCCCTCCGTGCCTCCCTTCCGAGTTCCACACCTCTCCTCTCTCTCCCTTCGTCCCTGAGTGACGTGGTTGCGAGTTTGCGAAGTTTGGTGCGCTCTCCCAGCAGCTGTCAGAGAATGTGTGGAAGTCGTCCATTGTGTCTTCACCGCCCCGCCCTCTGCGAGGGCGTAGGTTCACTGACTGCAGGCCCGCCCCGCCCTCAACGTCATCGCGTTTTGACGCGAGGGCGGAGCTACAGTGACTGCAGCCTGCAGGCCAAACCGGATATCTCGGGTGCCTCAAGTTTCCAGCTTGAGGCTTCAATGGAACGTTGGAGGTGCCTTTTATATATATATATATATAGATAGGCCCCTTTTGTGCTTAAGTGTTCCCTATATAGGGTCCCTAGCTCTGTATAAAGCAAGTATTTTAGTTTATTTGGAGTAACGTTTCCTGATACTGATGCATGCCACAAAAGTTCTTAGGAGGGCTGAGACTCCCAGGACTCAGTTGAGACATTTTTTTTTTTTTGGGGGGGGGGGGGGGGGGGGGGGGACCTCGATAAGCCTGTTCTTTCTCCTGCCCAGTGTGCTGTGCTTCAGCTTTTGCCATGTATGTTTCTTTGATGGTTTTGGGGGTTTCCCCTTCAACAGTTTTGCCAACTCTTCCACTGTCACAAGTTTCCACCGAGGGGGAATTGGAGGGTAAGATGAAGGCAAGTAAGGTAAGGCAGAGCACAGCTCACTTGCATCTGAATGCCTTGCGTTCCACAGCACAACATTTGCTATCAAATATTTCCTATTTGTGAGTGAAGGGAAGGACAAAGAGGCACAAGGATTAGAAATTTGATTCACTGTGCGATGAGGATTGAGCAAACTCAAAACGTTCCCTGAAATAATGATGATCCAGAAGCACTAGGAAAAAAACCCCACACATTAACAGTTGTTTATGAAAAAGGAAATATCAGAGGTAAGAGTTACTGACTTTCCGGAAGACTGTAACAAAATTTGCAGACTGAAGCAGGACTGACCCATCCTGCTAAGTCCCTGGTACAACTGCTTCAACATGAAACTGAAACATCAGCTACTACTGATGTAAGGTGTATCGTAACAATACAAACCACAATCGAAGTGCTATAAGATGGAAATAAAACTTCATTAGTAGCAACAAAAACAAATTGATAGAATAATTTACCTGACAAAGGAATCCTGTTTAGAAGGAATGGTTTCTGTGGAATCTTAGCGGAGATTGGGTGGTGACGCCGGTAACTGGAAACAAAACGGGAGCTGGGCAGACTTCTACGGTCTATGCCCTGATCGTGACTGAATAGATAAGGGATGGGCTGGAGTGTAAATTTAAGGGGCTTCGATGTTAGCTTCAGAACTTAGTACAAGGACAGTACTGGGCAGACTTCTACGGTCCTGTGCCCTGAGAAAGGCAAGGACAAATCAAACTCAGGTATACATATAAAGTATCACATACCATGTAAAATGAGTTTATCTTGTTCGGCAGACTGGATGGACCGTACAGGTCTTTATCTGCCGTCATCTACTATGTTACTATGCAATTTCAAGTCCTGTTTTTACCATACAATGTCCCTTTAGCCAAAGACAAGGCTGTTATCTCTTATTTACCATACAGTTTAAAGATTAATATTAATTCCAAAATAATATTTAAAGTGTTTCACCTTCTTTGTATTCTGCATCAAAGCGCTTTTTTCAGATCTCCGCGCCACTTTGTAAGTTTGGAAGACGTGAGAAAGAATGCCAGCAACGCAGAAAAGAAGCTGTAATTTGCAACTGTGAGGATAATCCAACCACTAGTCCTGGAAGACAATGTGAAGCAAGTTAGAACCAGCATTAATTTTTTGCTCAAATAAATGGCAGTCAACTTTGAAACAAGATCAGAATTAATCTGCATTTGAAACTTGTCTGTGATCATGCCAGGCTCAAAATTAATGGTATTCTTGACAACATGAAGACTTTAGTTCTCAACTGCAAAATTCCTAAGCTATAGAAAGGAGCAAATATCCAGAGGCATCTAGCTAGTTCATGAAATCTTCAACTCTTTCCCATGTTATATTTGCCCTCGTGTCTAACATTTGTACAGACTATCAAACCAACAGAACATCTTGCACTGCAGTGCTAAACAGGAGACTTAGGTTGTTTCTGACTCAGGTATCCTGGGTCTCTGGGCTGGACAAACCTGAGACAGCTGCTTCAGTAGTATACACAATAGCCAAAGGAAAACAATAGAAGTCAGACTCTGAACAGCAGAGAAGCACAATAGCCTCTATCGCTCCATGGTGGAGGAGACGGCTAAACAAGAGGAGTTTGCACAATCTTCATTTCTCCTCAGAAATGAGGTTTACAAAAAAATAAATAATAAAAATCAGTAAATTAATGGCTTCCATTCTTAACTGTTCATAAATAAATAGTATCCTGACTGAAACAAACACAGGCATTTTGAACAAGGCCAGAACCACAGATAGAGTAAAAATAAATAAAAAGAAAAATACCCTGATGGATAACATTAAAATGTTGAAACATAGGTATCACGCACAGCCGGAGACAGAGGGGTAAAACTGTTAAAAGTTTGATGACTATAAACACTGCTGTATATCTGTTGTATTATTGTTCTAAGGCATACCAGATGCTCAGCAATTAGTGTGTTAAGGTGAATTTGTATTCCTTGCTTTGTCATCAATAAAAAATTGTTTGAAACATAAAAAAAAGAAAAAGAAAAGTCCACTAGGACACTATATCAAAGCAGAAGAAATGAAATAAGCATATCATTGAAGGTAGTATCATACAGTATAGAAGAAAACAGATGCAAAAGAAAGGTCTGCTATGCTAAACAAACCTGGTGAAGAAAATTCCAAAATGTACAAGGAAAGGAAAGAAAATAAAAATAAGCTAGAGTCAGCACGTGTGCACAGGAACTGGAAAAGGAGAGCTATGTTTCGGTTTATTAATTCCTCTTTATAGCCCAGGGATTTTTTATTAGAGAATCTTTTTATTGATTTGCAAAGGTATTAATACATAGTACAAAATACCAGAAAGATGAAAGATCAATGACACATAAGGAAACACCCCAACACCACACGAACACCCTCCCCCACCGATAAGGACCCTACATTAGGATCATGCAATAAACGTCAAAATAGGACTGAGGCCTGAACTCTTATGAACTCAACCCTAAACCATAAAGTTCCCCCTCCCCTTCCACATAGGGCCCCGAAATTTATTAAGAACCTAGCTACGCGCAATAGGTGAAATAGACACTGCTTTTGACTCCTAACCACTACTCACTTGCCCTGTACCCTTTATCCCCACCTCTTTAATTCCCTTACCTCTTAGTTGTTCTGTCTGTTTGTCCTATTTAGATTGTGAGCTCTTTGAGCAGGGACTGTCTTTTTGTGTATGATGTACAGCGCTGTGTATGCCTTGTAGCGCTATAGAAGTGATAAGTAGTAGTAGTAATGTAGAAGCCTGCCCTTGCAGATCAGCAACGCGGCCGCGCAGGCTTCTGTTTCTGTGAGTCTGACGTCCTGCACGGCCGCGTTGCTGATCTGCAAGGGCAGGCTTCTAGATGGAATGTTGCTAGTGGAGGAGTAGCCTAGTGGTTAGTGCAGTGGAACGTGGGATGTTGTTACTATTTGAGATTCTCCATGGAATGTTGCTACTATTGGAGATTCTGTTGCTACTATTTGAGATTCTCCATGGAATGTTGCTACTATTGGAGATTCTGTTGCTACTATTTGAGATTCTCCATGGAATGTTGCTATTCCACTAGCAACATTCCATTTTTAGATTGTGAGCTCTTTGAGCAGGGACTGTCTTTTCGTGTATGATGTACAGCACTGCGTATGCCTTGTAGCGCTATAGAAGTGATAAGTAGTAGTAGTAGTAATGTAGAAGCCTGCCCTTGCAGGTCAGCAACACGGCCGCGCAGGCTTCTGTTTCTGTGAGTCTGACGTCCTGCGTTGCTGATCTGCAAGGGCAGGCTTCTACATGGAATGTGCTAGTGGAGGAGTAGCCTAGTGGTTAGTGCAGTGGAACATGGAATGTTGTTACTATTTGAGATTCTGGAATGTTGCTAATACTTGAGATTCTACATGGAATGTTGTTATTCCACTAGCAACATTCCATATTTAGATTGTAAGCTCTTTGAGCAGGGATTGTCTTTTCATGTATGGTGTACAGAACTGCGTATGCCTTGTAGCGCTATAGAAGTGATAAGTAGTAGTAGTAAATAGGAGTCCCAAACCAGAAGAAAGCTTTTTCTGCCTCCCAGGCGGTGACTAGCCATCAAGACTCCCAGATCGTTAGAGCAACAATAGATTTACAGGCTGAAATACACAGATCCTGAGGGTTTGAATATTAGGATTGAAAACAATGAATGGTTACTAATTTTTCAATAGTTTTGGATGCAGTTTTCTTTAAATATTTGTAGTCTGTTTTGTTTTGTTTTTTAATTAAGAGGAAAGTTTTTTTTTTAGAGAGGAGGAATACAGAGTAATTATGCTAATGAATTTTGATGAATGGAATTTGAGAACAATTGGCATTTTTTAATTAATAGAAATCCCTATCCTATGCTTACATCATCAGCTTTTTTGGTGTCTATATACAGCAATATACACAGCCTGCTGCTAGAAGACATAATGCCTTTAAGCTAAGTGAATTTTTGGCTTTAAAAAGAAGGTTGTGAAAACTGATTGTATTAATATATAGGTGCTTATTTTTTTCCATTTCAGAAATGAAACCTCTGAAGCGATAATATGCTTCCTTAAGATCTAAAGTTGTGAGAACTCCCTGGCACACAATACTGGATTTGAGTGTAATGTCTTCACCATCATGAGTGATCCACAGAGCTTGGCTTATCTTTATATTGAAGATGGGGCAAAAGAAGCCTTCTTTTTTCGGAACTGCAAAGTTGATTGAGCGATAGCTTGTTCCCCATTCTTGCTTGGGAATGGGAACCACTGCCTCTAAGGCTAATGTGGCTACAGCCCATACGCCAGGCCCCCTCCCTGCCCATCTTTATGGTTCAACAATTTTTATTGATGATATTATACGGATAACAGTACCCAGAAAAACATAATGTAGACTCTGATAATGAACACATTCACAGCTCAAGAAAAAACCTAACACAGAACATTATCATCAATGTTTTGGTATAGAACCCCCCTCCCCCCCCCTGCCAGCACTCTAAAACAGTCTACTTTGAACTCATATGTTCCCCCAACCCATATCAAACTTCCACCACTCTCGATCTTTAGTAAGGAACAAAAATGTTATCAAAAATTAGAACAGTAAAACAAACAGTAAAATCCTTCCCTCCCCCCCTCCCCACCTACCCCCCTCCCCTTGCTGAGAGATATCCAGACTTCCAACTTCTTACCACAAAGGATGGCCCCACCTCAATATGTATCTAAAGCGAGTTCACCACTAAACTCCGCCCTTTAGGAGACAGGCTGTGAATATATGGCCCCCAAATATCTAGAAACCGCCTCCGCCGCCCAGGGGAGCTGCCCACACCTTCCCTGCCCATCTTTAAATCCTTGCTCAAAGCCCACCTCTTCAATGTCGCCTTTGGCTCCTAACCACTATACCTCTATTCAGAAATATAGACTGCCCCAACTTGACATTTCGTCCTTTAGATTGTAAGCTCCTTTGAGCAGGGACTGTCCTTCGTTGTTAAACTGTACAGCGCTGCGTAACCCTAGTAGCGCTCTAGAAATGTTAAGTAGTAGTAGTAGAGCTGCCACCCTTATTGACCAGTGCAAGACAATAAAACATCAAAAATGCACTTAATCAACCCAATTCAGGTCTGTTCCTTGAAAAATGTAGGCAGCCAATCCACTCTTTTGAGGGTGGGCCTCTAAGATCTCATTAGTTGTCTGACCCTAGAAGCCTCTTTTGCAGTCAAAGTGAAAGGAGGATAATCTACTTTGGAGACAAGACTGCTGTGAGGAGGATGCCTTGCCTGGGCAGTAACAGTGTGCGTCTCTAAATCTAGCCCTTCTTGGCTTGAACAAGAGGAACTCTATGACTTATCTTTTGGAAGCCTCAGAGGCTTTGCCTCTCCCAGGTCTTTCAGAAAGTTTTCTAGATCCTCTCCAAACAACAGCTTACCAAGAAAAGAAACCCTGCCAAGTCAGAGGTGTATTCAAGGCCCAATTACACCGCCATAGAAAACGTTTAACCAAGATGGAGACTGCCATTGACTTGGTCAACCTCCTACTGAAGCCATACAAATTACCTGCCATAAAAGTCATGCCCAAATCCAAGTGCACTCCTCCTTTTAGATTCTATTCCTCTTCTTGCATACTGAATCCACAGCAAGTAAGCCCTGGACAGATAAGCACTGCGGACAGCTGCCTGAAAACTCAAGTCTTCTATCTCAGAGGCCTGCCTGAGAAGTAACTCTAGCTTCCAATCCTGCATGTTCCTCAACGCAGTATCGCCTTCCTCAAAAGCACACACTTTTGACAATGTCAGCTTCTCCTTCTCCTCAAGCACCAAAAGGAACAACTTACTTACCGGCCTGACAATCCAAAGGCCAGCCTTGGGAACATCCCACTCCACCGAGGGTGTTTTTTTTTTTTTTTTTTAATTGGAAATTTCCAAAAATAATCCAGAATACAACAGAAGGAGGATATATAAAGAAAAATCTTATATATAAACTTAAGAAAAATAGAAATCCTCTAGTCCACCACCGGGAGAAGTTACAGTTCCTAAACAAAACGAAAATACAAAAAAAAAAAAAAAAAAAAATCAGTCTTCATAAAGACAATAAAGTAGCTAGATATAATTTTAAAATACCCTCTCGGTTCTCTCACTTTAATGAAACTGCTCAGCTGAGCTGGTGAGATAGAAAATAAGTGTGGTCTTTAATTTTATGCTTCCAAAGGAAACTTAAAAAAAAAAACAAAATCCCAATTCTAGAGGTAAGACTTTCAGTCTTAATTCCAAAACTATTTCTCCTAATATGCAAGATTAAAGGGAGACAAGTCTATAAAAACATTAATTTTATGACCATGAAAAAGTACATGTCAAAACTTAAAAGACTAAGAAAATCCTTCTATCAGTAATGTCAAAAAGGTGTTACTACCATAGCAACTCTGGTGTCAGTCTCCTCAATAGATGTCTCCAACAAATTAGCTACTTTTATGATCAAAACACTTTTACTGGTGAAAATCAATACACAAGATCCATACAAAGAAAACATATCCATAAACAAGACAATTAGAATCCAAGCATGGAAATAGGGTCAGTAAAATCACCAAATTTTAACCCAAAACAATCCTTCAACCCACTCTTCCCTATAAAATAAATCAAATTTTCCCTCCTTTTCTTCCAACTTGAGGAAATTCCACAAGACCTCAGTTCTTATAGTCTCCTGGAAAATACAAAACATTACATATGCCCCCCCCCCGCCCACCCCCAAACAGAAAATTCTACACACATACCCATACCGGCAAAACAGCCAGAAGAAAACCCCTGCCCTGACTTAAAGCCCCTCCCTCTTCTGTCACCCAAGATCCCAGTTTGTTCAGCAAAGGCTACGGCCTAAAGGAGATAAGATCTTAAAATATGAATAAATTAGCTACATTTAAATAGCAAGAACTTCAAATATCACAACTTTCTTCATTACCACCTATTCTTCTGACAGATTTACATAAATAAACCTTTTAAATATCTAATAGATCAGCAGAAGATAATTGCAAAACATTAACAAAATAATCCCTCAACATCTCAGCTGCCAAAACCAACTTTTCAAAAGGAAAACTACTTAAATGTATATCAATAATTCTTCTCAGTATTATCCAGTTTTAGCTTCAAGGATCAAGACTAGTTAAGTTCCTCCAGACTCAATCTTCCTACAACTGATATTGATGTCCAGTGTACTAGCCCTAATCATTTTTTTCATGTGAAACCAACTTAGCAGCTGCACTTCCCAGTGAAATTACATGACTGAGAGTCAGCTTACCAAAGTGGATAAATCTAGTCATCATCCTCCACAATTCTAAATTAGAGACTCTCTAAGTCACGTTAGTAGACAAAGCAGACACTGCAGTACAGGATGAAAAACTGACTAGCTTAAGAGAAACCTTGGAGTCTTAGACCTAGTACCTAGAAACCCTAGATTCCGAAGACGTACATACAATTACTGATGACAAAGACAAGTCCACAGCCTCTTGATTCATTCCTCTGGTATTACCATCTTGACCAGTGTTTTGAATACTCTCCCTGAAGTTATAACTACTTTGTTAAAAGTTTCAGAGAGCAGAAGTTTGACTAACTAACGGATCAACGAAGAAAGATTTTGCCACTGGGGAAAATCAGGGATAGAGCGTACTGTGTGGAAACAGAATATTCAAAAAATTGTGGCTAAGTGCAACCATTGTCAATACAAAATTATCCATAGGTCTTGCAGGAGCAAGGTTGTTACTAGTCTCCTTAGGCCCGACCCTCCATTTGCCCATCTTTAGCATCAATAAAAAGATATAAGGTAGAGACCGACCGAGAATGGGTTTTTTCCAGTTTCAGCCGAAACTGAAACTGCCACCAGAATTTATCACCTGGTTTCAGCTGAAAGTGAAAACTCAAGTTTGGTCGTATGAATGTGAATCAGTAAGGGCTGCTGGAGATAGTCAGGCTTAAAGTCTGCATCTTTCTGCTAAACCCACAGTATCCATGCCAGAATATAATAATTTAAATAATGAAAGACTATTTCACTTCCAAGCAAAATAGCCTCCACATACATGGCCCACAGCTAATGAAAACGAACTAAAAGCCATGATGCTTTTTCAGTGGTTGACTTTGCACCACACTCTGAGTACAGCTGATGTCAACTCACTGAGAAGCTAATTCCAAAGGAGCTCATCATCCCAAATTTATAGGTTTAAATTCCTGCTAAAAATTTTATATCAAAAGCATATATTTGGAGTATTCTATTTACCATGTAAGCCATTATGCAACATTCCTTCACCCTCCTAAAACACCAAGTTAAAATGTCAGAAAGACCCCCTCCCGATTCCCGACTTTGACAGAGAAATTCAACTACATATTCTGTTTTCCAGAAGCTTTTTACAGTGTCTGCTCACAATACTGTCCCTCATACTCAAACATATACCATGTTGCATGAGTGATTAGTACTACTGTCTGTCAGACCAATGGTCCATCTACCCCAGTATCCAGTTTTCCGAACAGTGGCCAAGCCAGGTCACAACTACCTATAAATAAAGAAATTATTGCTTTTACCACTGTTTTGATGGCTTCTTGCAAAATGTTATCAAACTGTGTTAATACAATAATTAAAAAAACAAACAAACTTTGAAAGCATTTTACTTCCCAGCTCATTCCATGCAATAATAAAGTGCCTTGCCATCTTTTCAGTCTCACTTTGATCACAGTTAGAAAACAAAGAATCTGAATTTAGTTTTTCTTGATATATAAGCAAGATAAAATCTAAGTGAAGAAAAAAAAAGAAATACCTCCTAATGCGCCACTATGATCTAAGCTCTTCTTCCGAACGCCTTGTAGTGTAATAACTAGTGGAATTACCACCGAAAAAAGCCAACGCCAAGGAGTAATGGGTCGCAGAGTACCTGAAAGAGCAAGATTCATTTAGCAAGAAACTCAGAGAAGTTAACAAATTAACAGAAATTAAGACAATTCTTATATGCAAGTAGCTACGTGGATACTTCTGAGAAAACCTAGCAATAAAATATCACAATGCTTTTACGACAATATAAAGATATTAATATTTTTAAAGACTCACATTTGTTTTACCTGATTAGCTATTTTGAAATATACAGCAATACATACAGTTGAACATGGGACTAGATTTAGGTTCCGAATACTGACTTGTACTAAAGTGAAAAATGTATGGGTGCAATAAAGACTATTTCAGAACATGTGAAACAACCCTGCTTAACACACCTCTCAAAAAATATATTTGTCAAACTGAGGGTCTCTGAGACCAATTACCATTCTACAAATGATAATGGTTTTTTTTATTTTTTTACATTTATACCCCGCGCTTTCCCACTCATGGCAGGCTCAATGCTGCTTACATGGGGCAATGGAGGGTTAAGTGACTTGCCCAGAGTCACAAGGAGCTGCCTGTGCCTGAAGTGGGAATTGAACTCAGTTCCCCAGGACCAACGTCCACCTCCCTAACCACTAGGCCACTCCTCCACTGTTGCTACTATTTGAGATTCTACATGGAATGTTGCTATTCCACTAGCTAATAAACACAAACCAGGACTCAAAAGCCACCTACTGCGAGTAAGTGTAGTAACAAACAGTTATTTCACCCGTATGTGATCAATAATTTTTATGTGTAGAGTACCCTCAGATATAAACCACCGTGACTGCAGTCAATAATGCTGCTACAACGTGGCATAGCACTTCTTTCATTGGGTAACTCCTACTGTATTTTTTTGGGTAAAGAGCAAAAAAAGGTTTTGCCTTGTTTTGTGGATTGCTTGAGACAGAATAAAGAAGAAGAAGCGATTTATGTAGCCTTAACCCTTTGTCCCTGAGGAAATTGTTTTGAAACCCCGCGGAGTCGGGCGGATCCAGGGGAAGGCAATTGCTAATTGTTTCAGCAAGGCAACACAGTTCTTCTGCCAGAGAGGCAAGAACTCACGAGATAAGTGTACAGTTTTTTTCACCTAGTATATGTAATCTTTTAAACAAATGAATAAGTGATTTTATAGCACTGTGGTGATTGGGATGCAAAAAAATATGAGCAGAGGTTGCTCTTTACCCAAAAAAATACAGTAGGAGTTACCCAATGAAAGAAGTGCTATGCCACGTTGTAGCAGCATTATTGACTGCAGTCACGGTGGTTTATATCTGAGGGTACTCTACACATAAAAATTATTGATCACATACGGGTGAAATAACTGTTTGTTACTACACTTACTCGCAGTAGGTGGCTTTTGAGTCCTGGTTTGTGTTTATTAGCAGTTGAATGTTACCAGAGACATTGATATTGTGAACTCGTTTGCTATTCCACTAGCAACATTCCATGTAGAAGTCGGCCCTTGCAGATCACCAATGTGGCCGCGCAGGCTTCTGCTTCTGTGAGTCTGATGTCCTGCACGTACGTGCAGGACGTCAGACTCACAGAAACAGAAGCCTGCGCAGCCTTCTACATGGAATGTTGCTAGTGGAATAGCAACATTCCATGTAGAATCTCAAAGAGTAGCAACATTCCATGTAGAATCTCCAATAGTATCTATTTTATTTTTGTTACATTTGTACCCTGCGCTTTCCCACTCAAGGCAGGCTCAATGTGGCTTACATGGGGCAGTGGAGGGTTAAGTGACTTGCCCAGAGTCACAAGGAGCTGCCTGTGCCTGAAGTGGGAATTGAACTCAGTTCCTCAGTTCCCCAGGACCAAAGTCCACCACCCTAACCACTAGGCCACTCCGGTTTTGTATTTTTCCATGGGAAGCAGTGGGGCTGAAATCACTACAGAAAGCATGCATGCTATCTTCAGTAACATCATGAGGAAACTAAGAGAAACGTAGGGACACAATATATGGGCTTTGTTACTTGCAGCTCTCCACCCAGCTTTACCACAGTACTGAAGAAAAGAAACCGTGGTATCATTCAAAAAATGCAATTCATATGGTTGATGGAATAACGTATAAAACTTGAGCAGGTTACCACTGGACTCTTTTTAAAATCAGCAAGTGAAAGGTCATACACTTAACATTCATGTAGTTCACATAAACATCAGACACAGGCCGGCAGAGAAAAAGTGCTCTGTCGGGCAGCTACTTGCTTCTTTTTTTATGCCCCATGATCTGGAAGGACAGGCTAAGCCAGGCTGGTGGGGGGGGGGGGGGGGGGGGGGAGCGCAAGCAAGTGGGCACTCAGAGCAATCTGTGGATATGCTGTAAGGGGAGGGAATCAGAAACCTGATGTTTTTCAAAACATTTTCCAACTTCTGTTCCCTGCACAGAATTCTGCAGGGCAAGTGCTTTATTCTGCACCACTGCGTAATGCAGAATTCTCCCCAGGAGAAAACTGTTCTGGGAATTAAACAGGATGCACAGCTGTGCAGGCTAGATGGGCCAATTGATCCTTTTCTGCCATCATTTACTACATTCCATGGTGAACCTAGAAGATGTACCGAGTCAAATTGACAAATTAAAAAGTAGTAAATCACCTGGACTGATGGCATATATCCAAGGGTATTCAAAAAAACTCAAACATGAAATTGCTAATCTGCTGTTAGTAATACGTAACCTGTAATTACAATTGTCCATAGTACCTGAATATTGGAGGGTGGCCAACGTGACGCCAATTTTTTAAAAGGTTACTAGGGGTGATTTGGGAAATTACAAATTGTTAAGCCCAATGTCGGTGCCGGGCAAAATATGAAAACTACTAGTAAAAGAGGCCCGCTTCAGAGCAAATGAAACGGGCGCTAGCAAGGTTTTCGTCGCCAACACCCCCCCTCCCTGGCCAACCCCTTCATTGTTCTGCCATTGCTCCGCCCCCAACATCATGATGTTTGACGCGAGGGCGGGGCCCGGAGCGATTCCCCCCCCCCCCCCGCCTCCCTCCCTGCCAACCCCTTCGTTGTTCTGCCATTGCTCCACCCTCGAGGGCACGGCACGGAGCGATTTTGGTGGCTTCACCACCACGAACCTTCGAACCTTTTTGAAGGAAGTCAGGGCTTGGCTTCACTGACGTCAGTGTCCTCAGAACATTGAGGGTGAGTTTTATTATAGTAGATTATAAGGAATAAAATTACAGAACACAGACAGCATGATTTAATGGGGCAGAATAAGAGTGGGTTCAGCCAAGGGAAGCCTTGCCTCACCAATTTCTTTGAAGGTGTGAATAAACATGTGGAAAGGTGAGCCAGTTGATGTAGTGTATCTAGATTTTCATAAAGCTTTTGATAAAGTTCCTCATGAGAGACTCCTGAGAAAATTAGTCATGGGATAGGAGGCAAGGTTCTGGTGTGGATTAGGAATTGGTTACTGGATAGAACAAAATGGTAAGTTTAAATGGTCATTTCTCTCAATGGAGGAGGAGGATGAACGGTTGGGTGGCTCAGGGATCTGTACTGGGACTGGTGCTATTTAACATATTTATAAATGATAAGGAAATCGGAACATGTGAGGTGATTGAATTTAAAGATTATACAAAACTATTCAAGGTTGTTCAAACACGTGTGGACTGTGAAATATTGCAGTAAGACCTCTTCCACATTGTCAAACTTGAAAACCATTTCCGGTAAAGGTAGATCTCTTACATCTTCTTCCGTAAAGACCGAAGCAAAAAATTCATCCAATCTCTCCTCTATGGCTTTCTTCTCCCTGAATGCCTCTTTTGCTCATTCAATTAGTCCTTAGCACAACAGTAGTCAGCTGAGATCCTTGGCTTACTTCTCTGTAACAAAGATGTACAGGAAGGCTCAGTGCATAGACACTATGAGACGGTGTCTTTCCAGAGTTATCCGCGGAGCTTCCGTTCTGGTTCAGGATCAAGTAAATTTTAATTTGTCTTCCAAACGTTCTGTGCAGACCTCTGTCCACTGTCCTCAGGTGACTGCTTTGATACAATCAGATCACACATTCCTGCTGTCCGGTAGATAAAATTCATGTTTTCTAAGACAGCCACCCAGTGTTGATCCAGACACATTCCCAGAGAATGTTGGTGCCATAGCCAAGGGGTTCACAAACGCTATCAAATCTGTCTGGTAACAAGCTTCACCCCCTGAGATGAAATGCAGATGTACTCTGTGCTAACAGTGTCCTTGGGATGGCAGAGAAACAGGAAATGTCCAAGCAGCCATAACAGTCTTCTTCATGTAGATGATTCAGGTCCAGGACTGTATGTGGACACGAGCTTCAGTTGCACACAAGTAACCTATGGAACTTTGTAAGTCTAAGGTGACACACCGGGGACAATCCTACAACCCCCTTCTTTCATGTGCACAAGTACTTCATCCTCTATACTGTACTCCTACCTTGGGTTTGCACAGCCCAAACACGACCCCCACTTTTTTAAAATTAAATCTTAGTTGTCAACTTCTAGACCATCCTTCAGGTTTTGATAGATCTCTCCTAACATTATCTAAACCTTCCAAGGGTGTCTTCTCTAGTGCAGAATTTAGTATCATCTGCAAAAAGACAACCTTCACAAAAAATGTCAAAAAGAACTGGACCAAGGATGGATCATTGCAGTACATCATAGTACTCATAGTAACAAACTAAAGAAAAAAAAAAAATAACAACATTCTATACACTAAAAACCAAATAAATATTTATTCAAACTTATTATCAGGAAGTAAGGTTTACTAATTCACAAGCATAAAATGGGAAATATCCAGACTCAAATTTCTAATAAAATTTAACTGTGACCTAGCCAGCTGTCACTGGATAAAAAAAAAAAAAGGAGAAAGAAAATGCTGGCATAACAACCTGACTATATTTAAAGAGTCACGTTTAGGTCTCACTTTGCTCAATATGTTATGGAATGATCAGAATTCTCCCTTCCCAGATTCAAATCCTGCTTGAAAAGTCATTTTTTTTTTCAATCTAGCATTTAACATAACCACAGATAGTGCACCATTGATTGGTGGACCGTGCGTGCGGTGAGACCCTGAGTTCACTTGATCTTGGACTACCCTAATGCATAAGCTTGGATGACTTGTTCTCCATCCTATCCATGCCTGGAGTTTCTGTTTTGTTTTTAATTGGTTTTGTAAACTACTTTGACCTATTTAATGTAAAGGAAGTATAGTCAACAATAAACATGTATCTTTCAACTAGATTTTAAGCTCCATAAGGGCCTCTGTCTGTATGCATGTAGCCAGTTACCTACAATAAAATGTTAAATGAACTAGGACATCTACCCCATGGACTGTTTTGTACCCTTTCCCTCAGGGCAGAATTCAAACAAAGCTTCTGTCTGTACTAACCACTTTTCTACAGGCACGAAATGGCCTAAAACTTCTGCTCGAGGGCCCCTTTCATTTGTCGTTCCCACTCCCCGAATTAAAGCACAGCATATCAATAAAACCCAGGGCTTACCATAATACGTGCTTGCAGTGATAGATACAATCCAGAAAGATAAGGACACACAGAGAATCATGCACAGGATGACAATATTTGTCATCATTTTCAGGTATTCTTTGTATAAGTCTTCTTGATAATATGTCATGAGTTCTGCAGGGACGATTTTTACCTACAGAAGAAAAACACACTTCCATGTCAGCCACTGCAGAGAGGCCAAGGATCTCCCATGACTGGGGATCGGGAAGAGCACATTTCCCAATCGCCTTGACTAGAAAAGGGGGGGGGGGAGGGTCGAACAAAGAAACACCCCAGGGGGCCTAGTCTCAAGTGAGCCCCCCCCCAGGCACGCACCTGGCTACCGGAAGGGCAGAGAGAGCAGCCGCAGCACTTCCTCTTCTCTCACACAGCAGCCACCAACAACAGAGGTGGTCGCCGGAGCCATGGCCGGAGGCAAGATAAACTCCCGCCTCCTCCCGTCGGCTACAACACCGGGGGTGGGGGGTGGGAAGCGCCACGCGCAGGCAGCCGTCGTTAACTGGGCACGAGGAGGAGGGCTGGTGGTCGCTCAGACCCGCCCCTCGGACGCTCACAGCCTTCGTCTCTATGGTTACTCGCCGCTCAGAGCGTCCTCCGCCGACGTCATTTCCGGGGGCTGGAACGAGGGAAGTAGTCAATTCCCGCCGCTGTTAATATTTCAGTAACGAAGTTCGGGTATTTAAATAATGTTAAAGGCGTCAACTGTTAAATGCCATCTTTATACTAGTTTTACGTGAACTGTCTGTTAGAGAGTAGTTATTAGTGCCCAATTCTATTCCGTTCGCTTTTTAGGCGTTTTTTCAACAAAATAGGTTATCAATAGAAACCAAACAAAATAAAACACGGAAAAGAAAATAAGATGATACCTTTTTTTTTATTGGACATAACTTAATACATTCCTTGATTAGCTTTCGAAGGTTGCCCTTCTTCCTCAGATCGGAAATAAGCAAATGTGCTAGCTGACAGTATATACAGTGGGGGAAATAAGTATTTGATCCCTTGCTGATTTTGTAAGTTTGCCCACTGACAAAGACATGAGCAGCCCATAATTGAAGGGTAGGTTATTGGTAACAATGAGAGATAGCACATCACAAATTAAATCCGGAAAATCACATTGTGGAAAGTATATGAATTTATTTGCATTCTGCAGAGGGAAATAAGTATTTGATCCCCCACCAACCAGTAAGAGATCTGGCCCCTACAGACCAGGTAGATGCTCCAAATCAACTCATTACCTGCATGACAGACAGCTGTCGGCAATGGTCACCTGTATGAAAGACACCTGTCCACAGACTCAGTGAATCAGTCAGACTCTAACCTCTACAAAATGGCCAAGAGCAAGGAGCTGTCTAAGGATGTCAGGGACAAGATCATACACCTGCACAAGGCTGGAATGGGCTACAAAACCATCAGTAAGACGCTGGGCGAGAAGGAGACAACTGTTGGTGCCATAGTAAGAAAATGGAAGAAGTACAAAATGACTGTCAATCGACAAAGATCTGGGTCTCCACGCAAAATCTCACCTCGTGGGGTATCCTTGATCATGAGGAAGGTTAGAAATCAGCCTACAACTACAAGGGGGGAACTTGTCAATGATCTCAAGGCAGCTGGGACCACTGTCACCACGAAAACCATTGGTAACACATTACGACATAACGGATTGCAATCCTGCAGTGCCCGCAAGGTCCCCCTGCTCCGGAAGGCACATGTGACGGCCCGTCTGAAGTTTGCCAGTGAACACCTGGATGATGCCGAGAGTGATTGGGAGAAGGTGCTGTGGTCAGATGAGACAAAAATTGAGCTCTTTGGCATGAACTCAACTCGCCGTGTTTGGAGGAAGAGAAATGCTGCCTATGACCCAAAGAACACCGTCCCCACTGTCAAGCATGGAGGTGGAAATGTTATGTTTTGGGGGTGTTTCTCTGCTAAGGGCACAGGACTACTTCACCGCATCAATGGGAGAATGGATGGGGCCATGTACCGTACAATTCTGAGTGACAACCTCCTTCCCTCCGCCAGGGCCTTAAAAATGGGTCGTGGCTGGGTCTTCCAGCACGACAATGACCCAAAACATACAGCCAAGGCAACAAAGGAGTGGCTCAGGAAGAAGCACATTAGGGTCATGGAGTGGCCTAGCCAGTCACCAGACCTTAATCCCATTGAAAACTTACGGAGGGAGCTGAAGATGCGAGTTGCCAAGCGACAGCCCAGAACTCTTAATGATTTAGAGATGATCTGCAAAGAGGAGTGGACCAAAATTCCTCCTGACATGTGTGCAAACCTCATCATCAACTACAGAAGACGTCTGACCGCTGTGCTTGCCAACAAGGGTTTTGCCACCAAGTATTAGGTCTTGTTTGCCAGAGGGATTAAATACTTATTTCCCTCTGCAGAATGCAAATAAATTCATATACTTTCCACAATGTGATTTTCCGGATTTAATTTGTGATGTGCTATCTCTCACTGTTACCAATAACCTACCCTTCAATTATGGGCTGCTCATGTCTTTGTCAGTGGGCAAACTTACAAAATCAGCAAGGGATCAAATACTTATTTCCCCCACTGTAAGTGAAAACATTCAAGCATTACTATGACAGTAAAATAGATACTATTGGACATTCTACATGGAATGTTGCTACTGTTGGAGATTCTACATGGAATGTTGCTATTCCACTAGCAACATTCCATGTAGAAGGCTGCGCTGGCTTCTGTTTCTGTGAGTCTGACGTCCTGCACGTACGTGCAGGACGTCAGACTCACAGAAGCAGAAGCCTGCGCAGCCACATTGGTGATCTACAAGGGCCGACTTCTACATGGAATGTTGCTAGTGGAATAGCAACATTCCATGTAGAATCTATAGAAATCAAACAAAATAAAACATGGAAAAGAAAATAAGATGATACCTTTTTTTTATTGGACATAACTTAATACATTTCTTGATTAGCTTTCGAAGGTTGCCCTTCTTCCGTCAGATCGGAAATAAGCAAATGTGGTAGCTGATAGTATATATAAGTGAAACATCCAAGCATTTCATTGACAGTCTAGCAGGGTGGGGGTGGGTAGGTGAGAGGAGGGTGATAAACAGAGCAATACAACTTTATGGTTTATAATGGGCTAGAAAACCCAGATCCTTATTAAGTCAACAAAATAGTAATGCCCTATGGCTACCAGGTGTAGGGTAAACCACTAAGCTTTGAAAATGAGCTCCATAGTAACCTATGGAACTTTGTAAGTCTTTGAAAATGAGCCTGATAGTAACATGGTAACAGCAGATAAAGACCTGAACTGTCCATCTAGTCTGCTCAACTGTCGTACTCATGGTCAGTTCGTGATTAAAACAACAATGAATGTGATGCATTGGGCCCTCCATTATAATACTGTAATGTTTTCATAGCTGGCAGGCCCCCTTGTAGAGGCCGAGGAAGCAGTCAGTAAAAAAAGCTGATTGTGGAGGGGGCTGATATGATAATGGATAGGGAAAATACCCCTCTGCAGAGAGAGAAAGAGCTCCCTCCCCTCTCCCCATCTTTTTGCCAGCAGCAGATTTTTACCCTGGTAAACCAATTTTGAGAGCCAGTGAATTAGCACATCTGAAAGGCACTCTTTAAAACATTTGGGCTCTAGGTGTGTGCTTAGCTGCCTTAATCCTGCCTTGCTAACACCAGGGGGCAGGGTTACCAGGTGGAAAAATTTTTTCCCACCCAATCCAGCCTAAAAACAGCCCAAAACCCGCCCAAACTCAAACCCCGCCCCTGACACCCCCACCCCCGCGTCATCACCCCACCCCCGCCATCATCAGCCCCGCCCAGAACATCACTAACCCCGCCCAAAACGTCACTAACCCCGCCCCCCACGGCCGAAAAAACCGCCTGAAAACCGCCCAAAAGAAAAAAAAGAAGCCCAAAAAACCGTAACCCGCCGCGGGCAAAAATTTCCTGCAGCAGGTCGCGGAAAACCGCCCACCTGGCAACACTGCCAGGGGGTAGAGGATATAGTGGGGCTCATATTTGTTATGATTCTGCCGGTTTGGCTGAGGAAGAGGGGGGGATGTCTCTTCTGATTGGCTGCCAGGGGTTGTGCTGACGTCAGGGGATAGTACTTTAGCCTGCAGCTGAAGAATTTCTCTGCTTTTGCGTTACTTACTTGGTGGTAACAGGAAAGCCTGATAGCTTTCTCTCAGAACGTGCTCTAGGTTCTGACAGGGATCTGTGTTGTATTAGAGTATTCTTTTCCTTCCCTCTAGGTTAGCTGCTGCTGTGTGTGTGTGCATAGCTCTGTATCAGGGTCAGCTGCTCGTTTGTTTATTGGGGGCTGGGCATTGCTCAGCCTCCAGGGCTCTGGGCTGAGTGAGAACATTCTCCTTTGTTTGTTTGTTTTAAGGATTTCTCTTCCCAGTGTCCGGGCCTGCTGGCTCAGTGAGTTTAACCCTTTGTGTACTGTGTGTATTGTATTCCTGCCTCTGCCAGTGTGTTTGTTGGATGGGCCCCGCTCCCTCCCTCTTGGGAGGGGAAGCATTCTCTCTGATTGTTTGTTGATCTATGGCACTCTCTCTCTGCTGGCTCTACAAGCTTAACCCTTTGTGTTCTGTGTGTCTCTGTCTACAGTGGGTTTGAGGCAAAGGCTTTCTGCCTTCCTTTTGTGTCTGGTTCCTCTGGCTTCTGCCGGCGGCTCCTACCCTGGTGGGGGGGGGGGGGTTGCTGTGTTAGTTCCCCTGTCCTGTGCTAATCCCCTGGGTGGGCGTGGCCCGCTCTGGTCCTTTGTTTCCCCCTCTGCCCTATTGCTGGTGTTCAGCGCGTGTCTGGCACCTTGGGGCCCTCTGGGTTCTTTCACCCCTCCCTGTGTGTGATTGGGTTCCAGTTCAGCTGTGAGGCTCGCATGAGTGGCTCTGTGTGCGTGGGTTCCGGTTCGGCCGCGAGGCCCGCCTGTATGCCTATTTCCCTTCTTCCTGAGGGACTGTGGGGAGGGGTAGCTTAAGGGGTATTGTGTAGCTGGGGTGTGCGATGGTGGGTCGGTCTCCCCTTGGCCTGGGTCGGCGCCCTGCTGGCTTCGGCCAGGGCCCAAGGGCTCACGACCAACCCAACGGATTACAATATTCAAAACAAAAAAAGTCATAAGGTGGTAAGATGGACATTTTTCTTTCAAAAATGCCAAAGTTGCGAATTTAGACATTTTTCTCCATAGTTTGTCCAAATTTCAAAGGGGCGTGTTTTGGGTGGGACATGGGTGGAACCAAAAGATAAGACGTTTTTCTGCAATAATAGAACAAAACATCTGGGATCAAAATTAAGACTTTTTGGCTAGACCTGTTTCAATAACAAATAAGTGATCAAAAGGTGCCCTAAATGACCAAATGATCACTGCAGGATTAAGGCATAACCCTCTTACTCCCCCAGTAGTCATAGACCCCCTCTCACCCCCCTAAGATGTGACCATGACAGTACATACCAGGCTGTATGACAGATTATGATGGCCATGCTAGTTCGAGTAGCAGACAGGTCCTAGGAGTAGCCTAGTGGTTAGTGCAGTGGACTGTAGAGAAGGGGACATAGGCCCATATACCACTCTAACTGGTACACTTGTAGTGGAACGTGTGAATCCTCCAAAAACCACTAACCTACATATAGGTGACGCAAGCTTGAGAGTTATTCTAGTGGTGTATAGTAAGGTACAGGGGGTTTGTTCTTGGAGAGCTCACCATACAATATAGGGGGTTATGGTAAGATATGTACCTGGGACCTTTTATGTGAAGCCCACTGAGGTGTGCCCTAGTCTGTCTTACTGCTCTGCTGGGATGTCTGTGTGACCAGTCTACTAGGAATGATGGCCCCTAGACATCCCATTGGCTGTTTTTTTGGGGAGTTTTTCTCTTGGAGTTTTTTTTTCCCCCAAAATGGTCCCAAAAGAAAAATGCACTAAGCACAAAATGTCTAGAAAAAGGCAATTTTTGAATCAAAAAGATAGATGTTTTACAGGTTCGAACATGGCTATGTTTGTCACTCGATTTTTAGATGTTTTTAGCAAAACATTCACAATTGGGCAGATGTTTTTTTGAAAATGCCCCTCCACACCAATCTCCTACTTGCTATCAACTTGACTAATCAAGTACCTCAAACTAGTCACTGCCTCTTTTGCCTTGCCACCACTGCCTTTGGAAAAAAAATGGTAAATGAGGTTGCATAAAGGCCCGTTGTATCCACTCTTTCTCTGACTGAGATCACGTTCATTCACATTTCTGACTCTACATGCAACCTTCTTTGAGTTAGTCTCCTTACGGTTATTTTATCTTATCTGTCTATATGCTCTGCCTTCACTTATACCCTATGCTGCACATTAAAATGTTTTATTGTGTTAAAATTGTTAGTATACTATGGGGCTCATTTTCAAAGCACTTAGATTTACAAAGTTCTGTAGGTTACTATGAAACTTTGTAAGTCGACCACATTAAAATGATACACAAATATATATCCATGTATATGCATGTGTGTCTTAAATACTTAATTGTCAATAAAACAATATAGAGAATATAAAACCATGCTCAGATAAACATGACCAGGAATAAAAGCTATGTGATCCCAAATAACATAAAGTAAAAAGAAATTGCCGTCTACATGAATATAACAATACTTGTAAAGGCAACAGAACAGTTGTCTGAATACTAACCTTACAGGTATATGTCCATAAAAGGAAAACTAACAGCTACCATGATATATGATGGTCTGAATAAATATAAAAATACAAAAAATAATGGTATATCAAAAAATGTCACTTGACAAGATGATCTCTATATATAAAAGGCACCACCAAGGTTCTAAATGAAGCCTCCAGCCGGAAGTGTGAAGGGGGAGAGATATCTGGTTTCCCCATGAGTGTCTGCCCCGCCCTCGCTCTCTCTGTAACACAAACAGTGAAGGAAAACACAGCAAAGCAGGAAATCAAATCGCTCTCTCTGTAACAGTGAAGGACTCAGAGTGGGGAGGGGAGAGAGGGCAGAAGCCCTCACTATCTCTGTAACACAAGCACAGCACAGCAGGAAACTTAACACTGAAGGACTCGACTCCGAGAGGGGAAGGGAGAGAGGGCAGGGACACACACACTCCCACATGCACACAGAAGAAAACCTTGCTAGCCCCCGTTTCATTTGCATCAGAAACGGGGCTTTTTTACTAGTAAATATATAAAGCACAAAAGTGTGTCAAAGGACACCGTATAATAAGATGTAAAAAAAAAAAAAACACAACACTGCTAACTGGAAAAAAAATAAAGTTGGCTTGCCATAAGACAACTGAGCATCAAAAACTTAAATAAAGTTAATGTACAAAATGTCTACACAAAATGCATGTTCTAAACAAAAATTAGCACAAAAGGCTGAAAATAAACATACCTTTAAAAAGACCTTGAAAAAAAAAAGAAATCAATTTCCTTGAAGGAAATAAAATGAACATCCAGTAATCCTGCAATAACCATACGAAAAGAACCATATTGTTTTTTTTGTAGACTCGTGAAGCAGAGTTCTTTGGCTGAAACATGGCACTATGTTGAGTCTTTTATGCAACAGCTAAATGATGTTATAATAACGAATGGACTTTTTTGTGCCATATTAAAGCATTATTTTAGGCATTGTTTTATTTTAAGTCCCATTGTTTAAGCCTTTTTCCATCTCCCGCTTTTTGTTTTCGCATTGCCCCACTACAATTTGCCCCATTCTCATAACTAGTCCCCCACAACTACCCATATAGTCAGTCTCCTGAAACGTGTTGCCCTGCAATCTGTCTGCAACCCTAGTTAGCCCCCCCCCTTCCCCAAACACATCACAACCCTAGTTTTACGTGAACACACAATACAGAGCTAACCTGAAATATAGCCTGCTAGCTGGTAATGGGGTTCCCGCCCTCCCTAAAAAAAAAAAAAAATTCTGTCATGTGCCTCAGCATTTATAATGAAGAAAAGGAAGTAGGGAAGGTACAACAAAAAGTAAAAAAACAAGGAAACCTTAACATCAAAGAATAGCAAATGCAAAGTTTATTATAATCAAAAATAAAAACAAGTCAACAGGTCTATGTAAAACAAATACCCAAAGACTGTAGGAATTCAGAAGGACTCAACACGGTGCCATGTTTCAGCGCAACTGCCTGCATCAGGAGTTACATCAATCTGAATGGTTCTAAACACAAGTGTCTGTTACTGGGTATTAAGTAATCCTCAAAAGGGAATTATGACTATAAGTGCTTTTTCAGATAAACACTCCAAAGAAGTGACCTGTGACCAAAAGCTGCAAAGTATGACATAGGGTTTTAGGCGGTTTATCAAGTCCCATCCTCTTGTAGTCCAGTGTGTGCAAGGCCGCCTCTGCTGCTGGCAATGAGTGTGGTAGTGGAAAGAAGGTGAGAAGCACAATTGACTGATTGAGAAGGAATTTGGGGTAAGTATGTAGTGTCCCTGTTGGGAAGGTAGGCCAGAGCAGGCCAATGGCCTGGACATAAAATTAAGAAGAACTGAACAGAGGGGTAGTGCAGACCTGTCACATAGTTTAAATATTAAAGACATGATTTGGGACAAGGATCTTGGATCAGAGTGTGCAAACTGTGTGGCAGTGCTGCATGGCAAAAATTTATTTATGTATTTATTGTATTTGTACCCTACATTTTCCCATCTTTTTGCAGGTTCAATGTGGCTTACAGAGTATGGAAATGAGAACGTCATTACATGATATAAGAAAACAGTCGATCATAAGCTGAGGTGAAAGAGGAATTTAGGTAGAAGGTGTTAGGTAAGGTCGTGTAAGAGGTGTTTTGGTGTACTTGGGTGGTTTAAGGAATGATTTGTTTCATTGAGGGTGACTTTTGTAGGCTCTGTTGAAGAGATATGTTTTCAAAGCTTTGCGAAAGCTGGTTAGATTTGTCATGGTTTTTAGGGCCATGGGTAGTGTGTTCCAAAACTGTGTACTTTTGTACACAAAGGTAGTAGCATAAGCCTGTTTGTATTTCGTTCCTTTACAGCTGGGAAAGTTCAGGTTGACATTATAAGCTCTTCAGTCAAGAAACTTACACATAAAAGTAGACTCATGCGAACAACACAACCAAAAAGATGTTCTACTCCATGTGGAAACTGAAAAGAATAAGACCATTCTTTCCAAGATCCGTCTTCCGCAGCCTAGTGCAATCACTCGTACTCAGCCATCTGGACTACTGCAACTCACTATACGCAGGCTGCAAAGAACAAATACTGAGGAAACTTCAAACAGCCTAGAATACAGCAGCCAGACTCATCTTCGGAAAACCAAAATACGAAAGTGCAAAACCCTTACGTGAGAAACTACACTGGCTCCCACTCAAGGAACGTATCACCTTTAAAGTATGCACCTGAGTCCACAAAATCATTCACGGTGAAGCCCCTGCATACATGTCTGATTTAATAGACCTACCACCCAGAAATGCTAAAAGATTATCCCGAACTTTCCTCAATCTCCACTTCCCTAAGTGCAAAGGCATAAAATACAAAGTGCTGCATGCATCAACCTTCTCCTATATGAGCACGCAATTCTGGAATACACTACCACGCAACCTGAAAATGACCTACGAATTAACCGACTTCCGCAAACGATTGAAGACTTATCTCTTTGAGAAAATTAATTGCAAGAATCAAAACACATGAAGTCCAAACACACTAATAGAAATGCATCAATACACTCTCTTCTGAATTCTCTTACCCCATATTTTCACCACACTTAAAACTCCACCCACAGATAAAAATGTTATACCCTATGTTCTATTGCCCTATCTTTTCCCCACTGTAACATTCCATGGTTTCTATGCCCCAAACGATTTTGACTTGACTTTGTCTTCCCATAACTCCTCACAATTGTACTTCCATCATTCACTAAGTATTGTAAGCCACACTGAACCCGCAAATAGGTGGGAAAATGTGGGATACAAATGCAATAAATAAATAAATATGTGTTTTAACATCAGTTCCATATTGCTACACAGCATCCTTCACTTGTATTTTAAGGAGATAAGGGAAGGTACCAGGAGCTGACTGGAATGTTAGGAATGTAGAGGAAAAAAATGGTAGCTGGACAGGGCAAAGAACCAGGATAAAAAGTGGGAAAGATTATTCTGGAAGATGGGAGGGATGAAAACTGGTTGAGAGATAATAGTTGAAAAGGGAGACAATTTTACAGGACCAGGACACTGCACCAGTGACTTCACAGTGAGAATCCTCAAAGGTAACTTTAAAACCATACAAGAACGTAAGACCTTTGAAGTCAGAATGATTGAATATTTTAACACCCAACAGAAAGGACTTAACAAGGATCTGGGGTTCCTAGCCCATTATAAACCATAAAGCTGTATGTCTCTCCTGATCACCCTCCCCTCCCCTATCCACACCTATCCTGTTAGAATATCAATGATATGCTTTGATGTCCCCATGCATACCTCCTACCCACCCCCCTCCTCCCACCCTGTCATAGTAATGCTTGAATGTTTTCACTTATATACACTGTCAGCTAGCACATTTGCTTATTTCCGATCTGACGAAGAAGGGCAACCTTCGAAAGCTAATCAAGAAATGTATTAAGTTATGTCCAATAAAAAAAAGGTATCATCTTATTTTCTTTTCCATGTTTTATTTTGTTTGATTTATATTGATAACCTTGCAGCGAAGCAATGCACCCCCTTGAAGGGCGGCACCGCTTTCGATGCGCCCACCCTGCTCTCTCTCATTGTGGCCAAAGAGCAGCCCCTTGGCCCTCCCTTCCCCCACGCCTAGCAAGAATCTCCTTCAGCTCGACGTCAGCTGCTTTAGGCAACGCAAGTTACGCAACGCGAGAGCAAACAGATCGCCCAAGTCTCGCGAGATCTGGGCGAGGTGGCAGGAAGGAAGCGGACTTTGGACTGAAATCTCGCGAGATCGGCTGAGTCTCTCTCTAGGCTGCTGCGGCTGACAGGGCGGAGGAAGGGTTCGGGCCTTGCGATCTCTCTACCGTCTCAGTATTAGTGTCCGTCCGCGGCCATGGCGGAAGTGGACTCGCGAGGTCAGTCGCCCAAAGAAGAAGGCGAGCTGGAGGACGGCGAGATCAGCGACGACGACACCACCCCCGAGCCGCGTCAGGAGACCTGCCCGCCGCCGCCGCCCGTTCAGGAGGCCAGGAGGAGGCCCGGCAGCGTTGCCCAGGCTTCTAGGTTCCCCCCGCGGCGACCCCCGGGCTTCGGCCACCCCCATGGCCACTGCTACCGGCCTTCCAAGGAGCAGTTCCGCCTGCAGCCGCCGCCGCCCGAGGCCAGCCCCAGGCCTTCGTTCTGGGAGCGCAGCCACACGGCCCTGGACCGCTTCCGCTACCGGGGAAGGGCCGTGCGCGGCCACTGGGCCCGGGGGGACCGCGACGGCAGGCCGGGCCGACCCATGGGAAGGGACTTCGGCTACGGCGGGAGCAGCAGCCGGAGGGAACCGTCGCCCAGGAAGTGTATCCTTTACCCCGGGCTCGGGGTTCTTGTGCTGATGTGGGCTAATAACGAGGGGCCTAGTGGTTAGGGTGGTGGGACTTTGGTCCTGAGGAACTGGGTTCGATTCCCACTGCAGCTCCTTGTGACTCTGGCTAGGGTTACCATATGGCTCAATCCGTCCTCCTTTTTCTGGAGCCATATGGTAACCCTACAAGTTCTGGGCAAGTCACTTAACCCTGCATTGCCCCAAGTTTATCCTGGGGAACTGGGTTCAATTCCCACTGCAGCTCCTTGTGACTCTGGGCAAATCACTTAACCCTGCATTGCCCCAAGTTTATCCTGGGGAACTGGGTTCAATTCCCACTGCAGCGCCTTGTGACTCAGGGCAAATCACTTAACCCTGCATTGCCCCAAGTTTATCCTGGGGAACTGGGTTCAATTCCCACTGCAGCTCCTTGTGACTCTGGGCAAATCACTTAACCCTGCATTGCCCCAAGTTTATCCTGGGGAACTGGGTTCAATTCCCACTGCAGCGCCTTGTGACTCTGGGCAAATCACTTAACCCTGCATTGCCCCAAGTTTATCCTGGGGAACTGGGTTCAATTCCCACTGCAGCGCCTTGTGACTCAGGGCAAATCACTTAACCCTGCATTGCCACAAGTTTATCCTGGAGAACTGGGTTCAATTCCCACTGCAGCGCCTTGTGACTCAGGGCAAATCACTTAACCCTGCATTGCCACAAGTTTATCCTGGAGAACTGGGTTCAATTCCCACTGCAGCTCCTTGTGACTCTGGCTAGGGTTACCATATGGCTCCAGAAAAAGGAGGACGGATTGAGCCGGCTGGCTCAATCCGTCCTCCTTTTTCTGGAGCCATATGGTAACCCTACAAGTTCTGGGCAAGTCACTTAACCCTGCATTGCCCCAAGTTTATCCTGGGGAACTGGGTTCAATTCCCACTGCAGCTCCTTGTGACTCTGGGCAAATCACTTAACCCTGCATTGCCCCAAGTTTATCCTGGGGAACTGGGTTCAATTCCCACTGCAGCGCCTTGTGACTCTGGGCAAATCACTTAACCCTGCATTGCCCCAAGTTTATCCTGGGGAACTGGGTTCAATTCCCACTGCAGCGCCTTGTGACTCTGGGCAAATCACTTAACCCTGCATTGCCCCAAGTTTATCCTGGGGAACTGGGTTCAATTCCCACTGCAGCTCCTTGTGACTCTGGGCAAATCACTTAACCCTGCATTGCCCCAAGTTTATCCTGGGGAACTGGGTTCAATTCCCACTGCAGCGCCTTGTGACTCTGGGCAAATCACTTAACCCTGCATTGCCCCAAGTTTATCCTGGGGAACTGAGTTCGATTCCCACGTCAGGCAGCTCCTTGTGACTCTGGGCAAGTCACTTAACCCTGCATTGCCCCAAGTTTATCCTGGGGAACTGGGTTCAATTCCCACTGCAGCGCCTTGTGACTCAGGGCAAATCACTTAACCCTGCATTGCCACAAGTTTATCCTGGAGAACTGGGTTCAATTCCCACTGCAGCGCCTTGTGACTCTGAGCAAATCACTTAACCCTGCATTGCCCCAACTTTATCCTGGGGAACTGGGTTCAATTCCCACGTCAGGCAGCTCCTTGTGACTCTGGGCAAGTCACTTAACCCTCCATTGCCCCATGTAAGCCGCATTGAGCCAGCCATGAGTGGGAAAGCGCGGGGTTCAAATGTAACAAAAATAAAATAATACGCTTTACTCATACTACTCCGCATAGTAACATATAGTTACTATGAGGAGTAGTATGAGTAAAGTGTATTATTTTATTTTGTTACATTTGTTATAAAATAATACTCTTTACTCATATTACTCCTCTCTTCAGGTCGCTTCACTGGCTCCCTATCCGTTTTCGCATCCTGTTCAAACTTCTTCTACTGACCTATAAATGTACTCACTCTGCTGCTCCCCAGTATCTCTCCACACTCGTCCTTCCCTACACCCCTTCCCGTGCACTCCGCTCCATGGATAAATCCTTCTTATCTGTTCCCTTCTCCACTGCAGCCAACTCCGCCCCTTCTGTCTCGCTGCACCCTACGCCTGGAATAGACTTCCTGAGCCCCTATGTCTTGCCCCATCCTTGACTGTCACTCGCCTCCTCCTACCCTCCTCTCCTCTTTCCTCTAGACATGAATTGATTTGCTTGCTTTATTTTTTGTTTTTGTTACATTTGTACCCCGCACTTTCCCACTCATGGCAGGCTCAATGCAGCTTACATATTGTATACAGGTACTTATTTGTACCTGGAGCAATGGAGGGTTAAGTGACTTGCCCAGAGTCACAAGGAGCTGCCTGTGCCTGAAGTGGGAATCAAACTCGGTTCCTCAGTTCCCCAGGACCAAAGTCCACCACCCTAACCACTAGGCCACTCCTCCACTATTAGATTGTAAGCTCTTTGAGCAGGGACTGTCTTCTTCTATGTGCAGCACTGCGTGCGCTTTGTAGCGCTATAGAAATGCTAAATAGTAGTAGTAGGATGGAGGACTGAGAGGTAGAGTTTTAATACTGTGTCAGATATTACGTGAAGTGATTGTGTGAGATGGTGATGGTGGAGGCCTACTGATCGCTAGAGGTGATGATAGTCCTAACGGAGATGGATGCCGTTATTTATTTACCACCTTTTTGAAGGAATTCAGTCAAGGTGGTGTACAGTAAGAATAGATCAAACATGAGCAATAGGCAATATTTATGTAGACCTGGGAGTGGTTAAAGGCCTGAAATAAGATAGTAACATAGTAGATGAGCATAGTAGATGACGGCAGACAAAAAGACCTGCACGGTCTATCCAGTCTGCCCAACAAGATAAAACTCATATGTGCTACTCTTTGTGTATACCTTACCTTGATTTGTATCTGCCATTTTTAGGGCACAGACCGTAGAAGTCTGCCCAGCACTAGTCCCTCCTCCAACCACCGGCTCTGCCACCCAATCTCCGCTAAGCTTCTGAGGATCCATGCAGGAGAGGATCCATGTTGGGCTATTAAGGCAGCTCAGCCAGATTCTCTTCAGTAAATCTGGGGACTGGGACGTGGTCCACCGTCATTGGAGAATGACATAGAGAATGTAATTTTAGTTGTCTATGAAAGGAATAGAGAATCTGGAAACTGGCAGCTACTTATTTTTACCTTGATAGTAAGAAAACTAAACACACTCTACTCGAGGAAAGAGTAGATAAATTTATTGCATCAGTGTTTCAGACTATACTTAAGTAGGCCTTGCGCACAATATCATGCACAACTGTAGGTGTCCTGGGTTGAAACAAGTTTGTGCACGCAGGCTGTGCGTTAGGATGTAGCCCCTAGGGATTCGTTTATAAGGTAAATGTTGTTTTTTTTTTTTTTTGAAAATATCTTTATTGTGTCTTTGGTGTACAGTATTGTCCGGGAAAAAGTACAGACATGAAGTACATAAACATGTCCCTATAGGGGGACTTCCTCTGATACAGCAACAAACATGTTGATAACCAGTACACAGGTATGTCACAAGAAAGGCTACATGACTATGTCTTGTAATTTTGTAGAACACCTTAGACTTTTTTGTGATTAAACTTCCCATCCCTCCCATCCCCCCTCCCCCCCCCCCTGTTGCCCACTGCTATTAACCCGACACTTCCAAATCTCCTTGATTTCTGCTTGGAGATGTCTTTCACTCTCTTTTCCGTGTATTAGCTTAGAATCAATCAATTAGCCCTCAATTGCTCTCTGCTGAGGGATCTATTAGCAAGGTTTCAGCCTCTGGGATTCTACCCCAAATCAGTCGATATTGCTGCAGACCTGTAGATGCCTGGGGTTGTATTGTCTTCAGTACCCAGCTAGCCATTTCTCTCATAAGACCCGTCCACACATTGAGCTGGGGAGGGACATTGTCTATCCAAGACATCAGGATACACTTTTTCACTAGTATGGTGGCCACTATAATGAACTTACATTGGGCCTCATTCAGCCCTTGCTCTCTCAGATTTATCGAGCTACCCATGTATACAACTGAGTAGGACCAGTCAAATTCCGCTTGTACCAGACGTTCTATATGAGTAAGAGCGCCCTGCCAGAGCTTATCCAGTTTGGGGCATTCCATAAAAGAGTGCAGCAGAGTCCCCACATGCGCCCTGCATCTCACACATTGATCATCTGTCCACAGCCCTAATGCTTTCCCTTTTGCCCTGGAGATGTGAACCCTGTGCAAAATGCGAAATTGTATCTCCTGCAAAGCAGCGTTGGGTGTAACTTTGCAAAGCTCTCCAAAGGCCGTCCCTAATTCTTCCTCGGTTACTGTGCCCCCAATTTCTTTACTCCACGTATGTGCTAGTTGTGTCAGGTATGTAGTCTTTCTATTGTCCCTGATAATCTTATGCCACATAGACAACTTGTTTAAGATAGGTGGCACTTGCATAAGCACTAAATCCAGTTTACTAAAGGTTACCGGGCCCCCGTTTTTACGTTCTATTGACAGTACATAGTCCCTGGCTTGCAAAAAAGCATAAAACTGGGTATTAGGGAAGTTCCATGCACGCTTGAGCTGCTCGAAAGACGGGAAATTCTGTTCTCCCACCTGACGGAATTCCCCAATGTATCTACACCCCCTTGCTTTCCAAGATTGAAATACCGTGTTTCCAAGACCTGCTGGGAAGTCTGGGTTCCCCGTCAACGTGACAAAAGGACTCACTCCTCCCCTAGTGCCACCAAGCTCTTTCCACCATTTCCAGGCCCTCCGCAGTGCAAGCAAGTATGGGCTGATTTTTACCTTGCCAAGACCACTAGTCTGAGCCTTGTCTATAAGTACGAATGGGTCTAGAGGAGCACACCAACTCTCCCAAAAATCATCCGGGGAGAAAGTCGATCCCCCGGAATATAACTCATGTATCCAGCGCATCAGTGCTGCCACGTTGTATGCTCTAAGGTCGGGGAGCCGGAGGCCTCCCTGTGTTTTATCTAGCACCAATTTAGCAAATGAGATTCTGGGTCTTTTCGCGTGCCAAATGAATGAAGTAATTATGCTGCGATATTGGCTCTCTTCCTTTTTACAGATCCATAATGGCACCATCTGTAAGGGATACAATATTTTCGGTAGCAGGACCATTTTTACTAGAGCCACTCGCCCCATAAAACTGACTGGGAGGTCTTTCCATTTGTTGCATAACTTTTTAATGGCTTCCAGTCTTTCCACTACATTTTTTTTGTACACCCAGTCTACCCTTGCACTTAAATACACTCCCAGATATTTGATCCCTTCACTGGCCCATCCCAACGGAAAATCTGACATCTGGGCACATGCACAGGGGTTACTAATTGGAAGTGCCTCCGACTTCCCAAAGTTGATGCACAAACCCGAAAATTGGCCAAACTTTTTAATAAGGTCCATCACTTGGAAGATGCCTGTGGATGCATCATCCACCAGTAACAACATGTCGTCAGCGAACATATTTATGCGGTATTCCCGACCTCCTACCTGAACCCCTTTCAATGTCGGCTCTTGTCTGATTTTTGCCGCTAATGGCTCGAGGGTGAGGATAAACAGAAGGGGCGACAAGGGGCACCCCTGTCTGGTGCCTCCCCCCAAGCGCACCACAGGAGTCAACATGTCATTTATTATAATTTGAGCAGTGGGATTGCTATATAGTGCCTGAACCCACTTCAGGAACTCGCCTGTAATACCAAATTTGCGGAGTACCCAGAATAGGTATTCCCACACTACTTTGTCGAAAGCCTTTTCGGCATCTAGGCTTGCCATGATCTTGTCCCCTGCTTTTTTCCTGCCCTCCAACAGAATGCGGCTGACCTTCAGTATGTTGGCTGAGGCGAATCTGCCCTTTACAAAGCCCACTTGGTCTTGATGCACTAGATGTGGGACCACTGTGCCCAGACGCGCTGCTAAGACTGCTGCCAAGATCTTAATGTCCTGGTTCAGCAGGGATATAGGGCGGTAAGAACCTACAAGCTCCACATCTTTACCGGGTTTTGGTAATACCGTGATATGTACATGGTTCAGAACAGTACCCATATCACCAGAATCACGTACCTCCTCACACATAGCCACAAATGAAGGGACTAACTCACCCTGCAGAATTTTATAGAACTCTGTTCCCAGGCCATCAGGTCCAGGGGCCTTTGCCAGTTTCAATTGTTTTATGACATTCAGTACCTCCTGCCCCTCAATTGGTCTATTCAGACTAGCCACCTGAGTCTCTGCAAGGGATGGCAATCTCAGCCCTGCAAAAAAAACTCTCACAACTGGCCTCTGAGAAAGAACCCTTTGCATAGAGTGAGGAATAAAATTGAACAAATTCTTGTTGAATCTCTGTCCTCCCCGTTTGAATTTTACCTAGTCTATCCTTAATTTTTCCTATGAAACTTTTCCCACTTCTTTGCCGCACCAGGGTTGCTAGCAGTTTCCCCGTTTTATTGCCCCATCTGTGCATGCGGTATTTATATAGACGGATATCATACAATGCTCTGGCATCTAGCGCTGTCTGTAATCTCTTTCTGGCTGCTGCGTATTCCAACCTTTTAACCTCTGAGGGCGCAAGGACAAGCTCTCTCCTTGCTCCCTGCACCTGGGCTATAAGTGCGTGAAGCTCCGCATCCCTTTTCCTATTGAGTGCAGCGGTATACGCCAGAATCTTTCCGCGGATTACCGCCTTTGCTGCTTCCCAAAAGATTCTGCTATTTACTGGCTGCTTTGAATTGTCTTCTACATATTCTTTCCACACCTGCTTTAGATATTTGCAGAAGGCCTGGTCCTGGTACATTGCCGGGTTCATTCGCCAACGGTTCATCTTTTCCTTTCCACCCCACCTCAGTTGGACCCACACAGGGGCATGATCAGATACGACCGCCTCGCCAATTTCTGCTTTCTCAGTCAGTCTCACTAAAGATTGACTTATCAGCACATAGTCAAGGCGTGCATGGACTCCGTGTGGGTGAGAAAAAAAAGTAAACTCTCTCTCTTCTAGGTGTAATAATCTCCAAATATCAATTACTCCCAATTCATTGATAAGGAAGTTCACCCCCCTCCCATCATGGTCTTTGCTGACTATCTTAGCGGGTTTCCTGTCTATCGAGGGGTCACTGGTTATATTAAGGTCTCCCCCCAGTATAAACGGGTAGTTATCGAAGGTGGTGAGCTTTGCAGCCAACAGGGTAAAGAACTTCTGTGAATATATATTAGGTGCATATATACTACATATAGCTACTTTCTGTCCCTGCAAAAGGCCTGCTATGATTACATACCGGCCCTCCGGATCCTGATATAATCTGTGCAGCTCAAATGCCAAGTTCTTTTTTAATAGGATTGCCACACCTCTCTGCCTATTATTGTAAGAGGCGTAGTATACTTCCCCCACCCAATCTCTACGCAATTTGATATGCTCAGCGTTCCCCAAGTGTGTTTCCTGCAATAAGGCGATGTCAGCTTGTTGTTTCCGTAATGTCTGTAAAATTTTAAAGCGCTTGACTGGTGAGTGGACTCCGTCCACATTTAGTGATATCACTCTCAAACTAGCCATATAAAAGCAATCTCCATAGCCGAAAGTTTTCAGTAAATATCATGAGGTTCATACCAAGGGGGCCTCCCAGCCAAACCCCCCAGGAAGTTCTAGTACCAGCATACAGTGTGTTAGTTAGCTTCTTCATTTGTGCAGTGAGCAACTTCTTCCCCGCTCCCTCCCCCCTTCCCTTCACTCCCTGCCCCCCTCCCGTGGAAGGATACCCCCCCTTGCCTTCCAAGCTCTCCCGCCCATTCAACCCAGTCATACTCCCCTCCACACACAACCAGTCCTTCACGTCATTCATCCCCCTAACACTAACTCTCCCCGTTCCCTTGAGCTTACCCTCCCCCCCTACAAGATAATCTCTTATAACCTTCTTTGAGCCTGTCCTGATTCTGCTCCATGGTGCCCTGCTTGTATCATGTGTTACATTGTTAAACGTAATGCCTTTAAACTTAAGTCTCTTTACATAGACCAGTCAGCAGACCACCCACTAAAGGAGCTTATAACATTTGGAACATGTTAACCATAGCATGTAAAACGTAAACATAACTAAACTAGTACAGATAATCAATTGCAAGTTGAGAGGCTCACAATCTTTGCAGGTCATATCTGAGTGTAGAACTCCTCAAGCACTGCCACTTTTCTCATCTCGTGCCCCACAGCTTGGGCAAAGTGAGATACAATAAGAACTGTGAGGAGGCTCTCTTTGCTGCCAGACCGGAAAGGGTGTCGGCACATTGCTTGGCGTGATCCTGCTCCTCCCAACTCCACGCGCATCCTTCTCTAGCAGGCAGCGTTTGTTAATCTGATCCAGTAGCCTGCAAGCGTCCAACATGTCGAGAGCCTCCTTCCCTTTGCTGAACTTGCTGTGGGGCTCTGCCCATTGTCAACTAACATTTGCCATCAGGGCTGCGGCCATATCTTCTTTGTCTCAGAATTTGTGAAATAAGAAAATTGGTAACTGTAAACTGAAAAACATACTTTCAAAACTGCATACGTTCCACATAGTTCTCCAAATCTTTAGGTTCTGTAAAGAACAGTACTTTGTTATCCTGCATGATACGAACTTTAGCGGGGAAAAGCAATGCAAACTTCACTCCTTTCTTATACAGCCTCTTGCAATGCTGTCCCATCTTTCGACGCTGTTCAGTTACTGCGGCAGAGTAATCCTGAAACAGTAAGATTTTATGCCCCTCGTATTCCAGGCCCTCTTTTCCTTTCCGGAATGCTAATAGAAGTTTTTCCTTATCAGCATAATTTAGGATTCTGGCAATAACCGTCCTAGGGCGTGCATTTCCCTCTTTCAGAGCACCGAGTCTGTGTACCCGCTCAACCTTCAATCCATTCTCAGGCTCCTTTAATCCCAGCTTTTCCGGTAGCCATGACTCCATGAAATGCCATAAATCTTTCTCTTTTACTGTTTCTGGAAGTCCCACTACTCTCACATTGTTTCTTCTGCTCCTATTCTCCAGATCGTCTAGTTGCTGCTCCAGTTTCCCGCATTTCTGTTCAAGTGCCACCAACCTCGTGTCTGCTGCCTCTGCCCTGTCCTCCTGTCTGGAGATTCTTTCCTCTGCTTGTTGCAGCCTCGCGCCCTGCCGCTCCACAGCCTCTCTGATTTGTTCCACTGATGTCTGGAACTTGGATAGTTTTTCTTCCAGAATTGCGGTAACTTGTTGAATCAAGTCTTTAAATGCGTCTGCTGGCTGGCTGACCTCCCCCGCGGCCATGTTTATCGTCGCCATTTTGGCGCGCGCTTCCACCTCGCGGGTCTTTTTAGGCCGCTGGGTCTTAGCGGGCATACCCGTCTCTCGTCCTCGTAAGGCTGTTGATTAGGGCGCCGATGCGTTGCCCCGCTCTTCCGCTGTACGCGACTCCGTTTTTTTGTAATTTAAAAGAGCTTTGTGCGGTTAAATTTGCAGATTTTCAGGGGCGTCGGGAGCGGAGCTAGATCGCGTGCGTCCGATCAGCCGCGTTGCATCATGGGACCCCCCGGTAAATGTTGTTTTATTTGGTAGACTGGCTTCCAAGTGGTCTATTGTAATGCACTGGTAGGGGTCAGGCACCCTCATGTTGAAAGATGGCTGTGCTGGAGGCAGGAGTTTGGGGAGGGCAGGGGGCTACAATGATCTATCTGGGCACTAAACTACCAGGCATTTATTTTCTTAAATTGAGAGGGTAGACTACCAGGTAAATTTTTTTTGTAATCCTGGGCGGGGGGGGGGGGGGGGGGGGGGGGGGGGTTGGGTCAGGGGCATTTGAATATACTTTGTGCCAGTGTCTAGTGTGCAAGTTAACTTTTGCGCTGAATCCGAACCTGCATCTTATGGCCAGTAACGTTCATATAGATAGCTTGCAAGCTAGGGAAGATTAGAAACCTCATCAGTGGTTTCTAGTCTTACCACTTTTCTCATTCCAGTCTGTTTCCACACCTCTGAAGTCACATCCTTTTTTTCTGCCCTACATCAATATCTGAAGTTCCCCACCCATAAAACTCCAAAAGAAGAAAAGCATTAATTCAGACAAAAATCAAGGTTGGAAAATAGCTATATAATGCAAAATTAATTTGAATCTTTAAAATGTATCCAGATACTCCATACTACTGCAGAGTATCAGAAATGTTGCCATATAATTTCCTAACTCTTGTTGCACAATTTTCCCTGAGCTGTTACAGGAAATAAGTAGCTGTTTGCCAAGGAATTTATTCCTGATGTGAGTAGTTTGTTGTCATTGTGTATTTTACTGTCTGACTTACCCTCAAACACTGGGAGTCAACATGAGATAACTGGACTACAAAAAGATTTTGTAGTTAGAATAAACAGGTTCATATATTTTGTCTATTAAACCAGTTATCTGGATTTACTATTACTACTGCTTATCATTGGAGACTTTTATCTCTGTAGGTCTGTAAATTATGAAACATTTGTTGCCATAGCTCAATAGTTAGTCATTGCAAAATCATCTCAAGTACAGCGTTCTCCACAATATGTAGCTGAGCTAGCATGAAACCCAGTTTCTGAGTTGAAAGGTTTTCTTAACAGAATTGAAGCCAAAACTGCAGTTATAACTCTATATTAAATTAAATCGACACTTTGTATTCATTAGCCAGTGAGCAAACCTAACTCCAGTTCCGGAGCTACACGTTACTCCCACCCAAGTGTTTTAATACAGGTGCATCTCAGTGAACTCTTACAGCTTGTTTATGACCTGACCTACAGAAACCTACTTTGCATAATACAAACACCAAGCATTTAACATATAAAGTACTCGATTACCAATTATTTCCCAGTATAACACTAAAAATAAAAAAAGTAAATCCAATCTCAAATTCTGTGTGCATGACGGATGAGCACAGAGGGATATGTCCTTTGTTATATCCCTTCCTTGCGGATGGTATTCCAAATGATAGTTTTGTGCATACCATGGAAGAGTGGCCTAGTGGTTAGGGTGGTGGACTTTGGTCTTGAGGAACTGAGTTCGATTCCCACTTCAGGCACAGGCAGCTCCTTGTGACTCTGGGCAAGTCACTTAACCCTCCATTGCCCCAGGTACAAATAAGTACCTGTATACAATATGTAAGCCGCATTGAGCCTGCCATGAGTGGGAAAGCGCGGGGTACAAATGTAATAAAAAAAAAAATAAATAAATAACAAGCCTCACTTTTAAACCAGAGTATGTGGAGTGTGATCTCAATTTAACAAATTCCTCAGCGACCCTCCAGACCGGTCAAGACGCTTGGGTTATGCACGCCTACCAGCAGAGGGAGACTGAGAACACAAAAACTGAACCAAGTATAAGCCAGCAGCCAACCCCCAAGCAGCCAGTAAATCTCAGTCTCCAGCAGAGGGTAGAACGTGCAGCCTGAGCAGTCAGTCTGGTCTGGTAGGATTAGAGATTCTGATTTTTATACCCTGTACTTAGAATTTGTGCTTCGGGGAAGCGGGTCCGGTGGGGCTCCCTGTTCCCCTAGGGGTTTGCACCCGTGTCCGGGTTTTGCCCCTGCTGTACCTTGTGTAAAGGCAGCCTGGTGCCTCGGCTCCTGTGCTACAGGAACCTTGAGAGCCTTAGCCCTTGTCAGTAGATAGCAACTGGGCTGTTTGCTGTGTGTGTGGAAGAAAAAAAAAAAAAAAAAAAAAAAAAAAAAAAAAAAAAAGAGAAAAAGGAAAGTAAGCAGCAGACAGTGCTGTCCTGCATCAGAACCTTTTGTTGTTTCTCTTTTTGGGGGCTGGCAAGGGTTTTAGTGTGGTTTTGAGGAAGGGAGTAGAGCTGGGGCGATTTTGGCGGTTTGGGTGTGTACCGCTTTAAATTTAGCGATGTCGGCGGGAAAAGCGGCTCGTTGCCGTTCCTGCGCGCGTCGGGGAATTGAAACGCCCGGAGCTCCGTGCAAGTTTTGCGGTGAGCCTAAGCACTCTCTCTCTTCTCCTCCGGTTTTGTCTGCTGAGGTTTCGGGCAGCAGTAAGGGCCTCCCGGGGTCTGATTCAGGTTCTGGTGCGGTGACGGCGGTCCCGATTTTGGCGGGAACCGCCGCCATCTTGGATTCGGCTCCGATGGCGATCCCGGCCCAGCAGGTGGTGGAGGGCCCGGGTCAGAATGTTGGGTGCTCTCCAGGGCCTTCGGGGGCTATGGGTTTCCCACCGGAGTTTGTCTGGTCGATGTTTCAGGCCTGGCAGGCAGGTGCTTCTCAGCCGGAGGTACAGAAGGGGGCAGCTCCTTTGGGGGGCAAGCGCCCACGGCTAGACTATGTGGAGGACCCTGATTTTTTGTCTTTCCCTCCCTCGGAGGATGAGGGTAGTGGATTGGGTGATGAGTTCCCTTTAGACGTTGATCCTGAAGAGGAGGGGTTCTTCCCAGGGGAGGATTCCTCGGTGGTAAGGATTTTTCCTAGGGATGAGCTTCCGGAGCTCATTGATCAAGTGATGTCTACGCTTAGGTTTGAGGCTCCTGAGCCGGTAGTAGCGGAGGTTAAGCAGATAGACCCTTTGGTTAAGGGTATTCGGAAGGCTTCTCGTTCTTTCCCTATGAATCAGGATCTGAGGGATATGATCTTACAGGAGTGGTCCTCTCCAGATTCAGCCTGTCGGGTGGTTAAAGCAATGGCGAGGCTTTATCCTATTCCCCAAGAGGATAGGGATTCTTTTAAATCTCCTACAGTGGATGCGGTGGTGACGGCGGTCACCAAAGCTACTGCCATCCCGGTTGATGGGGGGACTGCTCTCAGAGACCCGCAGGATAGGAAGTTGGAGTCGTTTGTTCGGCGCAGTTTTGATCTCTCGGCCTTGTCTCTGCAAGCCGCTCTATGTGGAGGTCTAGTGGCTCGGGCGTGTTTCCGTTGGGCTGAAAAGCTTCTGGATGGTCCCGCGCTGGACAGGGCTGCCGTGGTGCAGGAGTTAGCCAAGTTGGAGATGGGATCTTCCTTTCTGGCAGATGCTAGTTATGATTTGTTGAGGGCTTCGGCGAAGAATATGGCTTTGGTGGTTGGAGCTCGTCGGGCCCTGTGGCTTCGTGGATGGACTGCGGATGCGGCTTCTAAATCCAAGTTGTGTTCGCTTCCCTTTAAAGGGTCCATGCTTTTTGGAGAAGAGTTGGATAAATTGGTGCGTGGTCTTGGGGAGGCTAAGATTCCGCGGTTGCCGGAATTGCGACCTAGAGGAGGGGGTCGCGGTATGTCAGGGCGTGCTCGTTTGAAGGATGCCCGGCGCTATAGGCCAGGTAGGTTTAGTGCGCCGTTTAGAGGCAGATATTTTCAGCGTACTCAGCCCTTTCGTGGGGGTCGTCGAGGAGGACGTGAGGTCTCGGGGGGAGCTCTGTCCTCCGGTCGTGCTTCGCAATGAAGGTTTGCGGGTCCAGCCTCTGGTGCGAGTAGGTGCTCGGTTGAGTCAGTTTTATCAGAGGTGGGCCCATATCACGACAGACCAGTGGGTCCTCGAAGTGGTGCGAGACGGGTACGCCTTGGAGTTCGAAGAGTTTCTGCCAGATTTCTTTGTGGCCTCCCCATGCCGCTCTCGGCTCAAGGCCAGGGCAATTCGGCAGACTCTCCAGCGGTTGATAGATTTAGGGGCTGTAGTTCCGGTGCCGGTTGCAGAGAGAGGGACCGGTTGTTATTCGATTTATTTTGTGGTTCCCAAAAAGGAGGATTCCTTCCGGCCTATTTTAGATCTAAAACGAGTCAACGGGGCGTTGAAGGTTCCCTCGTTTCGCATGGAAACGTTGCGGTCGGTCATAGTAGCGGTTCAGTCGGGAGAATTTCTCACTTCTCTGGATCTGACGGAAGCTTATCTGCATATTCCCATTCGGAAGGCGCATCACCGGTTTCTTCGCTTTGCGGTTCTAGGACATCACTTTCAGTTTTGTGCTCTGCCGTTCGGTCTGGCTACAGCGCCGCGTACTTTTTCCAAGGTTATGGTGGTAGTGGCGGCGGCTTTGAGGCAGCAAGGAGTATTGGTTCACCCATATCTCGACGATTGGCTGATTCGAGCCAAATCCTATCAGGAGAGTGTGGAAGCAACAACGAAGGTAGTATCTGTTTTGGAGTCGCTCGGCTGGGTGGTGAACAGTGTCAAGAGTCATCTGGTTCCGTCCCAATCCCTAGAATATCTGGGGGTTCGTTTCGATACGGTGCGGGGCCTGGTGTTTCTGCCGCCCGTTCGGATTGCCAAGATTCAGGGGCTGATCCGTCAGTTTTCTGCCAAACGGTCTCCGTCAGCTCACGGGTATCTTCAGATTTTGGGGCTGATGGCGGCATCGATAGAGGTGGTGCCGTGGGCCAGAGCTCACATGAGGCAGTTGCAGTCAGCGCTGTTGGATCGTTGGTCGCCGCAGTCTCAGAGTTTGGAGGTCAGACTATTCTTGCCGGAGGCGGTGCGATTCAGTCTGCGGTGGTGGCTTCATACTCCGAATCTGGAGAGAGGGATGCCCTTGGATTCTCCGGATTGGATTGTGGTGACCACAGATGCCAGTCTGGCAGGCTGGGGAGCACATTGTCTGGGTCAGGTGGCACAGGGGCTCTGGTCACCGGACGAGGCCCTTTGGTCAATCAATCGGCTCGAGACTCGGGCGGTCCGGTTGGCGTTGCAGGCCCTGCAGCATCTTCTCGCCGGGAAGGCAGTTCGAGTTCTGTCCGACAACGCCACGGCGGTAGCTTACGTAAACCATCAGGGGGGCACAAAGAGTCGCGATGTGGCCGAGGAGACGGCAGAGTTGATGCAGTGGGCGGAGCTTCATCTGCAGAGTCTCTCCGCAGGTCATGTGGCCGGAGTGGACAATCTCCAGGCGGACTTTCTGAGCAGGCACACTCTGGATCCAGGAGAGTGGTCGCTGCATCGTCCGCTGTTTCATCGGCTGGTGCTGGAGTGGGGACTGCCGGTGGTAGATCTTATGGCAACAGCCAGCAATGCTCAAGTGCCCAGGTTCTTCAGTCGGAGGCGGGACCCTCGGTCCGAGGGGATCGATGCTCTGGTGCTTCCGTGGCCACCGCGTCAACTGTTGTACGTGTTCCCTCCTTGGCCTCTAGTGGGGCGCGTAGTTCAAAGAATAGAGCGATACGTCGGCACGGTGATACTAGTGGCTCCGTATTGGCCACGTCGTCCGTGGTTCGGCGATCTAGTGCGGTTGGCGATCAAGGGTCCCCTGAGGTTGGACGGGTCGGTGGTGTTGTTGCAGGGCCCTATCGTAATGCCCGACCCGGTTCCATTCTCGCTTACGGCCTGGCTCTTGAAAGGGACAGGTTGAAGAAGAAAGGGTTTTCAGCTAGAGTAATTGAGACTATGTTGCAGTCTCGTAAACAGTCCACGTCCTTTGCTTATGTGCGAGTGTGGCGGATTTTTGAGAACTGGTGTAGGGATCGTTCTTATTCGCCTTGGAACTCGTCTCTTCCGCAGGTGTTAGAGTTTTTGCAGGATGGGGTGGACAGAGGTCTAGCTCTTTCTTCTTTGAAGGTGCAGATTGCGGCCTTGGCTTGTTTCCGGGGTAGGATCCGGGGGGTTTCCTTGGCATCTGCTCCCGATGTGGTTCGGTTTTTGCGAGCGGTGAAGTTGATCCGTCCTCCTCTTCGTCCGGTAGTTCCGCCGTGGGATTTGAACTTGGTCTTGGAGGTTTTGGTGGGACCGCCCTTTGAGCCTTTGGTTACAAGTACTTGGAAGGATTTGACTTTGAAGACAGTGTTCTTGGTGGCTATTACGTCGGCTCGGCGAGTTTCGGAGTTGCAGGCTTTGTCTTGTCGGGCGCCCTTTCTGACCTTTTCTAAGGAGAAGGTGTCGTTGAGGCCGGTCCCATCTTTTTTGCCTAAGGTGGTCTCTTCCTTTCATGTGAATCAGGACATCTCTTTACCGGTTCTGGGAGATAGGCTCGGAGATTCTTCTCAGCGCCGTTTGGCTAAGCTGGATGTTCGTCGAGTTTTGCGGTCTTATTTAGTCAGGACGCGAGAGTTTCGGTCTTCGGATAGATTGTTTGTGTTGTTTGGAGGACCTAAGAAGGGAGCTGCGGCTTCTAAGGTAACAATTTCCAGATGGTTGAAAGAAGCAGTTTCTTCTGCGTATTTGCTCAAGGGACGTAGAGTGCCAGAGTTACTAAAGGCACACTCGACCAGGGGAGTAGCTTCTTCCTGGGCAGAGAGTGGTTTAGTGCCGCCGCAGGATATTTGCAGGGCGGCGGTCTGGTCCTCGCTGCATTCATTTGTGAAGCATTATAGAATTGATGTGCAGGCCAGGCAGGATGCCAGTTTTGGGGAGGCAGTGTTGACTTCTGGGGTGCAAAGTTCCCGCCCTTAGATGTTTACTGCTTTGGTACTGCCCAAGCGTCTTGACCGGTCTGGAGGGTCGCTGAGGAAGGTGAAATTAGATCTTACCTGCTAATTTTCTTTCCTCTAGACCCTCCAGACCGGTCAAGAACCCTCCCGCTGTGTATATTTCTGGTGCTTTGTCCTAGTGTGCTTGAGAGATGATTGATATGGACATTTCTATGTTGCTATTGCTGATAGGACTCTAAATTGGGAGCTTTGGATTTCTGAAGTTCCATTGTTTTCCTCTGGGTTTCAGAGAAGGACCGCAACGCTGTGGCGTTCGGTTATTGGAAGCACGTTACCAAGAATTGTTTCTGAGTACAGGGTTCTTTGACCTTTCGGGGTTATAGTTTAGGTTTTTTCATTGGTTGCGTTTTGCTTTGTTAAGGATTTACTGGCTGCTTGGGGGTTGGCTGCTGGCTTATACTTGGTTCAGTTTTTGTGTTCTCAGTCTCCCTCTGCTGGTAGGCGTGCATAACCCAAGCGTCTTGACCGGTCTGGAGGGTCTAGAGGAAAGAAAATTAGCAGGTAAGATCTAATTTCACCTTTTCTCCTAAAGCTCCTTATAGAACTGCAGACCCCTTGGTATCCTTTGGGAGTGACAGTACATAAGAACATAAGAGTAGCCATACTGGGTCAGACCAGTGGTCCATCTAGCCCAGTATTCTGTTTTCCAAACAGAAGCACAAGCAGAAACCTAAATCATGGCAACATTCCATACTTCAAATCACAGGGCAAGTAGTTGCTTCCTTTGTCTGTCTCAATAGCAGACTATGGACTTTTCCTCCAGGAATTTGAGCAAACCTTTTTTAAACCCAGATATGCAAAGAGTTCCAGAGCTTAACTATTAATTGAGTGAAAAAATATTTCTTCCTATTTGTTATTAAAGTATTTCCATGTAACTTCTTCGAGTGTCCCCTAGTCTTTGTACTTTTGGAACAAGGAAAAAATCGATTTACTTCTACTTGTTTTACCCCACTCAGGATTTTATAGACCTCAATCATATCTCCCCTCCTTCTTCGCTTTTCCAGGCTGAAGGGCCCTAACCTCTTTAGTCTTTTATCATTTTGGTCACTCTTCTTTGAACTAAGTGCTGCTGCCTGATATTCTGTGCACTCTATATATTTTTGTAATTTCAGCAACTCTGTCTAGTCAACTCCTGGCCTTTGTACTGAGGAATCAGTCTGTTCCCAGTCATCAGTGAGGAAATTCTTTCAGATGAGAAGTCGGTCTTTGTATCCCAGACAATTGAAGCCATGTTTCCCACTCAAAGGCTAATCCATATATCTGGTTATAGACACAATCCTAAACCATATATCAGACTGTATTTAAGTTAGTCAATCATTTATCACATGAAATAAATGACTAATGATTATATTAACTACATCAAAATATACTGTAAAATTGCTTTTACCCCTATTCTAAAGTTAATATAAATATGAATAGTGCTCAATAATTCTATAATCTCCCTCTAGGATATTGTATTCAATTGATGAAAATCATCGCACCTTATTTGTTTAAAATTATGGTTTAGATATATTGGTATTCATTTTATGAACAAGATCAAGACAACAGTTAAATGATATTGTGTTTTGGTTGATCAATGTCACCATAAAATTTACTTTAACATGTAATGAATCAATAGTTTCTCTTTTTTTTTTTTTTATGTATTAGTGTATGCAGACTGGTTTTGAGACATCTGTGGTCCGGAAGAAAACGGAACACCATCTTGATCTTTGATAGTCATCTGCCAGCTTTAAAAAGAAGCTTTTATTATTCTCATTTCCTTAGGTATCAACAGATTTAACTACTCCTGAGGAATATTAACTACAAGCTCAAGATTTACAACATTTATTACAAAGAGGTTATCCTAAATGTGGTGTTAAAAAATGCTAAATTCATTAAGATATCTACTGTTTGAGGATAAACACATTACTGAATGGACTCCTACATGTTTTCTTCGATATACTTCAGGCATTGAGAGGATTGCGAAGGTTTTGAAAAAGCGTTGGAATTTATTTTCTTTACATAATATTTTTGTGTTTAAATCTTTTATATACTCTGGATTGTAGCCCGAAGGAAATGTTGCGCTCTAAGGGCCCTGTTTACTAAGGCATTTTTAACGTGTCTACAATTAGCGCTCTAACCGTGTAGGCACCTATAGGAGGATTTAGGCGCGTGCAAGGTTAACGCGTTAAAAGTGTTACGCGCCTATATCACGGCTTAGTAAACAGGGCCTTAAATATGTAAATCTAGCAATAAGGGGTACCTGATTCACATAAAAAAATGTGGACACTACAAGATTGTGGTATAACAATAGAAATCCAAGATAAGATTTATCCACGTAGTAGTCAGTGCTTTGGTTTAAAATATCACACCGACTGTACTACAGCTTTTGTTGTATGTTAGTGTTCCCTTGTCTTAATATGTCAGACAACACTACAATTGAAGATTAGGATACGGGAACACAAAAGTTGCATTTTATCAAAAAGGCTTGAGGAACCTCCTAGTACAGCAGTTTGGCAATGCTGTGGAGTCTTTGCATTGTTTTTTTAAACATATTGCAGGCTTTCAGTAGTCTCCTGGCTGAGGCATATCTTTTTAAGGTTATGCAGCATTAAAACTAAACATGATATAATGTAATTTCCTTGATTACTAGTTCAGTTAAAAGTTTTGGGAGGTCCCCAACAAGAAAACAAAATTATTCCTCTAAGAATGACAACTGCGAGAAGGAAAGTTTTGAAGATTTACTTCTAAAGTATAAACAAATTCAGCTGGAACTTGAATCTATCAATAAAAATGAAAAACTTGCTTTGACGAACAAAAACTTGCCACAAAGCGATACGACAGCAGTGGACTCTAAAGTCCAAACTACTGTTGAAAATAGCAGTATTGCAAAGGACACTGTGAAAGAACTGCCCTCGGAGGAGAAAAATCAGGTCAAAAAATTTCAGGCATTTGAATTGAAACCTCTCAGACAGAAATTAAGCATTCCAAGTGATTGTAACAAGCTGAAAGAGAATAAAGATGCAGTAAAGGTTGAACATGGAGAAGCCAGTCAAGGTACGTGATTTAGATGTCTATTTCCTGTGTTTACTAAGCGGCTCTGTGGGCGCGGTTAACGTTTTTAACGCGTAAATGGTATACGCGCATAGAAATGTATAGGCGCATTAGCAGCTAACGTGCCTTAAATTTACAGGCGTGTTAAAAACGGTAGTGCACCTTGTATGTTTTGATCATTGTACTGTCAGGATGCAGAAGTAAGAACACTGAACCAATGGAGAATGTGTAGATTGTACCTTGTAGTTAGTAAGTGAAGTAAAAGGACAACCATTTCAAAAGGTGAATGTCAAGCTCCTATGAATTAATACAATGAATGATTATTTTTTATTTTAACACAAAATCTGAACAATGATCTTCTGCCTCAACCTCCTCCACTCTGAACACAGAAACCTTGTCTGGAGACACTAGGAAGGCCACAAGAACAGAAACCACCAGTATAGCGAAGATGATTTAATGATAAAACAAAGCCTGACATGGCCATGTTTTGGCAGCTGCCTGCATCAGGTGTAAAATATCCAAGCACAAATAAAACGTAACCATTTAACATGGAAAACAAGCCATACTGGTGAACACAAAAAGTCAAAATGTTGATATACGCTAATATCTGATAGACAAATTATAATAAATCATAGCCCACAGCATGAATGACATATCAAATTATACATCAAAAATCTTCCATAAACTGAGAAGCAAACAATGTATATCTGTTATTATATTTTATAATATGTCAATCACATGCCCAGCTGCCCTACCCACTCTTAGCAATTGTGACTTTAGTCTCTCCCCATTGACCCAGCAACCTCAGGCTAAAGCCCCTCTCCCTTGCCAAATAGCAAAGCAGGTGGGTGGTCAGTGGGGAGAGCAGTAGCTTTTTACCCACTCTTCCCCCTGCAACTGAGCACATTATGAAGGTGTAATCTATGTTCCAAATCGGGCTCCTAGGTCCTAAGAAAATTTGTTGAGGCCTGTCATAGTAGATGATAATCCGGATCTAATGATCGCTGGATGGTGAGGTTTAGTATGAAAGCACAAGTGGGAGTTCTCTTTCAAAGATAGGGATCTTAAGTACATAAGTGTTGCCATACTGGGACAGACCGAAGGTCCATCAAGCCCCGCATTCTGTTTCCAACAGTGCCTAATCCAGGTTACAAGTACCTGGCAAGATTCTAAAACAGTACGATATATTTTATGCTGTTTTATCCTAGAAATAAGCAGTGAATTTTCCCCAAGTCCATTTAATAATGGCTTATATTCTTTTAGGGAGCTATCCAAATCTTTTTTTTTTTTTTTAACCCTGCTAAGCTAACCGCTTTTACTACATTCTCTGGCAATGAATTCCAGAGTTTAATTGCACATTAAGTGAAGAAACATTTTCTCTGATTCTTTTAAATTTATTACTTTGTAGCTTTATTGCGTGCCTACTAGACCTAGAGGCATATTTTCAAAGCACTTAGCCTCCCAAAGTTCCATAGAAACCTATGGAACTTAGCCTCCCAAAGTGCTTTGAAAATATGCCTCCTAGTATTTTTGGAAAGAGTAAACAACCGATTCACATCTACCCATTCTAATCCATTCATTATTTTATAGATGTTGAGAAAACTTAGTAAGTACCTCAAGGAGCCATTAGCTTACGGAAAGGGTAGTAGAATTAAGAGTACTGGGTAAAACTGAAAGATGTATATTGCTAATAGAGTAAACAAAGGTTAAAAATCTGCTGTGATATGCAAAATAAGTAGCTGAAAAGATAAGGGGGGGGGGGGGAGGGAGGCTATCCATGAATTACAAGAAATTACTGAAAGAGGAAGCTGGACAAGAATGTAGTATTCTGAGAGAGGGGCAGGAGTAGGACTACAGAAAGAGGAATACAGGAATGGAAGCGAGAGACTTTTTGAGTCAGTTTTAGATTACCTTGTTCACAAAGAAGTAACCAAGCTAAAAGTAGACAGTGTGAAACTAGATGGGATACTATCTGGTGATATTAAGGGTCCTTACCAATTTAAATGAGGGAGGTTCTGGCAGATTCGCTAACTTTATCAATATTACATAGAGTTTGGAGGACTTGAGACTGGCAGATTTAATTTCTTTTGTATTTATATGCCGTAGTATCTGAAAGTTCTACACGACTGGAAAAAAAACACACACATTCAGCAAATAAGACAGATACCTAATATGATACCTAATCTATAGTGCCAGTTTTCAGTTTCACGTCTATGAAGGCTTTCACTTCCGAAATGACTGAAACAATAATTGTTTCAGGATCAGAATTAAGTCTGTGTGCAGTAGCACCTCTGCAGAGTTTGAATTTCCCGTTGTCCTTGTCATACAGCCTTGTTCAAAGGAAATAATCAGAAGTCTTAAACCCAAATAAGTGGTGGCAATAATTTAGAGCATCAGAGAATGAACTTCAATCTTTTAAGCTGTACAATATTATATATTGTCCCCTTTAGCATTGATTGTGCATGGGGGGCCTTTAGGACTAATTGAACTGCTTTTTGTTGGGCTGTACTTAGTTTTTAATGTAAACTTTTCTTTTTCTTAGTATCCAAAGAAAAGAAAGAACATCATCCGACTGCTCAGGGTGAAAGTAATGCTTCTGAGTTAGCATCTGACAAGGTAAGAAATTTCATACACATCCTTTACGGTCAGGATTGTGCCTTTTCCTAGTTTGATCATTTCTAAAATCTTGTGGTGGTGATATGCTCTAAATTAAAATGTGGTCCATTACCAGTGAGATACAGGTAAAGCAAGGTCACTTTCTGGGTGGTGCCGAAGATTAAAATTTAAAAAGGTTAAAGCAGTTGGTCCCTAGCTTTTGTTGTTTCACCTCGGAGTATGAGGTCGGCACTAGTGTTGATAGTCACTTGTTGCTGTACAGCCCTTCTCGGCAGTAGCTCAACCATTCTGCACAAATGGGTTGTTATCGCTGCCTGCCAGCAGGTGGAGGTAGAGAAAAGACTGAAGTCTACCAGTGACATCACCAGTAATAAGCTGTGATTCTCCCTGGAAGATTCCAGTAGTTTTCTCTACCTTCAGCAGGCGGTAGGTTGCTGTTGAGTGCCCGAGTCCCTGGCCTAGCACACCCTGTGCTGGTCATGGCCGCACAGCATAGTTGAACTTAAGGGCTTATAAGATTTGTTCCATGCCTAGTCGAGCGCAGAGTTTGTCTCTGCAGTCTCCAATTCGCTCTTAATAGTGCTACTGGCTGCGGCTTCAGGCTTGGTCCTCTGGGACCTTGCCCAGCAACCCTGTGAGGTGGACTCCCCGGGCTCTTCTGCAAACCCAGGTTCCTTTTTTTGTGGAGTCTGTTGGGCCTTCCCTGTATAAGGAATAGAGCTGTTTTTTGCTGTTACAGCAGCTTTCAGAGCTCTGTTTAAAAAACCCCAAAACAAAACCCCAAGGACAGAATAGAGCTTTAATTGGGGAGGTCCCTTTCAATGGCAAGTGAGGGATTTCCACAATTAACTTCCAAGAAGAGCCCAGGGAGCATTGGAACTGAGGGAATCCCCCAGCAGGCTCCCCATCCCCCCCAACAAGAATTTAACCCGTCCCCCCAACAAGAATTTAACGGTACATAAAAAAAATTCTGGTCAGCTCTCTGTCTCCCTCTGGATTTGAGCCACAGCACTGCAGTCAAGGAAGGAACGGAAGTTGGAACTTGTAACACTCCGGTGCACGCATGTAAAATTTGTTTCTGACTCACTGGTACTGTGTGCTGAGAGGTCGCCACATAACCACGCCAGTAGGTCAGGTGACATCTTATGCTCGTGCTTGTGTCGGAGCTGATGTCTGTGCATCAGCCCAGGAGCAAAGAGGATTAATAATAACATAGTAAGTGACGACAAAGACCTGAATGGTCCATCCAGTCTGCCCAGTAGTCAAACTTGTTATCAATTCATGATTAAATAGAGTGTGATATCATATACTTGATTATGGTCTTTCTTTGGTGTTTCTGGAACATAGACCATATTAGTCTATCCAGCCCTATCCTTATGTTCCAAGTGCTGGAGTTGCCGTCGAAGCCCACTCCAGTCGATTTGTTTTCTTATTTGTGGGACACAGACTGTAAAAGTCTGTCCAGCACTGTCCTCATGTTCCAGCCACTGAAGTAAGCCCTTTCCAGACCATCCTAAACCAGATTGCCATGTATGAAACACAGACCATACAAGTCTGCCTGGTATTGGCCCTAGTTCATCACATCCTTCTGAGGGTTCTGTTGAATGAGTGCTTCTTATGGTTAAGGATTCTGGGTTTTTTCATCCCTTGGGGATTGTTTGGGATGGGTCTTGGACAACTTTTCCTTTGTTATAGGAATGTTGGAGAGCTAGTGGCTGTACCGTGTCTGTATAGAGCAGGGCTCAAAACTCTCTTAAAGTTGTTTGCTTCTGATGGCTGAGGGGCACAACCCCATTCATTCTGAACTGGTATAGTTGAACCTAAAGACTAGGAAAATTGTTGTTTTACCTGTTAATTTTCTTTTTCCTTTCACTCTCTTGGAATTATGAAAAGTGTTTAATTTTCTAGAATTTTCACTATGCCTCTGAAATTTGCCTTTCTTCGATGGCCTTGTTGTCGGTCTCCAAACAGTTGCTCACTTCTGGCCTGAACCATATAGCTCTTGGTTAGTTTGAGCCACAGGATGCCTGACTAGTGCTGGTCTGTGGACGTTTAGGTATTGTGTGGCTGTCTCTGAGAGAGCTGCATAGTGTAGGGTGATGGGGAGGGCTGTTTGGCGCTATTTAGTTGAATGAGGATAGGGGAGCAGTTGGACAGACAGTGGGGTAGCTGGAGGTTGGGTGAGGGGAGTGGCTGGTGAGTAGGAGGAGCAGTTATGTGGTTGAGCAGGGCAAACAGTTGAGAATGAAGGTTAGGGGGTTGAGAGAGGAGACTGGGTGAGGATGTTGGTAGAGAGAGAGACAATAAAAACGGTGGGAAAATTAAAGTGGGGCAAGAGCATATTAGCATCCTTAGTAAATCAGATTCTGTGTTTAAAGCTGAAGAAACCTAGGACCGAGTCAGCAGAATTCCTGAACCTCCTCTTCATCAGACATCCTCCCCTCGTACTTTTAACTTCAGCCGAGGCAATGGGGTGATGGTAAGAGCTCTTAAGTTTTCGATGTGACACATGTTCTGCTGAAAATGTGTTAAAACCTAAAATAAGTAGATCGTTGTCTGGGAGGTGAGCTGATAAATGCGTTTTTTTTTGTAGAACTATTGTCTGTCACCCCGCACTGAAACTCTTCTTTTGACAGAAGCCTGTGGAGGATGAAGAGGAGCTGTCTGAGCTGCGTTTACGTCTTCTAGCACTACAGTCTGCCAGTAAGAATTGGTGTGAGAGAAAGCAGCAGGTGATGAAGGAAAGCAAAGAGAAATTGGCAAAGCCGAGAACTTTGCATCAGAAGGTGAAATCCGCAAAGCCACATTCATCGAAGAAAGTGATCAGCCCAACATGTGCTGGTAATGCCATTAATAACCTGCTAATAAGTGGGAAAGTGTGGGGTATAAGTGTTACAAATAAATAATAAATGAATTCAAAGTACGTTGTCCCTGATCTATTCTGTTCTGGGAGTGTCCTTGTATGAGGTTTCTGAAGATCAGAAATTGTCTTTAAGAGTTTGAATTGTATAGTGAAGTCTTGCACTGCTTGTAGTAAACACTTTTTCTTTTTAATTTGAAGCCAAGCAAGCTTTGAGGAAACAAAAAACAAAAGCCTGGAAGAAAATGCAGCAGCAGAAAGAACAAGAGAGGCTGCAAAAGGAGGAAGAGGAACAGAAAAAGCAAGTGGAGGATGAGGAACGGAAGAAAAGAGAAGAGGAGATCAGGAAAATACGGGACCTCTCCAATCAGGAGGAGCAGTATAATCGCTTCATGAAGCTCGTAGGGGGGAAGAGGAAATCGAGGAGCAAGGTAGAAATTTCCAGTGCTCTGGTTGAAGTTATTTTGACAGAGCAGACTCAGGTTTTCTAAATGCTACTTTTCTTACAGAAAGCTTGATGGATAAATGAAACCTCCTCCCAGCACAGGTGGTGTAGGAGGTAGAAAGTCCTTTAAGGGCCAGAAATGTTTCCATGTACAATATATTTCTGTTCGAAGTATTTTGCAAGTTGATCTATGCATGAAAACATTTACATTTTTTTGGGTGGGCAGTGATGACAGTTTTTAGGTGCTATGCATTAACAATCATATTTGATTATCGAAACCAAAAGACTATCTTCCTTTATCACATCAATAACTGCCTTAGCTTTTTGGGTTCTACTGTACCAGCTGTCATATTAGCTGGGGTCTTTACCCATAGCTAGAGATGCAGGACCTTAGGTGACGATTTCTCATGTGAAAGAGCTTTTATCCTGTGTGCCGAGGTAAGTCACTAAAAGGCAAAGCCAGCCTAGCAGTTTGTAAACTGTATTTTGTCAGAGTCCTCCTCACCCTTGTATCCTTTTTCTAAAGCAGCATTTTTTTTTTTTACATCACAGTAGATAAAGGTTTTGCAAAATTGTCACACCAATTTAGTGATCTGCAGCTCTGTTAGTATCTGCTTCACTGAATCTGGCCCCCCTCCCAATCTTTGCAAATGCTTTGCCTTTGTTACATATTTTTTTTCTCTCTAAATTTTTATTAGGAATTTAGTGGTATGAACTAAGCACATCTCAAACCCAATACAGTGATAAGAACACTTGCATCTTCAAAGACAATACATTATGCTGTCACAACCCCCCTCCCCCACAAAAAACAAAACAATTCTCATAGTCCTGTAGAGTCCACTGTTCCTTCCTTCAGCAGACTCTCTTAGCGTTCAGAATTCCACCTTTCTGTTACATCTTGTCTACAGTTATCTCTTACATAGTAACATAGTAGATGACGGCAGAAAAAGACCTGCACGGTCCATTCAGTCTGCCCAACAAGATAACTCATATGTGCTACTTTTTGTGTTTACCCTACTTTGATTTGTACCTGTGCTCTTCAGGGCACAGACCGTATAAGTCTGCCCAGCACTATCCCCGCCTCCCAACCACTGGCTCTGGCACAGACCGTACAAGTCTTCCCAGCACTATCCCCGCCTCCCAACCACCAGCCCCACCTCCCACCACCAGCTCTGGCACAGACCGTATAAGTCTGCCCAGCACTATCCCCGCCTCCCAACCACCAGCCCCACCTCCCAACCACTGGCTCTGGCACAGACCGTACAAGTCTTCCCAGCACTATCCCCGCCTCCCTACCACCAGCCACGCCTCCCGATCTTGACTAAGCTCCTGAGGATCCATTCCTTCGGCACAGAATTCCTTTATGCTTATCCCACACATGTTTGAATTCCGTTAGCGTTTTCATTTCCACCACCTCCCGCGGGAGGGCATTCCAAGCATCCACTACTCTTGTTTCTTTAGTTTGTCTTGTCATACTTTCTGCATTCAGTTCATGTTCTATTCTTTTTTTTTTATTTTTTTTATTTATAAGTTTCAATTTTATATTCATGCATTACACAAAAAAATATATGGAAATATAGAAATATACAAATTTTGCAATAAACAAAGGTAAATATATCCAATAATTAGTCCCCAATATGATCCAAGTACAAAGAAATTAACAAAAAGGAAAAAGAAAAATTAGCAAAACAATGCTAGAAACAGAAGCATACATTTTGAACGCAGCCGATACATAGTATATATTATTCAAGTATTAATGAGTTCACTCTTTACTACAAATAAATTTAAGTAACTTTACTGGGTCAAAAAAAAGATAATTTGTGGAATTATGTACTATCATACAACGGCAAGGGTATCTAAGCAGAAAAGTACCACTCAAATTGAGAACTCTGGATTTAAGCTGAAGAAATTCTTTCCGTCTTTTCTGAGTGTCCCTGGCCAAATCAGGAAATATTTGGATTTTTGCCCCCAGAAAGTTTTCATTAATATGGCGAAAGTATAACTTAAAAATATTATTTCGATCGAATTCGAGAGCAAACGTTACCAAAAGAGTTGTTCTCTCAGTTATAATATCTAATGAATCTTGAAGAAAATCAGTTAAATTCATATCTGTAGGACCAGTGTCTCTTACGTTTCTAACACCCGATATATATTGAGCCCTAGTGACAGGTGGAAAATTATCTGAAGAAATAAGTAAAACTTCCGTTAGGTATTTTCTAAACATGTCCAAGGGAGAAATCATTGGAGACTTTGGGAAGCCTAAAAGCCTCAAGTTATTCCTTCGTAACTGATTTTCCAAGTATTCAGTTTTACGGGACTGGAATGCTTTATCTTTAGCAACCTCTGCTGAAAATTTTTTAAAAGTTTGTACTTCATTTTCCAGTACCTGAACTTTGGTTTCCATAGTCTCGATCCGAAATACAGCTTGTTCCTGTGTTTGTTTAACCTCCGCCATCTCTCCTCGCATATATTCTATTCTTATTTGCTACTTAATAGTGATGTTTGCATGTTCAGTGGCTTTTTGAAAATTGCACCCTCTTAATATGGCTAGAAATGGACACTTGTGGTTAGACATGTTTAAAAGAAACGACAAATAGGAGAAATGTATTTAGTAAGGTGAAGGAACAATTTTGGGAGAGATAACAGAGTAGGCTCTAAAAAAACATAGTAAATGAGATTTAAGTGCAAATCTTGAAAGTGGCCAGCATTGGAAACAGAGCATGTTAAAAATGAAATGCAGACTGAACTAATCTGGGCATCTAGTTTGATTAGACACTTTCGGTGGCAGTTTATAAAGGGATAGCATAACGAAAATACAGTTTCCCTTGTTTTACTTTGTGACATCCAAAATATTTTTTTCCAAAATTTCTTACTCAAAATTTCCACAAAACTTGGGTACAATCCAGCAATAACACAGCATAGTAAAACTTATCAGTTACTCATCCTAGCTCAGCTATACAAAACCTTTGCAATGGTCTTTTCTTGTCCTCTCTATTACCTTGCTAAAAATACCTGGCTTCAATGTTTCTTTATCCTTGGTTTTACCGCTGGGTTCAGTGCCTCCCTCTCCCCCATCACCCCCCAATGAACCCTGTTTCTGCATTGCCTATACGAAGCTCAAAATAGTAAACTTTAATGATTCAGAAGTAAACCTCTTGCTCTGTGCAACATCTTTTCCCAAATACCCTGAAATACTTTCCATTCCTTAGTGTCCTCACCAGATCAGTCCAGAATGTGTGAGTTGACCAGCAAATGGAGATGGAGAAAAAGTTCTGCATGATTCGCCCCTTAAAGGCACCATGCCAGCCTCAGATACTCAGAATTCTTCTTTTCCAGTGGACAGTGACAGGCCAGATAGTCTCCTAAACAAGTTAGAACTGTTTTAAATAGAGCTCAGCTTAAAAGGGAAGGCAGGAAGAGAAGAAAACATTTTAGTGAATATTTGGTGGTCAAGTCACTTCCCTCTGACTCCCTTTTTCCCCTTGAAGGTTTTTCTTGGAGTTGAGGTGCCTTTCAAGGATGGAAAAGTTGGCTGAGATTTATAACATTTTGCATATTGGCGGTGAAGGCACAAATGCCACGTTTTAAAATGCCGATTCAGACACCGTCTTTCTAGCATTCCTTTCAGCATCAGCTGATGTTACTCAAGTGACCATCATGAAGGGCTGACTCAGATGTTGACTTTCATGGTGGTGGTCTCAACAGCAGCTGAAGCACAGATCATGGAAAGACCAACTCAGTTGCTTGTTTTGTGGCATTCTTTTGCACAGAAACTGAGGCTAAAAAGGTCTGTTCATCATCCTTTCAGACTGTTAAGACAGTTTTTTTTCTTCTTAGGGAAATATCTATTTCCAAATTTGTTTTCATCTTGGGGTGGAAGTAATCCAGATGTAGTATTTGATCAATCTGGCCAAATCTTAGCCTCTATGTATCTGCAGTCCTGCCCTCTGTGTATGCTGACTTGTCTTACTACTAGTACTACTTAGCATTTCTATAGCGCTTCCAGCCTTCCCCTCAGTGTTATCTCAGATTTTAGCAGATCACAGCTCTGGTAGTTTTCTGTGGTTCAACTAGACTAACTCCTTCATTTCACATTCTCTTCTGTCTCGGAATTTCACTTCCGAGGTTTCAGTTCTGAGTATGAAGCTTAGTTCCGAGTTTCCCTTCAGAAGCCAGAATTAGGAATAGGGAGATACTTGATCTGGCTTCAGGTTAGAGGCTATCTACCCGTGTAGCTTTACATTCATCTAGTCATCAGGCATGCCATGTGGAGATGTCTCACTTGCTATGTCCTTCATTATCATTGTAACCTTTCTACAGCCTGCAAAGAGGTGGGAAAATGTGGGATACAAATGTAATAAATAAGTTTTTGGGATGATTTGGCTATGCCTGTAGAAAATTCCAGTTGGTTGTCCTTCACTTCCAGAATGTATTTCCATGCTGTACCTTCCTCTGGAGAAAGCTAGTACTTCCTCTTTGAGACGTAGAATCTTTCACTGTTTTGAGATGGCTTTTCAAGGAATGTTCAAGTGCCTCATGCTTTTCAGGATACTCTTAAGAAGTAGCTCTTAAAATCCGGAGTTTTGTCCTTTGGGCACAACTGTGTCTTTTCCAGTTCGTACTGTGATAGTTTAAGCTAATGCTTCTGCTGTCATTCTATTGCTCCTAAATTATTGTCTAGAAGTACAGGCAGAATTTGCAGCATATATAGCCATTTAGGGAATACTGTCACCTTGTATAAGAAAAGCCTTTACCAATGATAGGGAAATGTCATTTCTCCTAATAATCTCTTAATATCATGCAACAACGGATATAAATTGTTGAGCCTTGTGTGGGGCTGTATTCAAAACCCGTCCATTTTCAAGCGAAAGGACCCTTTCTGTCCCTCCTCTCCATTCACGCTAAGAACAGTATTGGATTTGGCAATCTCATGACCAGGGTGTCCAAAATATTAAAGCTTATTTCTTTAACTGAAAACCCATCCTTAATCTGGACAGCTGTGAGAATTGCTGAAAATTGAGAAGGGAAAAAAACGTTCTGAGTCCCTATTATGTTCATATGAAGCAGTTTGTTTAAAAGTCTTGTCTGGAAATCAATCAAAATCGAGTGTACATGTAAATACAACATATGTACTTAGAGTCCAAGAAACAGGGTCTTGTGTGACCCTCAGGTGCACATGTGCACCCAAGTAGTCCCTAGTTAGTCCTGTCTGTGCCCGTGTCCAGTGACCTCATGGGTAGGAAGGTAACAGGCTTACCAGTCAGTTCTATGGGGAACGTTTCACCAGGCTGCAGCTAGATTTGAGTATCCTGCTATATAAATGAACGCTGACCGACGTGCAGTGCATGCGCATTTATCTAGTAGGATACAGTTGAGGATTTCTCTGTAGGAATCACACAAGCAATGTATACAAACTGAAGTAAAAAATATACTTCACTACAAAATGTAATACTGCTACTATAATACATGGAGAGCCTACACAGAGCTAAAATGAGCTCTAACAGCGTCCTTTCCGGCCCTGAAAACAGAGCACTAGGCGCGCCTGCATACAGGAGACCTTCTCCCTTGGGCACACCACTGGCTGTTCCCACTCTGCCACGGCTCCTTTTTCCGAAAAGCAAAACACTTACTTTCACTTTCTGCAATGGAGTGAAACGCAGCTCATGCACGAAGGGGCTTCTGACCAGAGGCTGCAACCCCAGTCCCAGCCTCTGCGCAGCTGATAGCCACTGGCTCCAGCTCAGCAGCCTCATGGTTGCAAGCTGACTGCTCTGAGAACCGAAGGAATGCCCAGCAAGCGCGCTACTGGAGAACGCAAAGCTGGCAAATAAAGGAATGACTGTAAAGAGGAACGAAAGTATAACTTGACCTTCCACGGGAAGCCAATACAACTTTATCAGTAGTGGTGTGGTTTGCTCAGATTTATTTACATGGCAAAGAAGTTGTGCCAGTGTATTCTAAAGTGTCTGTAACTTTACAAACAGCTGACAGATGGAATCACTATATAAACTGTAACAATATTTTAATTGAGTTTGTATGTAAGCTTGAACTAGAATTTTAAACTAATCAAACTGGAAATAACTCCTTGTGCTTCAAAGTTGTTTTAATTTCCAAAAAAACTTTACAAATCAAAATATTAACTTGGTGTTCGATACAGAGCAAAGAGTCCAAAATGACTCCCAAGACACACAGAGTAGACTCAGAATTGAAGTCTAAGTCATTAACCCTTCTCTCATTTTTCACAACAAAAATGTTGCCCGTTTTAACGGGCTTCACGGCTTGTTCTTCAATAAAAAGTAGCACTGCTTTTTAAAGACCAAAATAGTTACTAGACTCTGCCCTTCTTGCTGACTTGATAATTGTTACTTCTTTCCTAAATAATAAAAGGAAACTTTTTCCATTATACTTTGTCCTGGAAGTTGTATGACTTTTAAAGCCTGGTTTATAGATTATTTCAGTGGATGATAGGCTAGAAAAGTAAGGCCTGTTCTAAGGCTGTTGTGGTTTAGTGTAGTTATTTAAAGATAAAAGTTTAAAAAAAAATGTTGCTACATTACTGTAATGCAGTGGTTGTACTTACCAGTTGATTGGGCTTTTTGTCGGTCTGATTTATAATAAAAAAAAAAAAAGAATTTACACTTAAACCCTATATATATTCGCACATGTTCACAATGTTTTCTTTCTTTTTATGCTTTCAGTCCTCTGATTTAGACTTAAGATGGTCATTAGATAAGGTTTCCATGGAAGGTGCAGGAGGCATTTATCAGTATGATAATTACGATGAAGTTGCCATGGATACAGACAGTGAAACTGGTTCACCAGGTAAGTATGTAATATGTGTGTGTTTAGCATGATTGAATGCAGTCACATGACTGCCACATGAAGTTCACATTAAATAAGATAGCACTAGACCACAAATAGTTTAACATTAAACAATTTTTATTGAACAATTGAAGAAAATGCAAAAGAACAAATATTGTTCAACATTTTCACCCTATATTCCCTTCCCATTCCCTTCCTCCCCCCTTGCCCTCCTCAAATGAACACCCCATACAAGCCAGAGTCAAATACAGACGGGCTTGGACTCTTATATTTTTTGTTAAATGTGTACCCTGCGCTTTCCCACTCATGGCAGGCTCAATGCGGCTTACATGGGGCAGTGGAGCTGCCTGTGCCTGAAGTGGGAATCGAACTCAGTTCCTCAGTTCCCCAGGACCAAAGTCCACCACCCTAACCACTAGGCCACTCCTCCACTGTTGCTACTATTTGAGATTCTACATGGAATGTTGCTATTCCACTAGCAACATTCCATGTAGAAGTCGGCCCTTGCAGATCACCAATGTGGCCACGCAGGCTTCTGCTTCTGTGAGTCTGACGTCCTGCACGTACGTGCAGGACGTCAGACTCACAGAAACAGAAGCCTGCGCAGCCTTCTACATGGAATGTTGCTAGTGGAATAGCAACATTCCATGTAGAATCTCCAATAGTAGCAACATTCCATGTAGAATCTCCAATAGTAGCAACATTCCATGTAGAATCTCCAATAGTATCTATTTTATTTTTGTTACATTTGTACCCTGCGCTTTCCCACTCATGGCAGGCTCAATGCGGCTTACGTGGGGCAATGGAGGGTTAAGTGACTTACCCAGAGTCACAAGGAGCTGCCTGTGCCTGAAGTGGGAATCAAACTCAGTTTCTCAGTTCCCCAGGACCAGAGTCCACCACCCTAACCACTAGGCCACTCCTCCACTCCAGCCCTTCAGAACACCTACAACAGAGTGTTTTCCAGTACAACCCCCCACCCAAACGAACAACTTGCTCGGAAATAAAGGAAACCAAAAGCCCTCAACCCCAAACTTAGCAATGTAAAATGTAATGTATAAAAAGTAAGGACAGTAGTTCCCACCTGTAACATTTTTTTTCTCATCAACCACAAATAGTTTAAACAAAGTTTTTCTTGGTTTCTGTATCCAGTTGCAGTTTGCATATAGGGTCTTTTATTTTGTTCATTAGTAATTTTGTAACTTATTCCTTCAGCTTCCCCAGTGACTCCTCCTTCCCTTCCAGAGAGCCTGCCAGGATGTTTCGCTGTGTTGCCACATGTAGCTGCATTGGTACCACCTTCAGTATCGGTAAGTTACTCGTCTGGGACATTCCCTGTTCGTGTTCTGTCATGTAAAGATTCTGGATGAGCAGCACTTTGAATGCTGTGTAAAGCCAGACAGGTCGTGCTTACACTTCCTCACGTCTCGGCAATTCCATAGAGGCTTCTATTCAAGAAATCAAGACGCTAAAGATCAATTTGAACCGACTAAAATTTCTATTATGTATGAGGTGGAAGGTGAATATAGAATAATGGTACTTAAATAAATTAAATATATTTAAGTTGTTTATGATCACTTCCATTTTTAGCGTTGGCTCTGATAAAGTGGAGGATAAGTTTATTCGTAAGCAGCTTATAGTGTACCGCTGAATACTTGCTGGCAGGCTGGTTGGCTTACATATATGAATTTCCTCTTTTTCGTGTGTGTCCTAGGCTGTGCCGTCTGTAGATGGACTGTGTTCTGTTCTTCGTGAGCCTCCCCCACCCCCTCCTCCCCTTCCTCCAGAAGAACCTGAGCAGCCACCAAAGCCTCCGTTTGCTGATGAAGAAGAGGAAGAAGAGATGCTGTTACGGGAGGAGCTGCTGAAGTCTTTAGCCAACAAGCGATCTAAGCCAGAGGTACCGTAGCTTCTCATATATCGGCCTCCAGAGGGCAGCATTGGACTGAAAGTGGATGGATGCTTACACACTTTGCATCTCTGAGAAGCGTTAAAAATAGTTGGTTGATCTCTTAATCCACTGCTGGTCAGTGCAAGATCTTCGTGGTCTCTGTCAACCTTTTGCCTTTCTGTATATCACACCAATTGTTCCCCACCCCCAGACATTCTTCTAACCCTCGCCCCCACTACCCCCGGCCACTTCTAAAGGCAGGAGCAATGCCTGATCATTCCTTCCTTCATCTTTCAAAATGGCAGTGCTTGATCCTTAATGCTGCATCAGAATTTACTATTCCAGAACCTGTGGGATAGTTGTCCGTCAACCAGCAGGTGGAGATAGAGAAGAGAAAACTGAGCTGAGACGTCTTTCGCTTGGCATCCAGTCCACCTCTTCAGTTTCTTTTGTCTCCAACAGGATGGACACACTTTTCAGCCTTTGGTTATGAGTGCTTTGCTCCTGGTCTAGTTGGTCAAGTGGTCCCCAGTTGAGCTTTGTGGGTGGCTTGAGTCTGCAGAGTGATATCTGGATGTCTTCAGATTCCTATCTCTGGTGCCCTGTGAATGTACTTCCTTCCCTTCACCTCTTCTCTGTTTCCTGTGGAGCTCTCCTTTTCCAGTACAACATTTAAAAACAAAAGGGAAAAAGTTTGCTGGAGACAGTGAGACAGGCTCAGTACTGATGGTCTTTCTTATCTGTGGTAAAACTTGTGGAGACTGAGCTTAGGTGGAGCAGCTGGCATTGGGTAAGTCTGACTAAAGACTCAGAACTGCTTGGAGGGCTGCAAGGTCTACTTGGTGCAGGGGAGGGATCCTGACTCACGGCTTGGGACAGGTTGTGTTGTGCTTCTGACAGTTGGGGTGAATGACAACTCCCACGGCAGTTGAGCAGCGTGCCACACTGGAACCCACTAGCGTCGGGGTATTGAAGTGCGTGCAAGCAGGGAATCCCACAGGACGCAGAGGTAACGATCGGCAGCAGCACATCTTCGGATTTTGTTCAACATTTGAGTATTCTGAGGACTTGGGTCTCTCTAGCAGGGCTGGTACACAGTTTGATGCAGGAGAGCGTGGGGTCGGCTGGCAATGAGGAACAGCCTCTTTGATCACGTGTGAAGCACAGCCACCATTTTACAGCCTCCGGGCCTGACAGAGCATTCAGCTGCATTGGGGTCTTTGTTTTCTCCGGTGTTTATATTGTTCTAAACCCCCCCCCCCCCCCAAGGCTTATTTACTGAAGCAGGGACAGTCAGAATTTCTGCAAGATGCTTCAGTTTCTCAACCGTGCTGCCCTTCTGGCTCCTAAGTCATCTCATTTAGACCTCCAGAAGTGAAGCCGAGGTAGCCTCATCTGCGTTGTCTCGTTCTCTGATGTGGCCTCGGTCTGTTCAAAGGAGCCATTATTGAAAGAACCATTAGGGGAGGGAGAAGATCTGAAAGTACTGAGTTTGTTTCATAAAGAGAAGCTCAGTACTCTTATTTCTGAGGCACCGGCAATGCTTTTCATTGAGGAGCCTTCTGCTTCGGCATCAGGAGTTCATCAATCGTGAGGGGGCTTAAAGGTCCTTCAAAGGCCTTCCCAGTGCATCCTTACATTCAGGACCTGATGACAGCAGACTGGGTCTCGGGGCTGAGAGTGGGAAGATCCATGGTTTTCTCCTATCAGTTCCGGAGAAGAAAAATAAATTTCAGTTTCCTAGGATGAACTGGTTATGGTTGTGAATAAGAAGACTGCTGTGCTGATGGAAGGGGGCATTGCCTTAAAAGACCTACTGGGTAGGAAGCTGGAAAGCTCACTGAAACAAGCTTTTGAAGTGGCCTCTTTGGGCCTTCAAGCGACAGCATGCAGTTTGTTACAAGAGCATGCATCAGCAGTTGGCAATGCAAAACGGGCGCCATAACATCCAGCTGGAAGCGGGGTCCTCCTGCTTAGCGGATACTATTTGATATGTTATGACCCACAGTATGTCTTTGGCTGCCATAACACATCGCCGACTCTGGTTGTGGCATTGGGCAGCGGATGTAGCATTGGTCACGTCTTGATTAAATTACCCTTTTGAGGCAAGTGGCTATTTTGGAGAAGGTCCCAGTAACTTAGTGAACACAGGGTTGTGGGGAGAGGTGACTAAGCAACAATGGTTGCCGGAGATTAAGCTGAAAGCCTCGGTCATCCATCTTCAGGGGGCTCTCGATTTTGAGACGACAGATGGTATTAGCACGGTCATCAACAGTATGGTCAGAAGTCCTGCATTCAGGCACACCATTCTTTTTTTGCTGACAGGAAGTCATCCTCTCGGTCAGCTGGATCGCCCAATGCCTGCAGAGCATAGCAGTGATGCAAGGCTGATCCACTCTTCTCTTCCTCCAATGGCAGGATCTCTGGAGGAGTGGGCCAAAATCACATCAGACCAGTGGGTTCTGAAAATTCTTACAGAAGGTTACAAGTTGGAGTTCTCCCACCCATTCACTTCTCTGTCTTCTTGTTCTCCTTGTCTAAAGGGAGCCAAAGTGGTTGAGGATCAGGCCACTGTAGATTCCTTGCTGGTGCTCTGTGCCATTGTTTTCAGTTGCCCAGGCTGAACAGGGATAACATCTGCTAAACTGTCCCAAAGAAGCAAGGCTCCTTTCATCTGGTCTTAGATCTCAGAGGTCTAAATCTCTGCCTCAGAGTGTCTCCCGCTTTTGCATGGAGGCGCTAAGAGCAGTCATAGCCTTGGTTCAAACAGGAGAAATTCTCAGTCTCAAGGAAGCGTACTTACATATACCCATATCACTGCTGCATGAGAGGGTTCTACATTTTTGTGGTGCTGGACCATCACTTCTGGTATGGGGCTTTGCCCTTCAGTCTTGCCATGGCTCCAAGAGTGTTTACGAAGGTTATGGGTTGTGGTGGTGGCGTCCTTCCTTCAGTGCAGGGAATCGGTTCACATGTTTCTTGACGAGTGGCTCATTCGTGCATCATCCTATTCGCACAGTGTGGCAGCGATGGACAAAGTTGTCCCTCTTCTGCAGTTGTTGGATTGGGTGATCAATTTTGAGAAGAGCAGACTAACTCAATAGCAGGAAGGAAGAGGATTTTCTTCACTGCGTGCAGGAGGTTGAAGCTGATCAACAGCTGCTGCTTTTCCTCAGTAAAGGCAGGTGCAGGATCTGGGATTATGTCCAGGTTCTAGGGTCTATGATGGCAACGATGGAAGTGGTGCCATGGGTAAGGGCTCATATGCAGCCTTTACAGGCTACGAGGCACACAGCGACATCCCGGGCGGAGACTACCTTGCTGTCTCCAGTGGATATTTGCAAGGAGGCAATGTGGTTGACGCCGCACACCTTTGCCAAGCACTATAGGATAGACTTTGCACGTTCAGAAGGCAGTTTTAGGACTTCGGTCCTCAAGGCTGCTGCACCAGGATCCCTCCCACAGGTTCTGGAATAGTGGGAAGCTACGTGATGGAAGTAAAAATTAGGTCTTACCTGAATTTTTTTTCCATTAGTCTTTACCACTATTCCAGAGGCCCGTCCTAGGATTTTGAGTTGTTTAGTTGGTGCGAAGTAATGGGTTAAATAACAACCGTCGCCTTGCATGGTACTTCCTATATATCTCTTGTTCTCTACAAATTGTCCAGAGATGAGAGGTCCACACTTGTTTGTTCATCTGGTTAGTGTTAGGTTAGTGAGTTGTTGAAGGTTATATGTACATAAGTACATAAGTACATAAGTAGTGCCATACTGGGAAAGACCAAAGGTCCATCTAGCCCAGCATCCTGTCACCGACAGTGGCCAATCCAGGTCAAGGGCACCTGGCACGCTCCCCAAACGTAAAAACATTCCAGACAAGTTATACCTAAAAATGCGGAATTTTTCCAAGTCCATTTAATAGCGGTCTATGGACTTGTCCTTTAGGAATCTATCTAACCCCTTTTTAAACTCCGTCAAGCTAACCGCCCGTACCACGTTCTCCGGCAACGAATTCCAGAGTCTAATTACACGTTGGGTGAAGAAAAAGTTTCTCCGATTCGTTTTAAATTTACCACACTGTAGCTTCAACTCATGCCCTCTAGTCCTAGTATTTTTGGATAGCGTGAACAGTCGCTTCACATCCACCCGATCCATTCCACTCATTATTTTATACACTTCTATCATATCTCCCCTCAGCCATCTCTTCTCCAAGCTGAAAAGCCCTAGCCTTCTCAGCCTCTCTTCATAGGAAAGTCGTCCCATCCCCACTATCATTTTCGTCGCCCTTCGCTGTACCTTTTCCAATTCTACTATATCTTTTTTGAGATACGGAGACCAGTACTGAACACAATACTCCAGGTGCGGTCGCACCATGGAGCGATACAACGGCATTATAACATCTGCACACCTGGACTCCATACCCTTCTTAATAACACCCAACATTCTATTCGCTTTCCTAGCCGCAGCAGCACACTGAGCAGAAGGTTTCAGCGTATCATCGACGACGACACCCAGATCCCTTTCTTGATCCGTAACTCCTAACGCGGAACCTTGCAAGACGTAGCTATAATTCGGGTTCCTCTTACCCACATGCATCACTTTGCACTTGTCAACATTGAACTTCATCTGCCACTTGCACGCCCATTCTCCCAGTCTCGCAAGGTCCTCCTGTAATCGTTCACATTCCTCCTGCGACTTGACGACCCTGAATAATTTTGTGTCATCGGCGAATTTAATTACCTCACTAGTTATTCCCATCTCTAGGTCATTTATAAATGTATTCTGAGTTTCTCCTTACTGCTTCTCTGTGTAAATACTGAGGAGCTGGACTGGATACCAAGAGAGAGAGAGAGATCTGTTTTTAGTTCTCTATCACCACCTGCTGGTTAATGGACACAACTATCCCACAGGTTCTGGAATAGTGGGAATGACTAATGGAAAGAGATTTCAGGTAAGACCTAATTTCTCCTTTTGAAAGATGGTAACGCTGGAGGCTGGATCAGTTGAGCATCCCTCCTGCATTTAGAGGGGATCTGGGTTGGTATTGGAGGGAGGAAGGGAAGCATGAATGAGAAATGCTGGACCTGGTGGGTGGTGGAGGGGAGGGTGGGAGAAGGAGAGATGAGGATGGATGATGTTGGCACACATTGATCAGTGTTATGGCCAGACATGGAAAGAAGATAGTCTTCGGTTCTTTATACAGTGCTGGACCCAAAAGGCTCCCAGCTTGAAAATTAGTGAAGACCCTTGTTTTAATCAGAAACTCTGGAATGAGTGTTAATATGGCTGTCTCTGAGTGGGTGTAGAAAGCTATGCAGCCACTAATCTGGTCTGATTTTAGTTTTAAAAAAAATTTTTTTTTTTTTTACCTGCCTAATGTTTAAATTTAGCATATTGTATTCCATCTTATTTTCATCATTCAGGAATCTTCTAGTAATAGTTGTCCTCCTTCACCTCTTATTTCAAACAACTCCCAGCCAGTGCCAAGGATCAACCTCTCAGCTGTTAATATCAACACAATATCTGTTCCTCGGGTACAGAACAAGATCAAGAGAGCCCCTCGCCCTGCACGGCAAGTGATAGCGGTAAGGAATGAGGAGCAGACCGCTAGGAATGGAGTCTCTTATGCATACACACTTTGATCAGATTACTTAAAGTGGTCATGTCTAGATCTTTGCAGTGGCGTTCTGTGTGAGGGGCTGTTAAGAGCAAGTGGCTATCTTTGCTGTTCATACAGCTTTCTACACATGCGTTATTGCTACTAATCTTTTTTCCTTATAGCTGGGGCAGTTTTAAATCTTGAACTATTTAACATCCACATCTGTGTAGAAAGGTTGATGGAATTCTAGAACATGACTATGGAAAGAAACCATATGGCCTCGTAATCTGCTCATTCATACCAGCTACTTGGCTCTATTATTGCTATGGTAACAAGCAATAATGTGTTTGGGCAAATTTATCCACAGTAAACCCCCACAGATTTAAGTGCTCAGTCCAACTCAACACAGAGCTCACCCTTTGCAGATCCTCTCCTGCCAAAATTGCTTTGGTGATTTTTTTTTCTCTCCCCCCACTCCCCCAAGTACAGCCTTTGCACCTCTGTGCCTCAGTGCCCAGCTCCCCACGGAACCGTAGATTGCTTCCCCGACTGTGATTCTCCTAATAACACTTTGCACAACTCCTTTTTTTTGGCTTTCCATAGCTTATAGAGCTGGTCGTCAACTCGTGTTCTCCAGCTGGTGGCCTACATCCACCGTGTCCAAGCAGAGATCCTTGATCATTGAAGATCTTGTTTAGAACTGCTTTTTAAATTGTGAAGCAGGTTGTGAAGCTCTCCAGGTAGCATGTGTTCATCAGAATCTGAATCAGCTGTCAGTCTGTGAGCCCTATGCTTCTCCAGTCTGTTAGCTCCTGCTGTCATAGAGTGTCGAGTAAGCAAACTCATTAAGTCCACAGTTTGTTTTGCAGTCACTTCTGACCCTCTGAGGGGAAGCTCTTGCACTTTGGGCTCTCTCTTGAGGGATTGAAACCATTTCTTTGCGGTGGCAAATCTTATTTGGGATATGTGTGTGAAGCTTCCTGGTCCAGGCTTGCATCAAGTCTGATATCCCTTCCTACCTGTTTCTCTCTAATTTTTAATTACCCCATTTCATTCTCATCCTGTGATCCGTTGTTCTGGAGCCTCTTTTCCATTGAGAGACCTGCAACATGTGCATTTATACCTTGGAGGTATTTAAATATATTTGCATAAATTCAGCAGTTGTATTTTTACACAGTTTTATTTATGAAGAGGTTCTCTGAGCTCATCTGTTAGATAGTCTGGGTCCTGAGAAATGTAGTTGAAAAGGCCATACCCTTTCCAGGAAACACAAACCACCTGAACACAGTTCCCTAGGACTCCAGCATATGCTAGAATGTGTCTTTCCTTATCCTGCTAGACCAGTTCAGACCAATGGGGGAAATAGGGAACCCTAATTTCCAGTGACATCACCAATATATGGTGTGGTGGCATCCTTGTACTTGCCAGTACTCTCCAGCAAATGGTTACAGCTTGGATTGATGGAGCAGAAGTCTAATTTAAGCAGCCTAGCTCTTGGGGCACAGACTAAGGTCTGAGCCCTATGGGTTGAATGCCGGTGTCCTGGAGTCCTGGCACTTAGGATTGATCTGAAATCCACAGATTTACCCTAATTGAGCAAGAGGGGAGAAAGATCCTTGCCTAGTACTCATACCTGTGGATCCCATTCCTGGAGAGCTAGGTATTTTGCTTGTATTCATCCTACAGGGCCCCTGCTGGGGATGGGAGGACAGTATTTTTCAAGGGATTTGGGATGGCCCTCCTTCCTCCTTTGCTGTAATCTTCCTCTCCTGAGTGCCCTTGTTCACCTAGGTAAAGTTTTAAACAAGCAGCAAGTATCTAGTGCAGTGCTTCTCAACTCAGTCCTTGGGGCGCGCACACCCAGCCAGTTGGGTTTTATGGGCTCTTGTTGAATGAATGCATGCATTGTAGCATTTTAAAGAGCACTTTCCACCAATTTGTTCCCTCTTTGGACCTCCCTCCTCAAGATATTTTCTTTCAAATAACCTTCCTAAAATCCCTCTCTCCGACTTGTCCACTGTCCTCCTGAAAAGGTGAATGCCTGAAACCTACATTTAATGCATTATAGTATCTGCCTAGTAACCCCTTTCCCCACTTCCTCCAGTGGCCACTTTTCTTGAAACTGGCTGCTATCCGTACTTCCTTGGTGGATGCATGCTAATTCAGTCATGTAGTGCTGAATTTGTAGAACCTGAGTTTTTTTTTTTAAATTTTGTAAATCAGTGTGTGTATGTGTAGTGAAAATGAGCTTTTTAACTTCAGAAATACAGAAGATACCTGTCCTGCATATATTAAATCATACCATCTTTTAATGAAAAATCATTCCTTTCCAATTCATGTATATAGGTAGGAGCAGCTGTCAGCGATTTCACTAATTACAAGGCACTCCCTTGGATCTCATTAGTCCATTAGCTTTGTCACAAAAAAAAATCAGTTTGATTCAATAGGTGGGAAATGATGCTGAGCTGTTGGGCCCGTCCCCTTCATTGTAAAAGAGTAACGCATGACAACCTGTTTCCGGTGTGGGGGTCAGGCTTAATATTTGCAGTTCGTACTTCTGAAAAGACTGTACAGTACTCCGAAATTAACAGGATTATCTCTATATATAAAAGGCACCTCCAACGTTCTAATTGAAGCCTCCAGCTGGAAACTTGAGGTGGCAGAGATATCCGGTTTGGCACCAGGAGTGGTTGCCCTAGGTGATTAACAAGGTCAGCTGGGGTGCAGAGCTCCTTGCAAGTCACACACACACACACAGACTCTCGCACATTCCCTCTCTCTCACACACTCAATTTCACACACGCTCCGAGGAAAACCTTGCTAGCGCCCGTTTCATTTGTCTGAAATGGGCCTTTTTTTTCTAGTTTTATTAATAAAAACCCAGCAGAGGACAGCAGAACAACTTCAGCCACTAGTAAAGATAGCCTTGTACAAAAGTTAGCAAAATTCTTGGTTTGTACAGAGGCTTCCAAGAATCAAAATATTTAAACCATAAATCAGCGTGTCATGGAATGTCTGCATATATGCCACTGTTTTCCTCAGACATGAGGTCAGTTAACACAAAATGCTTGAACACGGACATGATTCAGGTTCAGCATTTGTTGCGACTTGGCACCCAGGTACAATCTTATTCTTTAGTTTTCCTCTGAAGTGGTCATGCTTCTAAGTTGAGTGTCGATGTCTGACTTGTTGGACGTCATTCATTGCTTGTAAGTTTCTCTTGCGTAGCATTTTGAAAGGGTTCCATTGTTTTCGTTTTCTCATGGTTGGATGCAGAACTCATGTTTCAGAAGTACCAGAAGATCGCTTCACCGACTCAATTACTGTGACTATATCCACTTGGTGCAAAAAAAAAAAATGTTGGGTGTGCTGTTAAATCTCTTTTTTACTTCAGTTTTTAGGTTCATATGTGTGCATGTAATAGCAATTTGCTCACTATGCACTTCTGCAGTTGATGCTTAATTTTATTTATTAAATTCATTGATAACACAACTCGAGAATCTCTCTATATAAAAAGCAACACCAACGTTCTATGAAGCCTCCAGCCGGAAGTGTGAAGGGGGCGAGATATCCAGTTTCCCTATGAGTGTCTGCCCCGCCCTCTCTGTAACACAGTCAGTGAAGGAAAACAGCAGAGCACGAAATCAAATCGCTGGCTCTGTAACAGTGAAGGACTCAGAGGGGGGGGAGAGAGGCCAGAGGGCAGGGACACACACACACTCCCACATGCACACAGAAGAAAACATTGCTAGCCCCCGTTTCATTTGCATCAGAAACGGGGCTTTTTTACTAGTTACTATATAAAGTGTAGAGCATTCATTATATAACAAATGCCACTGTCAAAGATTCTGATAATTTGTTGAAGAAAATAACCTTTGCAGGTGGTGTTTTTGATGTGCATGTGTATCTGTAAGGGTTTTTTTTTTTTTTTTTTTCATTTTGGAGGATGTGTTTCCCCTCTCAGCCCATCCTTTTCAGAATTAAGTGAAGTATTTAAATAGTTTAGGTAATGAACAAAACTGGCTTTTGTGGAGATGCCCACTGCTGGAAGCAGGATACTGGGCTAGATGTACCATTGGTCTGTCCCAGTATGGCTGCTATTAGGTTCTTTTGTGTGTGTTTTGGAGATGTCTCCTAAATGGTCACATTGACCAGTCTGAATCTCATAAGTTCAGGTGTGGTTTCTCAAAACCTCAGGCAGTCCCCACTGCTGCATTTCAAGCCTAAACTATGTAGAACATGAAGAATAGCCATACTGGGTCAGACCAATGGTCCATTTAGCCCAGTATCCTGTTTTCCAAACAAATGCCTGGCAGAAACCCAATTAACAGCAATATTCCATGCTACCGATCCTGGGGCACGCAGTTGCCTCCCCATGTCTGTCTCAATAGCAGTGTAAAAAGTATTTTGAATTAAAATAGAAATTGTGTGAATTTTCAAAATGTTCATTCTGTTACTACTCATCTTGACAAGACTCGGTGGTGGTGGTCAGAAAGCGAAGAAAATGGGACACACATGTTGAATCTAAGTGGCACTGTTGCTTCAAGTACCTTGATGTCCTGTGTGAGCAGAGCAGGTTGTGTCTTAAAAGCTCCTTCAGCTGTTGCTTTAGTCAGACCCATGCAAACTTTAAGCTGTTTTATTCCTTAAACCTTCTTGAACGTATGGTTCACAAGTGATAAAACTGTTCATCCGATTGACTTAGATTTTTTTTTTTTTGTAAATTCCACAGCAGGTTAAATGATTATTTAAATATTTTGTCTGCAGCTTCCAAAACACAAATCTGTTGTTGTAACGCTTAATGCTTCGGATGATAGTGAATCGGATGGGGAGCCATCCAGCTCAAACCTGAGTGTATTTGGGCTAGAGTCTATGATCAAAGAAGCGAGGAGGACTGCAGAGGTAAGAAGGAAATGTAAATTGTTGCAGGTTGTGTTGCATTATTTAATATGGATGTACCATATCCATTTGAGCTGTCAGTGGCTGGAGTATTTCACACATTGCATGGAAATGTCTCATCGTGCCTTGTAAATGGAGGAAGCACTCTCTTCCCTTTTTTGTCTCTTGGATTTTTCTATATACACTTTTGTAGCTATTGCAGGCTTGACTGTCGTTAACGTGCATTTATTATTAACTAGTAAAAAAGGCCCGTTTCTGACACAAATGAAACGGGCGCTAGCAAGGTTTTCCTCGGACTGTGTGTGTTTGGGAGAGTGTATGTGAGAGTGAGTGTTTGAGAGTCAGAGTGAAAGTGTGAGTCCAATCCATGCTCCTCTGTCACCTGGCCCCTCCATTCATCCCTATCCAGCAATTCCGCTGTCTCCCTGAGGCCTGCCCTGCAATCCATATGCATCCATGGCCATCTGTCCCCTCCATTCATCCCTATCCAGCAATTCCCCTCTCCATGAGTCCTGCCCTTCCAATCCATGCCCATCCATGCTCCTTTGTCACCTGGCCCCTGCATTTTTCCCTATCCAGCATTTCCCCTCTCTGCCTGAGGCCTGCCCTGCAATCCATATCCATCCATGGCCATCTGTCCCCTCCATTCATCCCTATGCAGCAATTCCCCTCTCCCTGAGTCCTGCCCTTCCAATCCATGCTCCTCTTTCACCTGGCCCCTCCATTCATCCCTATCCAGCAATTCCCCTCTCTGCCTGAGGCCTGCCCTGCAATCCATATGCATCCATGCCCATCTGTGCCCTCCATTCATCCCTATGCAGCAATTCCCCTCTCCCCGAGTCCTGCCCTTCCAATCCATGCCCATCCATGCTCATCTGTCACCTGGCCCCTCCATTTTCCCTATCCAGCAATTGCCCTGTCTCCCTGAGGCCTGCCCTGCAATCCATATCCATCCATGCCCATCTGTCCCCTCTATTCATCCCTATCCAGCAATTTCCCTCTCTCCCTGAGTCCTGCCCTCCCAATCCATGGCCATCCATGCTCCTCTGTCCCCTGCCCCCTCCATTCATCCATTTCCAGCAATTGCCCTCTCTCCCTGAGCCCTGCCCTCCCAATCCATGGCCATCCATGCTCCTCTGTCCCCTGCCGCCTCCATTCATCCTTTTCCAGCAAGTCCCCTCTCTCCCTTCCATGACCCCCCCTCGCATCCATGCTCCTCTCTCTCCCATGTGCCAGCCTGGGCCGGCCTCTTCCCCCCCCCACCCCTCGCATCCATGCTGTGGTTGGCCACCCTCTTCTCTCCCCCCAACATGCGTTTTTTTTTTCTTCCACCCCCTCCCGCGAACCTGTCGATCCCCCCCCCCCCCCGCCGGAACGCCGAAAACTGCCGCCGCCGTTGTTGTACTACCTTCCCTTCCCGTAGGTTGTTGAATCATCTTAGAAAGTTTAACTCCGTGCGTCGACGCACGGAGTTAAACTTTCTAAGATGATTCAACAACCTACGGGAAGGGAAGGTAGTACAACAACGGCGGCGGCAGTTTTCGGCGTTCCGGCGGGGGGGGGGATCGACAGGTTCGCGGGAGGGGGTGGGTTTCGAGGGGGCCATAGCGCGGGGGGGGGGGGGGGTGACAGCTGATTCCGAGGCAGTAGGAGGAGTAGGGAAACACGCTGCGCGTGTTTCCCTACTCCTCCCCTTGCCTTGCAATCAGCTGTGTTGACGTCAGTGACGTCCTGCGTGTCTGCCTCGCAGACCACTTGCAGCCAGGGACCCACGGTCCCAAGCATGGAACGTTGGAGGTGAGAATTATTATATAGGATAATTTTTATTGATGATAAAAAGTAACAAACAATTTCAACGCCTATTGTACAAAAGGCATATACCAACTAGTCCGGTAAACATTCTTGGAAGTGCAGTAACTGTATCATCAACTTCATTTTATCTTTTTTTCTCCCCCCCCCCCTTTTGTTTTGAGTAGCTATGTCAGTAATTCCCCTTCAGGGGGCTGTGATTAGAAGAACATCATTCCCCATCTTCTAACTGCGTTGCATAGTACAGTAGAGAGGTGTTAAAGTGCACATTAATCCCCTCCAGTCTCTACATTCGTGATGCCTTCCTAATCTATATGTTTCCCCCCTCTCCCTCTACCCCGTCCCCTCGACCCTGCGTGTTGTAAGACCTTTACCAACCCGTTCAGGGTTCGCGGACGTTAACGTGCATTTAAAAAAAGAGGATTTTATGGAAAAAGTCCAATCCTTTTGATAACACTTGTAGCAATTGTAAATGTATACGCCATCCCTTTTTACAGATGTAAAAATAAGTTAAGGAGGAACTGGATGGGGGCATTAAGTTTGTGCTCTATTTTCTTAACATGGATGGTTTGCAGCAGATATGAAAGCCAAACCTCCAAGTAGTTCTGCTTTCATTTTTGCGTAATGGAAAATTATCTGCAAAAATTTGCACCTGTTTTCTATGGGTAAATTATTTTGAGCAACACATTAGTTTTGAAATATTTGAACGTGTGTCTCTGGGGAACATCTCTTAATTCCGTTTACAGGATGGGCAGTAATCTAAACCCTGGTTTCTATGGGCAAAGTGCTGTTTTACCCACAAAAAGGGTTTTCATTGTTACCTGCACTTTTTCATTTTTGTCTGGCAGCAAATATTAGAAAGAATTGGTTTCATCTGTTTTTTGTTTTTTCTTCCTTGAAACAGGCTTCCAAACCAAAACCACCTCCAAAATCAGAAAAAGAAAATGATCCCATGAGAACTCCTGAAGCGTTACCTGAAGATAAGAAGGTAGAATATCGGCTCTTAAGAGAAGAGATTGCCAGGTATTAAATACTTCAGTCATCCCCTCTCTCTGCTATACGTATGTACTTAACCTTAAAGTTGCATTTTTTTCTTCTAGTTAGTTGAATGCTCTTGTCACTTTCCTGTATCTTAGAAAATCTGTGGATTTTGAAAGGAATTTAGAAGATTGACTATTCATATACAAATTGTATCTGAACAAGGCTAATTTTTCATACCTTGGCTGCCCTGAAAATCAAGTATTTCTGTCACTCAAGCAGTCCCTGTTTGTGCTAATTTGTGCAGTCACTGACATCACACGGAGTAAGTGCTTCATAGTTTTTGTAAAGCATTCTTCCATTACATAGCTTCCTGCTATTCCAGAACCTATAGGGTAGTTGCCGTCCAACCAGCAGGTGGAAGTAGAGAACTAAAAAGTGAGCTGAGACTCATCTCTCTTGGCATCAAGCCCAGCTCCTCAGTATTTTCTATCTCCAGCAGATGGATAGACACATTTTTCAGCCTCTGGTTCTGAGTAATTTGTTCCTGGTCCAATTGATCAACTGCTCCACAATTGACCTTTGTTGGTGGCTTGAGTCTGCAGAGTCTTATCTGGAGCAAATTTACTTCTCCCTTTTCCTCTCCTCTGTTTCCTGCGGAGCTCTCCTTTTCTAGCACAACAGCCTAAGAAAGAAAGGAGAAGGAAAGAGGTTTACTGGAGAGCATAGGACAGAGTATCAGTCCTGAAGTTTTTCTCATCTGTGGTAAAACTTGTAGAGACAGTTAGCTTTGGGGGTGGGGGGGGGGGGGGGGGTGCTGCCTGCAGTGGTAAGTTCGATTGACAACCTCTTGGGGGGGCTTCAAGTTCTACTTGGTGCAGGGGAGGGATCTTGACTCACCGCTTGGGACCATGTTGTGCTGCGCTTGTGACAGTCGGAGTGAATTGCGGCTCCCATGGAGGCAGTTCCCACTGTGGGACCCATCGGTATTGGGGTGTTGCAGAGCATGCAACAAGGAATCCTGTGGAGGAAATGGTTGGCAGCAGCATGGCTTCGGATTTGGCGCAGCATCCAAATATGCCGTGGACTTTGGGCTCTCCAGTAGGACCAGTGCGCAGTTTGATACAGGAGAGCGCGGGAACGGGCACCATTTTGTTAGGGCCAGCTGGCAGTGAGGAACACGCAAGGAGCACAACCACCATTTTACATCAGGCTATTGCTCCTATACATAAGAATAGCTAGAAGATTGATGGTCTCAGGCCACTGTACTAACTCATCCCCTGAGTTTCCATTATATATAACTTCCTTTCTGTGATTGGCATGGTGGTGAATTGCCGACTACCCTGTTTATGATGCCGGTGTTTAATTATGAAGGAGTGGCGAGTGTGGCTCTGGCTGCCGTGTTGGGTAGACTTGGATGGATCATACAGATCGTTACCGGCCATCATTTGCTATGTTAGTATAAGTCCCATCCTCCCTTGGCTCGGGGAATGTGCAATCCTGACATACACTGATTTTCTTACAAACGACCTCATAGACATAGAAGAGTCGTCTTGTTTGTATATCTAGTTTTTCAAGATCTTTAAGGCCAGACTGCAATTTCAAAGCTGTGTGAGTGCAGGAATTGCCAACTGTTTGGCTTTTTCTGTGATGTTAATGTACTGTTCAGTATCAATTTTAGTCTCCTGTAAAATTGTATACTGATTGCATCTCTGTGGTTTATGCTTGATGGTGGTTTCTTTTGTCCTGTATGTTTGCTGTGGCGAAAACAGGGAATTTTCATGCATGTAAATTGTATAGCTATTTTTTATGATGTGCATTTCCCTTGTTTGGCCAGCAGATGGTTTCTATCCTTTGTTTATAAGTTGTTACAGAAGTGACAGTTTTTTCCTTCCTGCCTAAGCTGAGAAGTAATCTGCACTGCTTTTGGTCAGAAGCCCCTCAGTGTTTATGCTCTGGGCTCTGAATCTGCTGGAAAGCTTTATTCTGAGTGAGAGTGTGGAAGGTACAGACCTCTATACTGAGACCCTGTTCAAAGTAATTTTCCTGAACTCCCCAGGTAGTGAATAAGTGTTTGTTTAGTTTAATATTGATTCCTGTTTAATTTACCTGCTTTGTCTGCTAATTATACCCTATTCATCTGTTCACTGTGCTAACTTGTTATGATAATAAATAAATTCATTTATTAGCTCTGTTTGTCCTGAACTGACTAAGAATCCTGATGGTTTGTGCTTTAGGTCTGTGGGTGCTTTCTAGGAAATGTGGGACCCCTGGAAGTGTGGCCTCAGTGTCCTTAGAAATCATGGCTAATTAAGTTGCAGGTGGGAGACATGCCCAGAGGCAAGCGTAACCCAGCAGGTGGGAGGAAGGGTATGCCAGAGTAGAGTACATGTTTCATAAAGGCAACATAGGTGCTTGTATACCTTTAGTGAAATAGGCCCCCAGATTCACCCCCAATATTGCACAAATGCCAGTGCACCAATTTGGTTATGTGATCTAAAAAGGTAATGTTCTCTGTAACATAGTAACATAGTAGATGACGGCAGAAAAAGACCTGCACGGTCCATCCAGTCTGCCCAACAAGATAAACTCATATGTGCTACTTTTTGTGTATACCTTACCTTATTTTCAGGGCACAGACCTTATAAGTCTGCCCAGCAATATCCTCGCCTCCCTACCACCAGCCCCGACTCCCACCACCGGCTCTGCCACCTAATCTCAGCTAAGCTTCTGAGGATCCATTCTCTTGGAACAGGATTCCTTAATGTTTATCCCACGCATGTTTGAATTCCGTTACCGTTTTCCTCTCCACCACCTCCCGCGGGAGAGCATTCCAAGCATCCATCCACCACTCTCTCCGTGAAAAAAACTGACATTTTTCTTGTTTGCCCCCCCTTCAGTCTCGTATCGTGCCCTCTAGTTCTGCCGCCTTTCCATCTCCGGAAAAGGTTCGTTTGCGGATTAATACTTTTCAGATATTTGAACGTCTGTATCATATCACCCCTGTTTCTCCTTTCCTCCAGGGTATACATGTTCAGGTCAGCAAGTCTGTCCTCATACGTCTTGTAACGCAAATCCCGTACCATTCTCGTAGCTTTTCTTTGCACCGCTTCAATTCTTTTTACATCCTTAGCAAGATACGGCCTCCAGCACTGAACACAATACTCCAGGTGGGGTGTCACCAACGACTTATACAGGGGCATCAACACTTCCTTTCTTCTGCTGGTCACTCCCCTCTCTATACAGCCTAGCAACCTTCTACTTACGGCCACCGCCTTGTCACACTGTTTCGTCGCCTTCAAATCCTCAGATACTATCACCCCACGATCCCTCTCTGTATATGTATGCATTTTCTAAAATACATGTGTACATCCGGATGCAGCACAAATGTCTAGTAGAGCTATAAGAACTGATTGGTAGTAGTAGTAAACTACACTCTGGGAATGTATATATGCAGGTTGATAAAAGTAAGTGTACACTGTGTACGTTAATATATTTGTGTGTGTGTGGGGGGGGGGGGGGGCACACGCTTGTCTTTCTGCATAAAAAAAAACAGGCTTTGCTTGCCTCACATATTGATAAAGCTAAATCTTTTAGAAATGTACCTGAATGAAAAAGCTGTTTTAGAGGAAGTAGCAGTGTTTTGGTTAAAGCTGTTGTAGCCAGTGTTGGATGAGAAGGGTTTTGGATTTTTTAATTCTATTTTTTTTTTTTGTTTAAGTCGCGAAAAAGAACGCACAGTGAAAACCGACCAAACAAAAGCCAAACCCTCCCCAGCAAACTCGGATGTTGAAAATGAAGGTGCCTTTAGAATAACAATAGCCACAACCCATGTTGCGGAAGCAGAAGCAAAGCATCGGAAACACAAGTGAGTTGAAGGAAAATAATGTTGACACTGTATGTTCTTTGCATGCAGTTAGTGGAGGCTGATGTGGAGAAAACATGGGGTATGCTGTTGATTTTTATTTCAGTTTGTATTTTTTAAAAAAATCTTTTTATTGTTATTGACAACACGATTAATACAACAGTTGTAAAATTTCCAAATGAGCACAATTTAGATTACATGGAATGATAAATTCTGTGGGTTTTTTTTTTTCATTTTTCATTGTCAGTAGTGTCTGAAACAACTTTTTTAGAACAAAAAAAATAAATAAATGTATGCAACATGGAAAATAAGGAAATATTTTCCAATAAACGTCCCTGCTGTTTGACCACTGCTATGTAGTATGACACATTAAACTGTAGATACCACACGTGTAAAGTAACAAATGTTACCAAGATTTTCTGTTTGTATTGTACATTATACATCCTGTGCATTTTCCTTGTAGATATAAAATGAGGGAACAGCCTTACTCCATATGCCCTATCAAATGACTTTAGTTGAGAGGTTATGCACAGCCGTGGTTTATGGTTTAATTTGCTTAAGCAGTATAGTAAATTTTCAATAAAGTGGTTTAAAATAACACAAAAAAAGGCAAAGAAAGGAACTCCATTAATATACAGGGAAGATGATAAACATTCAGGACCCCAAAGAGGTCACAGAAATGGAGTCTCTTTGTTTCATCATCAGCTGGCATCATGTGAATTTGCAAATAATAACATGGGGTACCCTTTTGCCCAAACAGGAACAGCAGTTACTTGTATCAGCTTGCTTGGCCCATAACATACTGACCTTGCTTTATAAAATTCCTAATTTGGATCTTCCCTTATTTTTATCCCAAGTGCTGATATCCTTTACACCAACATGTTTTTTATGCTTCTCTCGGCAACTACTGCTAGTGGTTCTTTCTTTTTGTCCATTCTTTTATGATTTTATATGCTCATCCTTTTTTGGATCAATCTGCCTTGTTGCATATGGAACGATCTTATGAGACTTTAGGGCACAACTAAAATCATATTTTTCAAAAGAACTTTTGAGCCCGATTAGGTTTCTATTTTTTTGTTGCTTGGCAGTGGTGTGCAGATGAGATCTGTGGGCAAGCTGTGCTTGCTTTTGAATTGGTGTAAAATCTTTTTCTTTCTCTGTTTTGTTGTGCATCGTGATACACCATCATGCGTAGTGTATCAAATATGTGATAAACTTGGAATAAACTACCGTTCTGGAAGATTGAATTGTTTTCAGCATTCTTGGGATCGGTCTTGTAATACTTCCTTTTGGGTTCACAAGAAGACTCGAGGACAGGGGTCTAGAAACCCCTGTTACTTCAAAATCCTCTCACTGATATCTTGGGGTCCATTGCTTGAACAAATTGTGGGGGACTCTTCAAAGATTTGTTGAGGAGAGGGCTCAATAGCTCTGAGTCAGTGCTGGATATAGTTGGATAGTTATAAACTGAGCTAGAAGAAATGTGGATAAAAATGTATAAACTCTAGAAACTGCTGGAGCCAATGCAACATTGCACGGGCCACATAGCCACCACAAATTCACAAACTGCCACCTGCACACTCATGGCATTTGAAGCTACTCCACCTTTTGCCATAGGCTTTCTTGAGGGCAGAGCCTCCCTCTACTGGGAGTCTGTCTACCTGCCTACTCACAGATTGCTTTATTACTTCTCCGTGTTGCGTGCTGGCCAAGAGGGAGGTTGTTCCAGTTACTCTTCTAAAAAAAAGTTTGTGTTTGGGGGGCAGTACGTCCTGTTCCAGGACAGTATGGCACTGGAAGATATTCCATCTATTTCATGTTGCCAGAGAAAGATGTGCCATATATTCTCAAATATAAATCGACGTAACGTTCCCCCACCCTCTTTTCGAAGGGAAAAATGTCAACTTGAATATAAACCAAGGGTTGGCTTGTCTTGGAGTTGCAGACTTTGTCCTGCCGGGATCTATATCTCTCCTTGGAGGAGGTGGTTTGTATTCACGCAGTTCCCTCCGTTCTGCCAAAGGTAGTGTCTCTGCTTCATGTGAATCAGGTGGTAAACTTGCTCCCCTCCTTGGCACGTGGTCATTCAGAGCATGCTAAGAAGCTGCACAGATTGAATGTCAGAAGTGTGTTGCTTTATTATCTACTAGTAAAAAAGGCCTGTTTCTGACACAAATGAAACTGGCGCTAGCAAGGGTTTCCTCGGAGTGTGTATGTTTGAGAGTTCCTGGGTCGTCTCCCCTCCCTCCCAGTTTCAGGGTCCGTCCCCCTGCCTCCGAGTTTCAGGGTCCGTTCCCCCCCTTCCCAGTTTCAGGGTCCAGGCGCCCCCCTTCTGTCCGACGTACACAGAGAGAGAGTGTATGTGAGAGACAGAGTGTGGACCCCCTTCCCACCCCCACCTCTCTGGTCTGAGGACCCCCTCCACCCCCACCTCTCTGGTCTCAGTACCCCCTCCACCCCCAGTTCTCTGATACAGCCCTGTCACTCTGTAAGCTTCTGCTCCTTCCAACCCTTGTATTGCACTCAATATCAGTTATTTTTTGGTTGCTTTTTTTTTTTCATCCTACACATTCTCTCACGTTGTGTAGCATCACTCCCCTTTTGTTAACCGGCTCTTGCCTTGCTTTCAGTTTTCAACTGTCATTTCTATGCTGCGCCTGCACTTCTGAGCCAGCTAGGCCTCAATAACCCAACTTCTTTTTAATTGAGCACCAGTCGCGCTCCTCACCTGCTGCGCGTCTTGCCCGCTCCTCGACCCCGCCTCCGTGAAGGGGAGCATCGGCCATGCTGGCTGGGCCGACGCTCCAACACCACACTCCTCACCCCGATTGTTACGTCGGCCATCATGGCGGCGCCACTGCTGCAGTTTGGAGCACCACCCATTTTGGAAGCGCTGGCGCTCCAAGGATAGCACTTGTCTTCCGGGCGCGGGGCCCAGGAACTCTTGCCACGCCTCCGATGCCCCGGATTGGCCACTTGCGTCCTGGCTCCACCTCCTCCGGCTGGCTGGCCAGTCTGTATCTCCCTTGCCTGCTGATTCCAGCCTGCCTTGGATTGTGTACTTTTGAGAGACTGTGCATCCATTGCTTGCGTGTCATAATGGGTCCAGTGACGTCAGCGATCTACGGAGCCTAGCAGACCAACTCCAAAGAAGCCACAGTCTGAGGCAGCAAGATTAGAACGTTGTAGGTGAGAATTATTATATAGGATAGGAAACCAATTATTTCTGTCTTTTGAATGGGTTGCTTGTTTTCTTTCAGAGATCACATGAGGGCCCGGTGGCTTTTAAGTTGTTGATAGCACTCAGGCACAGGCAACATCCTGTGTGGAGGCCTGGGCAGTGTCACCAGAGGACCATTGCTAGGTAGCGATGTGGTCTTCGCTGCATCCATTCGTGAAGCATTACAGACTTGATGTGCTAGCCAGTGGTGATTCAGGGAGACCTTGTCTTCTCCTTCCCAGTAAGGGAACCATTGATGCCACTCTGTCAGGTTGGGGAGCACATTGCCTGCCTCAGGTTACATGCTCCCATGGACAGTGGCCAGCTGTAGAAGCATCTTAGCTGATAAACTGCTTGGAAATGAGCTGTTTGGAAAGCCTTGGAAGCTTTCACTACTTCAATTACAGGCAGAGCGGTGAGAATTTTCAGACAGTGGGACAGCGGTAGCATGTGTCAGCAGGCAAGGTGGACCAGAAAGTGCTCAGTAGTTCAGTGAGTGGTGGCTTTATTTTGCTGAGCCGAATCGAATCCCATCTAACTGCTCTCAGTAGCTCATATTGCCAGAATTCAAAATCTTTAAGCAGATTTTCTCAGCAGACATCCTCTTGACCCAGGGTGGGGTGGGAGTTCAATCAAGTCTATCTTCTCCATGTTATAGGAGGGAAAAGTCAATTACTGTTGACTATGCTTGTGTATGATGAGTTTTTGAAGCTTGGTATGTAGGCAGAGCACTCTTCTCCTGTTTAAGGCTTCAGTTTCACAGATTCTTGCCTTTTCATGTCAGTGAAGTGACTTCTCTTCCCTCATTGAGGGAAATCCTATTCCAAATCCTCTTTAGAGTTTTTTTTTTTTTTACATTTGTACCCCGCGCTTTCCCACTCATGGCAGGCTCGATGCGGCTTACATATACAGGTACTTATTTGTACCTGGGGCAATGGAGAGTTAGGTGACTTGCCCAGAGTCACAAGGAGCTGCCTGTGCCTGAAGTGGGAATCGAACTCGGTTCCCCAGGACCAGAGTCCACCACCCTAACCACTAGGCCACTCCTCCTTCAGTTGCTAGATACCTATTGGGCTCTCTTGATACTTAGAAGTTATTAACAAGTTTAGGAATTTAGGTTAATTGTTATCTTTGGTGGTTAAGATTGCATGTTGGCTTTAAGGAGCCAATTTCTGCTTACATTCTTAAGGGCAAAATGCCTCCCAAGGAGCTTAGAGCTCACTCCACGAGAGCAGTTGTGACTTCTAGGGTGGAGCTTCATGCTGTCTCACTGGAAGTTATTTCTAGGACTGTAAGTTGTTCCTCTCTACCTTTTGTCAGATTATTACCTGGATGTAACTGCCAGGGAAGTGGTAGTCTTTGGAGCTCAGTTTCTTAGAACAGCAAGAGTTTGCTGTTTCCTGCCCCCGATAAAGGGGTGCTATCTTACATCTTATTGGTTCTGGACTGGTCTAGTGTGGACAGATAAGGGAAAATTTTGTTCTTACCTGCTATTTTTTCCCCCCCTTGAGTCCCACCTTTTTATTCTGTTTCTGATGAGATGTTTGAGCATTTTGCTGAAGTTTTATAGTTTTTTGTTTAATTTATATCCCTAGATTCCTTCTTTCTATGGGGAGGATAGAGATGATTTTGTTTTAAGAAAAATCTGGAGCACTTTGCTCTTCTGGGGTCCTTTTATAGGGCAGAATTTGCAAGCAGTTGATCTCTGTCTCCGTATGCTAGTAGATGGGCTCAACCTATTGGTTATGGACTGGTGGGGCTCAAAGAAAATTAGCTGGCAAGACCACATTTTCCCATCTGACATAACTGGAAGGGATTATTATTATTGCATTTGTATCCCACATTATCCCACCTTTTTGCAGGCTCAATGTGGCTTAAAATTCATCGTGGATTCTGGAAATAGAAAAGAATGTACATTTGGTTTAACAGCGAGTTTTGAGTACATGATGGTGAAATATGTAATACTAGTAAAAAAGCCCCGTTTCTGATGCAAATGAAACAGGGGCTAGCAATGTTTTCTTCTGTGTGCATGTGGGAGTGTGTGTCCCTGCTCTCTGGCCTCTCTCCCCTCCCCCCTCTGAGTCCTTCACTGTTACAGAGCCAGCGATTTGATTTCGTGCTCTGCTGTTTTCCTTCACTGACTGTGTTACAGAGAGGGCGGGGCAGACACTCATAGGGAAACCGGATATCTCTCCCCCTTCACACTTCCGGCTGGAGGCTTCATAGAACGTTGGTGTTGCCTTTTATATAGAGAGATTAGAAGTAGAAAAGAGTGTACATTTGTTTTAGCAGAAGTTTTGGTTACATGATGATAGAATACATGATAGTGTTGAAGCCATAGGCAGGTGCATGATAGTGTGAAAGCAGAAGACATTAAAGAACCTTCCTGGGTAACTTAAAGAAAGTAGAGTTACGCGTGTTCTTTATGATATATTTTGTCGAAGAGATAAGTTTTCAGGAGTTTGCGGAAATTGGTCATTTCGTAGATCGATTTCAGGTTACGTGGCAGTGAATTCCAGAACTGTGTGCTTGTATAGGAAAAGGTTGATGAATGCACTGATTTGTATTTCAAGCCTTTACATTTGGGAGGATGGAGATTGAGGAATGTGCGGGAGGATTTTTTTGCATTTCTGGGTGGTAGTTCTATTAGGTCCGACCTGTAGGCTGGGGCGTCGCCATGGATGATTTTATGGACCAAGGTACAGAGTTTGAACGTGATGCGTTCTTTGAGTGGGAGCCAGTGTAGTTTTTCACGAAGGGGTGTTGCCTTTCATCTAAGTCCTCTGCCATTGATTTTGAAACTGTCTTGTGAAAGCTTTAGTGAGGGGGGGGTGGAGATTTAGAATAGAGAACTAGCTTACTAATGGTCCTGAGAATGTGAACCCATTCCAAGATAATGTTGCTCTTTTCCAGTGTCCTCTTAATGAAGGATGAGTCTTTGCTGAAACATCTCTTGCAGCAAGAGGCAAAGAAAAAGGAAACCGTTCGAATAGCTGAGACAAAGATTGCAAAGCTGAGTGAACAGATACAAGCAACAGAAAAGATCCTGAACGCTAATAAGGTGCTTTTGAAAAAACTTCAAGAACAAGTAAGCTACTTCACACCTTTTTGAGAGATTACCTTATCTATATATCAGCGTTCTCTTTCTGTAAGAGGAAGGATGAATATTGTATATGCCGTCAACAGATTTAATTTATGCTTGTACTTAAACATTTAGGGTCTCTCACTAGAGGAGGGAAAACGTGTTGTAGTAGAAAAAAACATACAGTTCTCACCTTTTTTGGAGCATCCTAACTCTACTTGTTAGAACCCCTGGTCCGATTACCTACTATTTTTTTTTTTTTTTTTTGTTACATTTGTACCCCGCGCTTTCCCACTCATGGCAGGCTCAATGCGGCTTACATGTGGCAATGGAGGGTTAAGTGACTTGCCCAGAGTCACAAGGAGCTGCCTGTGCCTGAAGTGGGAATCGAACTCAGTTCCTCAGGACCAAAGTCCACCACCCTAACCACCAGGCCACTCTTCCACTGTTGCTACTATTTGAGATTCTACATGGAATGTTGCTATTCCACTAGCAACATTCTATGTAGAAGTCGGCCCTTGCAGATCACCAATGTGGCCGCGCAGGCTTCTGCTTCTGTGAGTCTGACGTCCTGCACGTATGTGCAGGACGTCAGACTCATAGAAACAGAAGCCTGCGCAGCCTTCTACATGGAATGTTGCTAGTGGAATAGCAACATTCCATGTAGAATCTCCAATAGTAGCAACATTCCATGTAGAATCTCCAATAGTATCTATTTTTTTTTTGTTACATTTGTACCCTGCACTTTCCCACTCATGGCAGGGGCAATGGAAGGTTAAGTGACTTGCCCAGTCACAAGGAGCTGCCTGTGCCTGAAGTGGGAATCGAACTCAGTTCCTCAGTTCCCCAGGACCAAAGTCCACCACCCTAACCACTAGGCCACTCCACTCCAGGTACTAAGTTAAGGTATTAAGTTAAGTACTCCAAGTTAAAATAATAAAGAAGATAAAAACTGGCAAAAATTGATTTTAAATATTATGATATTCAAACGCCTATGAAGAATTTGGTGCAGGCGTTTCCAACATTAAGTGAAGGTTGGTTATGTGCACTGCTGAGACAAATAAGTGATATATCATAATGAAGGAGTAAACTGTCTATTGAAAACTAGATGGAATACACTTGTATGTAGGAACCCTTGAAGACTTTACTAATGAAAAAAAAGTTCAACAGTAAATCTAATCAGCAAATAAAAATACAATATGGCTGCATTTTGGTGTAAGCCTGTGTCGAGTATAAAGAAAACTCAAAGGTTGAATTACAGATCACACTTTCAGATTTCTCTTATGAAATTTTATAAGCTACTGAAGATAAACCTAAAGGAATTGTGGCTGTTTGTATTAACTTGCAGAAAATCCTTTGTATTTATCTTTATACTGTAAAGCAGAATCCCATTAATTTAACCAACGTGTTACAAGCATTCTCTGCTGAAAGTAAATGTGGACATATTTGACCTTTTTTTTTTTTTTTTTACAGATACACAAAGTTCAGCATCGAGTTCTGGTGAAGAAATCTTTGGCATTAAAATATAGTGAAGAGCTTGCACGTGCTAAAGCTGTGGCTAGCCAGGAAATTGGAAAACGAAAATGGGAGCAAGATAACTTTGGAGTAAGTGAGCAAGGGACTAGCTGCCCTCTGATTCAAGCAGGACCTCCTTAGCTCAGTACTACTGTGAGGTCAATATTTGTGCAGTTCACATATAATTTTAAATCTTAGGGAGTGTCCGAGTCATACATGAGTCAGTGACATTATCTGTGTGCTGCTGAATATACACACATAACTTGAACCATTTAAGTCATATGGTTCAAATTATTACTTGTTTTGTACAGTCCACATAAACATGTAAGTTAAGTTTGAGTAGCGGATATTAATGCTGTCTGTGGAATGCCTCAAATCCTGCCCGCATTTCAGACAGATAATTTTGATAACAGTTAATATGGCCCAAATTATTTATTCAAGCGGCTATTTTTTTTCCATTTATTTATTTATAGGATTATATATCATAAACACTTTGTACTGAAAGTAATGTAAGCATGCTACATACAAACTAGGATATATAATATAGGACATGTAAGCATATACTCAAGTCCAAAATTTAGAGGAACCAAGACTCAAAAAAAAAAACCGAAGGTAACAAAATCTGCAGTAATACTTATAAGGAAAAATAGACCTGACTGTCAGAGACACAAATTATTCTAAGCTAAGCTAGTCTTTTTATGTCTCCTCACTAACAGGCTGCAAAGCAGCAACTTATTTAGCTGTCAGAAAAGCAATGAGCTGAGCAGCCTCAAAAAAAATACATATTTACAGGCTTCATATTGGACAATACGTTTACAAGGATACTCTAGGGAAAAAGTGGCTCCTAACTGAGTCACTCAAGGTTTCAACAACAAAAACTGCCCTCTACGTCTGAGTTTCCCGTGAGATATGAAAAATCCTAATTTTTTTTGTCCATGAAAAAGTTCATCTCTATGCTTAAAGAATAAAAATCAATACTACTACTACTACTATTTAGCATTTCTATAGCGCTACAAAGCGTACGCAGCGCTGCACAAACATAGAAGACAGTCCCTGCTCAAAGAGCTTACAATCTAGTAGACAAAAAAATAAAGCAAACAAATCAATTAATGTGTAGAGGAGGGTAGGTAGAGGTGAGTGGATACAAGTGGTTACGAGTCAAAAGCAATGTTAAAGAGGTGGGCTTTCAATCTAGATTTAAAGATGGTCAAGGATGGGGCAAGATGTAGGGGCTCAGGAAGTCTATTCCAGGCATAGGGCGCAGCAAGACAGAAGGAGCGAAGTCTGGAGTTGGCAGTAGCGGAGAAGGGAACAGATAAGAAGGATTTATCCAGGGAACGGAGTGCACGGGAAGGGGTGTAGGGAAGGACAATAGCCAAGCCTTATCTGGATATAAGGTTACCATAACAATTAGAGTTGAACTTAACCAAATATTCACTATCTGATGTCTCCAGTATTTTTATAAAAAAAAAAAAAAATTGATACACATTGTAAGAGAGAAGTATTTTTATGCTAGCAGACCTGACATCAAACCAAGCCCCATATCCTGTTTTCAGTCATGGCTGTTCTAGCTTACAAGTACCTGGCTGAATCGAACAAAGTACCTATGATCCATGTTGTGTATTCCCAGGGATAATCAATGGCTTTCACCAAGTCTACCTTAATAATGGTTTATAGGTTTTGACACGTTCCTGGAGGAAACGTCTATTTTAAACCTAGATATTCTAACAGCTTTCCCCACATCCTCTAGCAATGAATTCCAGAGCTTAACTTTAAGTGAAAAAAAAAATGTTTAACGCTAGTACTTCTGTAGTGTCCCTTAGTCCAGTGCTTCTTAACCCAGTCCGGGGAGATACCTAGCCAGTGAGGTTTTCAGGATATTGACACTGCATTTGCATGAGAGAGATTTGCCTGAACCTATCCTGAAACCCTGAGTGGCTGGGTGTGCCCTGAGGTCTACTGCCCTCATCTTTATATTTCTTCAAAGAGTAAATAACTGATTCACATTTACTCCTTCCACAATAGTCATGATTTGTGACCGACTCTGGGGAAAAGGTATCTGAAGTCACCAGAAACAAAAACTGAGATTTTAATGAATTCTAGAGTGAGCAATTTGTAATTACAACAGTTAAAATACCATCCTGTTGTGTTTGGGGGGGGGGGGGGGGTTAGATAAGTTCAAACATGTAACTTTTGCAGGTTACTTATGAACCCATGGCATGAAAAATCGGCTGTTCTCAACATTTTGGATCTGCTACTTTTAGTCACCTTCCAGAGACGGTCACATTTTATAGATTTCTGTTATACTCTTCCATTGTTGCTTCTCCAAACTGAGGAAGCCCTAACTTCCTTTAGTCTATACTCATAGAGAAGTAGTTCCATCCCCTTGTATCATTTTGGTCTCCTTTCTCTGTACCTTTTATGACTTTTTCTCTCCTCTCCTCCCCTCCCCCTCCCCCCAAACAGCCAAACAAAATGTTGAAGCTGGACAAGACTCTTTCCGTGAGTCCAAAAAAGCAGTCGGCAGAATTGATTGACTTGGAGAAGAGACGTTTACAGCAACTAGAGTATGAATATGCCCTAAAAATTCAAAAGCTGAAGGAGGCACATGCTCTGAAAATGAGAGAGCAGCCAACTATCCCTACCCTGGAAGAGGAACAGGAATATATATTGCCACAGCCTTCCCGCCACGATCTCACACAAGATAAATTGATCTTGGACACAGAGGAGAATGAGATTGATGATGAAATTCTCTCTGCTTCCAGCAGGGAGCGAAGGCGATCATTCCGCGAATCCAACTCTTTTACTAAACCCAACCTTAAGCACCCAGAAATGACACCAAACAAAGAAGGTGTCGGCAAGCCTGCTAAGAAGCCTGTGGAAAAGCCTGAACTCTTCCTGGGCTTGAATATTGATGAGCTGAAGAAGCTTCATGCTGAGGCTGGTGGCCTGGAAGAGTTGTTTTCAGAAACCACTGCCTTAACTCTGATGCCAAAGGACAAGCGGTTATGTAGTCAGGTGACTGCAATATTTTGTTTCTTTCCAATTGCAGTTTGTTCTTGGTTTCTGATACCTGTGATAGTAATGCCCTCCTCCAAATCTGTATTTTCTTATTTCTTAGGAAATTTCTGTGGACATGGATTTTGTTATAGCACAAACAAACCAAACGGAAATAAAGCCATTTCCCTTTGGAGCATATCACAGTCCTCTTCTGGTTTTTAAATCATACAGGTAGGAAAAGTTCAAGGTTGATAATCTGCTTATGTGCGATGGGGGTGTGTATGTATGTGTGATATGTATACACTGTGTCCAGAAAAACAGGACCCCCCCCCCCCCCCAACAGTTTTCAAAATAGTACAAAAACAAATGTACGATTAATGTACTGCAAGATGCAGTAAAAACTGGATGGTCCCTGCTTTCAAAATGATGTAATTCAGAAAAATCATTAATGATCTGTTTTAGCTAATTGGCATTAGTGAAGATTAAACTTTTGCAACAAAATAAGATATACGGTACAAACCATTTGCTAAGAGTTTCCCAGTAAAGGTTGGACTACTGTACTTTCAAAGTTCATATCAAATGTTGAATCAATTGCAAAGTATTTTGAAATTTATGTAAGGGGTCCCATTGTTTCCGGGCACCATGTATATACAGAATACTTTCCTGTTTAAAAATGCTTGAAACAATTTTATAAGGAAGCTAAACTGAAATGATCACCTATAGCATGTAAGTTGTAATGGGGAATTATTCTAGATTAGTTTTCTGTACAGTCGATTGCATATGACATATGATTGCTACGGGGCTATAGTAAAAATTAACTTGTTTGAAATACTTAAAGCTAAGGAATACATTTTTACATGCATACATTTCAGCTTTGATATGCTGCTCTCTGAATAGTCTTACATTGAATCAGGAAGATGATGTCCAAATCAGAGAAATTTGACATAAGCCAAGTTACAATGCAAGGTGAAATGAATGAGCTATTAATTTAGGATAGACATAAGAATGGGGGCAGCATCTTCAGTTTTCAAGAGGAAGTTCCCCCCCCCCCCCCCCGATTGAGGTAACTAGTATAAGTACACTTTCTCTAATAGGTTTTGCTGTGGGGGTGGGTGGGGGGTGCAGAAGGGACAAGTATTAGTATTGTTGACAAAAGAAAGGATAGAATAATTGGTGAAGGAACTGAAACTGGATTCTTTCATAGGTGAAAAGAGCTTATGGACGATAGTATGAGAATAGTGAAGGAGTTGTTGAAGAAATAAGCAGGTTTTTGGTGAAGCTGAAAAGAGCAAAGCTGTTAATCGGTTCAAGGAGGAGATTTTAGGCTAAGGACCTCTTGGACTGGTTCAGTGGGATAGAATTTAGGACTACAAAATATTATACTACTTTGGGTTGTATGTTCAAAACCAGGACTGAGTAAAGTCTCTCGTGGAACTGGGTAACTGGCAGCTCTAGAAGGGTAAAGACTAGAATTTGAGATCAGTGAGCAGAGGTGCAATCTCCAGAACTGTACATAGTACTCAAAATGGTACCATGTACAAATCTGGACAGGATGGTGAAGACCAACTGATGGGGGGGTTGGATGGGAATGGGAGTTGGGAATAGCTGGGAAACAGCTGAAGGAGAATATGTTGGGGAGTTGAGACCAGGACCAGGGATAGATAATATGGGATGGTAGATGGGCTTAGAGAAAATGGATGTGGGTAGATCTTTGGTTGTACAAGCTTCTCAAAATGCACCTGAGCAGTCAGGCTGATCATATCAGAAGGAGAACCCCCTCCATATCTTTGGAGGACTCTCCCTGGCTCCCCTCTCCCCCTCGGTGTGCTGTCTGCTTTGGTTTGTTCTGCAACAATCTTGATCACATTGAAGTTTTTTTGGCAGAATGGGTCCTGCTAGAAAAATAGGGATCACTGGGATACATTCTAGTCATGATCCTGTCTCGCTTTCTGCCCTGCATCAGGTGTATTCCTTTCTGCCATAATCATGTCCTTGATCAAATCCATACCACTATAGGATCTTCTCCTGGAATTTCTCCCTCGTCCAGATCATAGGAAGAGTTCTTAAACCTGAGACTCCATCTTATCTTGATCCTCTACTGGATTTTTCCTGGCTTTTTCATGGCCAGTGGTCCTTCCTGAGACTGTAAATCAGAAGGAAGATTGGAGTCCCCAAAACCAGACCCCTTATCTGGCAGATGTCATGGTACATCAAGTGACCAGATTCTAGTGCCGATGGCATGCCTTCCATAGGATATGACTGTTTAAGAAGAGTTTGGGTTCCCCTACATCCAATTTCCTACTATGCTTAATATGGGTGAATCCTCTACATGGCCTTCATCCTGGGCTGAAATAGGGGAAAATGTGGCAGTTCTCTCCAAAAATGGCTCCTAACAGCCAAAGGTTTTCTCTCCAACACAGCCCTACTGGCTCTGTTGCCATGCATATCATCACCAATGCCACTAATTGAAATTTGATCCATGAAGGCCACAAAATCTTGGTGCTGCTGCTCCTCCTCAATGTGGCAGCAGCTTGCCATTCTGACCAAGGAATGCTACAGGCTGTGCGGCATTGGTGGCTTGCCCAGATATCTCCTTGTAGTATCTGACTTGTCTCTGCACCATCAAGCTTAGAAATCATCATGGTATGTTGGATCAGAAGCACATAAGGTCTGACCAGTGCTTGGCAAGGTGTTCCCAGGTGTCCATAGCGTTAACCTTTAATGAGTTGTAGGGAAACACTGAGGCTTTTCATGAACCTAGGAATGATCAGTATTGATTGTTGTCATCTGGTACTGGAGGGGGAAACAGAGAAAGATGACAGGCTGCACATGGAAAAGAGGGATCAGGGATTACACCTAGAATTGTACCACAGTAAGGAGTAATGGGAAAGAATATTTTGATTTCAGTTGATTGTGCATAAGAATATATGATTTCATCCAGGAAGAACAGAGAGATACAGGAGGATGGTTAAGAATACATCAAAGAGGAAGTGGTAGGAAAAGGGAAAGTAAGTCTATGTGATGTAGGGGCAACCAAAGAGGAGGAGATAATGGGTTGGAGACCGTGCGTGTAGACCAAGAAGATGGACAAATGGGGATATAGATGAATTCATTTAAATGAATTTGTCTCGGAGACAAACTAGTGTGTGTTGAGGTTAGCTTGTTTTTCAGGAAATTTAAAAATAGGAGTTGCTTACAGCACATGGGAAGCAGCAGGTAGGAGACTGAGCTGCTCCCATACCCTACTAGAGTATGCAGAACAGGGGAGAAAAACTGAGATTTGGCAGGGATATAGGGTTTGCTGGAGCCACATTTTCCCCAACTTCAGCCCTGTTTGAAGGCCATATGGAGGACCATGTTAAGCAGTGAGGTCCATGATTGGGCAGACCCAGGAAGCAGCTTGATGGCACAGGATAGAAAAGTAGGGCAAAAAGCATTTAAGTTGGGTACTTTATAGGGATTATACCTCCAGTAAATGTCACAAGGTGTCAGTTTCTAGTCTAGTTTTCTTGACGACAAGAGTGTATTCCTTAGCATCCCTCCGGACCGGCCCAGGATTGGACTGATGGGTTGTGCACGCCTTCCAGCAGGAAGGCGTGCACAACCCATCAGTCCAAACCTGGGCCGGTCCGGAGGGATTAAAGGAAAGCAAATTAGCAGGTAAGGTCTAATTTCTCCTTCTCTATAACATGGCACGCACTATAGGTGCTAGTTATGGTATCTATTTTAAATCTATTCTTTAAAGAAAAGTAGGTGCCCACTTTTCTTTATATAATACTAGCAAAAATGGCCAAAAACATACGTGCCTGAAGGCGTGATCACTTACACAAGCTCTTAGGCTGATATAAATGCCCACACTTAGATGTTAGTACATATGTCCTTGAATGATATTATTTTATATGCATGTACCTGTGTGCTTTGTGGATGTTTAACAGCAAAGTATATGCCACCAAATCATGGTGCCTACTTAGCAAAGTATTGTTTAAGAGGTCATTTACATGTGTAAGAGCAAATTTATTTTTATTTTATTTTTGTTACATTTGTACCCCGCGCTTTCCCACTCATGGCAGGCTCAATGCGGCTTACATGGGGCAATGGAGGGTTAAGTGACTTGCCCAGAGTCACAAGGAGCTGCCTGTGCCTGAAGTGGGAATCGAACTCAGTTCCCCAGGACCAAAGTCCACCACCCTAACCACTAGGCCACTCCTCCACTGTTGCTACTATTTGAGATTCTACATGGAATGTTGCTATTCCACTAGCAACATTCCATGTAGAAGTCGGCCCTTGCAGATCACCAATGTGGTCGCGCAGGCTTCTGCTTCTGTGAGTCTGACGTCCTGCACATACATGCAGGACATCAGACTCGCAGAAACAGAAGCCTGCGCAGCCTTCTACATGGAATGTTGCTAGTGGAATAGCAACATTCCATGTAGAATCTCCAATAGTAGCAACATTCCATGTAGAATCTCCAATAGTATCTATTTTATTTTTGTTACATTTGTACCCTGCGCTTTCCCACTCATGCAGGCTCAATGCGGCTTACATGGGGCAATGGAGGGTTAAGTGACTTGCCCAGAGTCACAAGGAGCTGCCTGTGCCTGAAGTGGGAATCGAACTCAGTTCCCCAGGACCAAAGTCCACCACCCTAACCACTAGGCCACTCCTCCACTGTTGCTACTATTTGAGATTCTACATGGAATGTTGCTATTCCACTAGCAATATTCCATGTAGAAGTCGGCCCTTGCAGATCACCAATGTGGCCGTGCAGGCTTCTGCTTCTGTGAGTCTGATGTCCTGCACGTACGTGCAGGACGTCAGACTCACAGAAACAGAAGCCTGCGCAGCCTTCTACATGGAATGTTGCTAGTGGAATAGCAACATTCCATGTAGAATCTCCAATAGTAGCAACATTCCATGTAGAATCTCCAATAGTATCTATTTTATTTTTGTTACATTTGTACCCCACGCTTTCCCACTCATGGCAGGCTCAATGTGGCTTACATGAGGCAATGGAGGGTTAAGTGACTTGCCAAGAGTCACAAGGAGCTGCCTGTGCCTGAAGTGGGAATCCAACTCAGTTCCTCAGTTCCCCAGGACCAAAGTCCACCACCCTAACCACTAGGCCACTCCTCCACTATTTGAGATTCTACATGGAATGTTGCTATTCCACTAGCAACATTCCATGTAGAAGTCGGCCCTTGCAGATCACCAACGTGGCCGTGCAGGCTTCTGCTTCTGTGCTCACAGAAACAGAAGCCTGCGCAGCCTTCTACATGGAATGTTGCTAGTGGAATAGCAATATTCCATGTAGAATCTCCAATAGTAGCAACATTCCATGTAGAATCTCCAATAGTATCTATTTTATTTTTGTTACATTTGTACCCTGCGCTTTCCCACTCATGGCAGGCTCAATGCGGCAGGCAATGGAGGGTTAAGTGACTTGCCCAGAGTCACAAGGAGCTGCCTGTGCTGGGAATCGAACTCAGTTCCTCAGTTCCCCAGGACCAAAGTCCACCACCCTAACCACTAGGCCACTCCTCCACTCTCAAAGGCTGAAAATTGCATAAGTGACTAGGATACTGTCATTTACACACATTCCTACTGCTTAAAACTAGGCAGTTCTTTGTAAAATTATCCCCTGAGTGATTGGATGTGTGCTATTTTTCTTGTTGAATCTTGTTTACCGATAGTGAAAATTATTTCTAAGTGTTTGTTAATTAAAACCTTGCTATACTGCATGTACCAAACCAGTGGTATCCAGTGTTAAAAATAGACTTAATGTCCCTTAAACTATTTTTGTGTCTTTTTTTGTTTTTTTAAAAATAATTTTAGGTTTAGTCCATATTTTCGAACCAAGGAGAAGCTTTATCTCAGTTCAGTATCTTACAGCAATATGATTGAGCCGAAAAAGTGTTTTTGTCGTTTTGATCTAACTGGCACATGCAATGACGATGATTGTCAGTGGTAAGTTCTTTTCAGCCTTTGTCATACAATTAACTTGTTTTGGGATTCCCTAGTACTGAGAGTGCTTTTTATGCGTGTGTAGTAACTCTATCTGGGATCTTTTATTTACCGTTTTAAATTCTAGTAGTAAGGTTTCTCCAAACACAGAGGCTGATGGCATCTTATAGATTCAGATTCATTGGAGTATAAAGGTTTGAAGACAAGAGTGCACTTTAAAACTTGAGAAGGAGAAATACTAAAGAGTGATATGCTTAGATTTTATGTGGCTCTTTATTCTGGGTCTTCCATGATATTTCTCTGCAATCTTGGACAAGGAAAAATTGTCTTACCTGATGATTTTCTTTCCTTTAATCACAGCAGGTGAATCCAGATATTTGTGAGTTATGATCATCTACTGGCAGGTGGTGATAGTGAGCACTGAACTGAACTTAGTCTTACAGGATGGTATGCTCCTTGGTCAGATAAGCAGAATTGCTTAATAAATATTTATGTTCTGTGTTTGCAGCTGAAGGGCTGGAAGCAGGACCGCAGAAGACAAACTCAAATAGGAACGGAGGGGTGGTAGTCTCTGAATGATTTTCAGAGGATTATCTTAATGAGAAACTGGCTAAACTAAAGGTGGACAAAGTGATGGGGCCGGATGTCATACATCCAATGATACTGAAGGAAATTAGGAAGGTTCTAGCATCTCCGCAGGCTGGCCTTTTCAGTTCTTCTCTAGAGTTGAGAGTGGTCCCAGAGGACTGGAGAAGAGCAGATGTGGTCCCTTTCCACAAAAGTGGAAATAAGAAGGTAGGAACTGCAGGCTGGTAAATCTTACTTCTATGGTAAATAAATTAATGGAAATGCTTTTAAAACAGAATAGTAAAGTTTTTAGAATACAGAGCTTACAATCTAATTAGGACAGACAAACAGGACAAATAAGAGATAAGGGAATATTAAAGTGAGGATAATAAAATAAGAGTACTGAACAAGTGGAATAAGGGTTAGGAGTTAAAAGCAGCATCAAAAGGTGGGCCTTTTAGCCTAAATTGAAGATGGCCAGAGATGAAGCTTGACGTACCGGCTCAGGAAGCCTATTCCAGGCATATGGTGCAGCAAGATAAAAGGAACGGAGTCTAGAGTTAGCGGTGGAGGGTGAAGGGTGCAGATAGAAGAGATTTACCCAGTGAACGGAGTTCCCAGGGAGGAATGTAGGGAGAGATGAGAGTGGAGAGGTACTGAGGAGCTGCAGCGTGAATGCACTTATAAGTCAATAAGAGGAGTGAACTGTATGCGGAAACGGATAGGGAGCCAGTGAAGTGACTTGAAGAGAGGGCTAATATGAGCATAGCGACATTGGCGGAATATTAGTTGTGCAGCAGAATTTTGAACAGATTGAAGAGAGAGATGGCTAAGTAGGAGACCTGTGAGAAGCAAGTTGCAATAGTCTAAGCGAGAGGTGATAAGAGTGTGGATGAGGGTTCTGGTAGTGTGCTCAGAAAGGAAAGGGTGAATTTTGGTGATATAGAGAAAGAGATGACAGGTTTTAGCAGTCTGCTGAATATGTGCAGAGAAGGAGAGGGAGGAGTCAAAGATGACCCCAAAGTTACGAGCTGATGAGACAGGAAGGATGAGTGTTATCCACAGAAATGGAGAATGGGAGGAGAGGTTGGTTTAGGTGGAAAGATAAGCTCAGTCTTTGGTCATGTTTAGTTTCAGATGGCGGTGAGACATCCAGGCAGGAATGTCAAACAGGCAGGCTGATACTTTGGCCTTGATTCCTGCTGAGATTTCTGGTGTGGAGAGGTAGATCCTGGGACACAAATCCCCCGAAACAAACAGTGATGGGAGCCAGACCAGGTAAAGAAATCTGTACTGTTTATGTTTCCCTGCTGTGGACACGCTAACCAGCCACACCACACACACTTGACAGTAACAGAGCTGCCTGCTCGTTTAATCAATGGGGGACTGAAGAGGTCCGTGGCAGGAAAACAAATTTAGCTTCTTTTTACATCTGGCTGCCTCTCCCCAAGGTAAAATCCCCTTGCTAATCAAAGGGCAACCCTTCCCTTCGAAACTGAATTAAATAATAAGGGAGGTGGGGAGGAACAAGGGGGGAGGGACCCGGGACACCCGAGTTTTCACCCCTGAGGCTGAAAGTCAACCAAACTGAAAAGAACACCTAACAAGCCTCAAAGAATTCCTGTGGCACAGAATAAAAGCAGAATAAAGCCAACAATAAAGAAAAAGCTGAAAGACAATAAAGAGAGACTAATGGGCTCACTCCTACCTGCTGGGAGACTGAGAAAATACTGAGGCTAGGGTCACATGACCAGGGCTCCTATTGGCTCGCTAGAGTCAGAGTTTTTTTTCTGTCTCCAACCTGCTGGTAGGCGTGCTCAACCCATCAGTCCAATCCTGGGCCGGTCCGGAGGGATTAAAGGAAAGCAATTAGCAGGTAAGGTCTAATTTCTCCCTTGGTCATGTTTAGTTTCAGATGGCGGTGAGACATCCAGGCAGCAATGTCAAACAGGCAGGCTGATACTTTGGCCTTGATTCCTGCTGAGATTTCTGGTGTGGAGAGGTAGATCCTGGGAGTCGTCAGCGTAAAGATGATACTGAAAACCATGGGATGAGATCAGAGTACCAAGGGAAGAAGTATAGATTGAGAAAAGGAGAGGTCCCAGGACAGATCCTTGAGGTACACCAACTGACAGTGGGATAGAAGTAGAGGAGGATCCACCAGAGTATACACTAAAAGTACGCTGGGAGAGAGAAGAAAACCAGGAAAGAACAGAGCCCTGAAATCCAAGTGAGGACAGCGTATCAAGGAGTAGGCTGTGATGAACAGTGTCAAAAGCAGCAGATCGAGAAGGATGAGGATAGAATAGAGCCCTTTGGATCTGGCCAGGAACAGGTCATTGGAGACTTAGCAAGCGCTGTTTTGGTTGAATGAAGGGGCAAAAGCCAGATTGAAGTGGATCAAGAATAGCTTGAGATGAAAGAAAGTCAAGGCAACGACAGTGAACAGCACGTTCAAGTATCTTGGATTGGAAAGCGAGGAGGGAGATGGGGCGATAGTTGTAAGGACAGGTACGGTCCAATGAAGTTTTTTAAGGAGTGGTGTGTCTACGGCATGTTTGAAGGCATCAGGAACAGTCGCAGTGGAAAGTGAAAGGTTGAGGATATGACAGATAAAAGGGATGCCAGTAGGAGAGATAGTGTTAAGTAGATGGGTGGGAATAGGATCAGAGGAACAGGTAGTTAGTTTCGAGGAGGAAAGAAGATGTGTAGTTTCCTTTTCAGTGATTTCAGAAAAGGAGGAAGGGGTTGGAGGATTCTAGAAGCTCAGGATCATGAGTAGGTAACGCTGTGGAAAGTGTCCAGAGCAAGGAGGGGATGGTAAGACCATTGAATCCACCTCAGAAACACCTTCCACACATCTCCCTTTTCCTGAAGGGATCCACCTGTAGAGGCTGAGCTGAGGCAACAGATTAGCAGAATCAGAAGTCTGATATCATTTAAGCAAGTAAGCTTGGTGTAATAAAAGTATCAGTCCCTTCCAAAATGATGCCACTGAGCAGGAAAACTGCACTTAGTTTCTCTTTTTTTTCTTTCTTTTTTTATCAATCTGTGAGGAAGGATAATAGACAAAGTGGTTGGATAGGGGAACAGGGGTAGTGGAGAGACCTGGCACCACAGAGTGTACCCCTTAAAGCTGACACCGCTCAGACAAGATACCCCCCCCCTCCCTAGCTCAACTGGAACAGGAAACCTGGAACAACAGCTGTGGCAGCGATGAGACCAAGAGCTTGTGAGAGACTGTCCACTACCTGCTGGAGATAGACATAGGACGGTATGCACCTTGGTCAGTTAGTATAAGACAGGAGTTCAGTTCACTGCTCTGTCTCCACCTGCTGGTAAACCACAAGTCTCTGGCTTCATCTTCTGCAGATTTCAAGGAAACATTGTTGCTCTTTTTCCATTCCTGTTTAGTAAACTTCTATTCAGGCCTGTGTCACTGTGTGGTGTCCGACAGTCTAAATTAAGTATCTTATGAGTGACTGCTTAAAAAATGGAAAGTGTCATTAAATAGAAGGTTGAAATAGCTGGATTAGAGGTTATTGATTTGATTTGGTGGTACTGAAAAATGGCATCAAAAATGTGCGAGACATATTTGTTGCTGTTTTTAGATATCAGCTGGATTCATAGGCAGTGGAATGGCATCAGTGACCCAGAGAGTGAGCCATTGGTTTAATCCTCTTGGGCAAAAAGATGTTCACTGCCCTGGCTGGCTTGGTAGAAAGGCCAGTCTCCATTAATTTATGCTCAATTTAGCATGTACTGTCATGAGTATAATAGTACTCCTAATTTTGTTTATTTGCTGCTTTTACGCTTCAATTTTTATTTTGCCACTTTCATGCTTCTATGCCTTTTTGACCTGTCTTTCACTCTAATATTCTTCCTTTCTATTACCACCAGGCAGGCACATGAGAGACTGCACTCTGAGCAGAAAACAACTATTTCAGGACATTCTTTCCTACAATTTAGCCTTGATTGGATGTTCAGAGAATAACACAGATGAAGAAATCCAGTATTGCTGCAGGTTGTTATGAATCTTGTCTTTATGCAAATTGTAAGCAAGCAAAATAATTTGTTTTCTTTTTGAGATTTTTGTGGGCAATCGTTTCTCCTGAAACACAAAGCATGTGATTTTTTTTTTTTTTTTTAAACATCAACTATGTCCTCCCATCTCCAGGGGATTCTTTAGTTGCTGCCATTCCTATTAGCAAGAATAGGCTATCAATAGAATCAAACAAAACATGGAAAAGAAAATAAGACGATACCTTATTGGACATAACTTAATACATTTCTTGATTAGCTTTCGAAGGTTGCCCTTCTTCGTCAGATCGGAAATAAGCAATTGTGTTAGTGGATAGTATATATAAGTGAAGCATCAAAGCATTTCAATGACAGTCTAGCAAGATGGGAGTGGGTAGGAGGTATGCTTGGGTACATCAAAGCATTTCATTTCATTGATAGTCTAACAGGATGAAATGAAATGCTTTGTACCCATGCATACCTCCTACCCACTCCATCTTGCTAGACTGTCATTGAAATGCTTTGATGCTTCACTTATATATACTACTCAACTAACACATTTGCTTATTTCCGATCTGACGAAGAAGGGCAACCTTCGAAAGCTAATCAAGAAATGTATTAAGTTATGTCCATAAGGTATCGTCTTATTTCTTTTCCATGTTTTATTTTGTTTGTTTTCTATTGATAACCTTTAAGAGTGGACTAACACGGCTACCACACCTCTCTACTCAAGAATAGGCTGAAAGTTTCATTGAGCTGTTCCTTGATTATCATGTGTCAAGTTGTTAATCATACTGTATTTACTACTAAGCATTTCTATAGTATGACTAGAGGTGCACAGCGCTGTACAATATGCAGGCACTTTCTTTGTCTCTAGTGGGACTCTGTCTCCTAAGTTTTGTACCTGGGGCAATGGAGGGTTAAGGCCCCCTTTTTACAGAGCAGCACGGCTGTGTCAGTATTACCACAGCTGTGTAAAAGGAGGTCTTAGTGAGTTGCCCAGGGTCACAAGAAGCTACGGTGTGAATTGAACCCAGTTCCCCAGGTTCTCAGCCCACTGCACTAACCATTATGCTGCAACTCCACTCTGTGACCACATCATCTTTTGAATGTTTACACTCAGGTGATTCGGTTTTTAACCTATTCTTGTCACGTAGAAATGTTATAGCGATAACCAGAGTTAATGCTGGCAGTTCTCTCGTTATGGTTCCCTCTCTCTCGCACAAGCTTAGAGACTCTACAATTTTGTCTAGATAAATTTTTTGGGGGAAAATATGTATTTTTTTATTGCTTTCTGAGCAAACCAAACCACTAAATCTAAATACAGACCTACTGCAATATACATATAAAAATTTAGTCTTCCACCCCATTATATATTCAATCTAAGCATTTCCCAATCTGGACTTAACCTGCTGGGGTTTTTTTTTTTTTTTTTTGTGAATGAAGAGCAGTCTAAGAGCGGAAAAGGACATGGGGAGGATCTGCTTTCAGAAACCACTCTTTAGATCCATTGCTTGTGGTATGTTTTGTCGTATATAGTTAAGGCTATTATTTATGACATTTCTACCCCACATTTTCCCAAGAATGCTCAGCTTCAATGCGGCTTACTAAATTAAAAATAGGCATTACAAGACAATACTAATACAAGAATACAACTATTAAAAAGTTTTCTGGCTTTACCGATGTTCATGTTGATAATTACCCATGAAGAACAGTTATAAGTGTGTTGTGCTAAATTTAAAGGGGCTCAGACCCCTTTAGATATATGGAGATGACGGTTAGTGTTACCTTTACCCATTGTTTGAGATGACAACATTTTTAATACTTTATATTGTGGAGACCATGCAAACTATTTTCACAGACTTGTATCCTGCTGTTTCAGAAAAATATGTGGAAAAACTATTTGGTGTTAATAGGGATCGCATGTCAATGGACCAGATGTCTGTCCTCCTTGTCAGTAATGTCAATGAAAGCAAAGGTCACAGTAAGTCATGCTATATGATTTGAGCATATTTATCCTTTTTCATGTACACTGAACAGAAATTTTAATTATGCAAATACATGTGTGCTATCAGCTTCAGAAACTGGAATAAGCAAACAGTTGATCTCTTCTAGCTCCTCCGTACACAACTTGTAAAGAGAAGAGAAAGTGGAAACAAAGTATTGGAAGAAACCAGTGTCGGAGAGCAGCAGTGATGAAGAAACTACTTCGGCACCTAAGCAACATGGTAGGAAAAGCCTTGTTTAATAGCAACATGTTTTAGGATAATTTTGATTAATTAACTTAAAGAAACTGCACTTAAGATGTGGAGTACATTTTTTTTTTTAATGAACTTATTTTTGAGGTGGCTAAGACGTGGCCACAGTTTTTCCTGAAGATTCCGTTCCTAGATTGAATTGCCTGTGATCTTTCTGGGATGAAAGGGGGGGTGGGGGTGGGGAGCAAACAGGAAGTTGCCATTTTGTAAAGAACTGGTCCTTGCCTTGCAGCCTGCTTTCAGGAACGCAAAAAAGAGTGTGCCCCCTCTAGATGCTGTTGTCACGTCGGATGATGTCGCTATTTCACAATGAGACGGATGATATTTCCAACCTGGAGGCGAGTGTGCTTGAAAATCCTCAGCATGTCCAGCTTTGGATTAAACTGGCGTACAAGTATCTGAACCATGGTGAAGGGTAGGTCATTCTTAGTCTCTTTGAATATTTGCTTTCTATGTATTTTGAGGTTTATTTTGCTTGTTAACCTTGGTTCCGCATACAGTTCAAACTCCTCTTATTGACCTATAAGTGCATTCACTCTGCAGCTCCTCAGTACCTCTCCACTCTCATCTCTCCCTACATTCCTCCACGGAACTCGTTCACTGGGTAAATCTCTTATCTGCACCTTCTCCTCCACTGCTAACTCCAGACTCCATTCCCTTTTATCTTGCTGCACCATATACCTGGAATAGACTTCCTGAGCCGGTACGTGAAGCTCCATCTCTGGCCGTGTTCAAATCTAAGCTAAAAGCTCACCTTTTTGATGCTGCTTTTAACTCCTAACCCTTATTCACTTGTTCAGAACCCTTATTTTATCATCCTCACCTTAATTCCTTCTCTTGTTTGTCCTGTTTGTCTGTCCTAATTAGATTGTAAGCTCTGTCGAGCAGGAACTGTCTCTTCATGTTCAAGTGTACAGCGCTGCGTACGTCTAGTAGCGCTATAGAAATAAGTAGTCGTTTCCATTATGTAGCTTCCCACTATTCCAGAGCCTGTGTGATAGTTGGGTCCATCAACCAGCAGGTGGAGATAGAGAAAACTGAGCTCTCTCTCTCTTGGCATCCAGTCCAGCTCTGTATTTTCTATTTCCAGCAGGTGGATGGGCACACTTTTCAGCCTCTGGTTCTGAGTGATTGCTTCTGGTCCAGTTGGTCCACAATTGAGCTTTGAGAGTGGCTTGTCATATCTGGAGGTCTTCAGATCCCTGGCTGTGGTGCTCTGTGAAATTACTTCTGCCTTCCCTTCACCTCGCCCCTGTTTCCTGTGGAGTTCTTTTTCCAGCACAACCAACTTTCTTAAAAAAGGAAAAAGGTTTGGTACAAAGTGTTTAGTTTTGAGCTTTTCTGATCTGTGGTAAATAAGAATTGTGGAAGACTGAGCTTGGGGGAGACAACCGGCAGTGGTAAGTCTGACTAAAGTTTGACTCGGAACTGTTTGGGAGAGCTTCAAGTTCTGCTTGGTGTAGGGAAGGGATCCTGACTTACCGCCTTGTTTTTTTTTTTTTTTATTGGAAAAAGAATGGTATAAACTTAAATGGTTGCATGTGTGTTTGTATGTCGAGTAGCACTTAGATAGCGACTCCAGCTGTGAAGAACTAAGGCCGATGCTGGATAAGATTGTACATTCTGGGTCCTGTATATGGAAATCTGGTATAGGATGGGCTGAAGAGTAGTTTGATGGAAACTCGTTTAATTTGGAATGTGAGGACAGTGCTGGGCAGTCTTTTTATGGTCTTGTGTCCCGCAAATGACAAGATGGATTTGGATAGGCTGGAGTGGGCTTCGACGGCAACTTCAGTAGTTGGAACCTAATGACAGGGCCAGGCGTATTTCTACGGTTTGTCTCAGCAATGCTAAAGAGACAATGATCAAGCATTTTATATCACATTTATTGTTGGTTTAATCATGATTTGATGAGTGTGACTGGGCAAACTGGATGGACTGTTCAGGTAGGTCTTTTTATCTGCTGTAATTTACTGTGTTACTATGTTGTACTGCACTTGTGACAGCGGGGAGTGAATGGCGAATTCTGCTGAGATAGGTAAGTGGTGGTACTGTTGTGGGACCCACTGGCCGGCATCAGGGCATTTCAGTGCATGCAAGCTGGGAATCCCATGGAACATGGAGGAAACGGTTGGCGGCAGCACATCTTTGGATTCAGCGCAACATCAGAATATGCCAGCATCTTCGAGCTCTCTGGCAGGGCCAGTGCGCAGTTTGAGGCAGGAGAGCACCGGAACAGGTGCCATTTTCTTGGCGCTGAATGGCAGCAAAGAGCAGTCGCTGTCCAGTCACACACAGCCGCCATTTTACAACTCGGGGCCTGATAGAGCATTCAGCTGCATCGGGATCTTGTTTTCTCTGGAATTTATATCTCTCTTACACTACACCTGTTTATTGAAGCAGGGTCAATCAGAGTTGCTGCAAGGTGCTTCACTTCTTGCTCCGCTGCCACTCGGCTCCTAAGAGATCTCATTTAGACCTCCCAAGAGTGAGCTTCTCCCATCTGATGTGGCCTCAGTCTATTCAGAGGAACCATCGTTTCTTGCTCCGCTGCCACTCTGGCTCCTAAGAGATCTCATTTAGACCTCCCAAGAGTGGGCTTCTCCCATCTGATGTGCCTCAGTCTATTCAGAGGAAACATCGTTGAAGGAGCCATTACACACTTTACTCCCTTTCTGTTGGAAGTCCCAAGTTTTCTCTGACAATGCGATGGCAGTGGCTTAACAACCAAGGTGGACCTGCAGTCATCCGATGGAGGTGGAGGCGGCCTCTCATGAGTTGGGCAGAAAAGATCTCTGCTGGTCTGCAGCTCACATCTTATTTAAAAACATATTACACATGATCCACAGTTCCCAGCAGATTATAATAGAACATGTGGGGTCCTTTAATATGGAGTGAATGTTTTCAGCAGGTACTTCTTGGACCCAGGAGAATGGGATCTATCCAGCCAGGGTTTTCAGCTGATAGTGACAGATGGAGTTCTCTGCTTCTGGAATTTGATGGCGACAAAACGGAATGCCAAAATGCCCAAGTTTTAGCCGTTGGAAAGAACGGGGCTTGATAGGAATTGATGCCCCTACTGCAGCCCTGGCTGGAGACTATTTATATGCCTCACTCCTTGACCGTGGTATGCTGTGTGTTGAAAAGGATCGAATTGCCACTGGTGTCGAATAATTCTTGCCAGCTCCAGATTGGCCATAGAGGCCGTGGGCACATGGAGCTGTTGGATGGGGGGTCATTTCCATCTTCCGCAGATACACTGCCTTCTGAAGCGAGACCCGTGCTTATGGAGGATCTGTGCCCCTTGGTCTTGACCAATTGAAAGGGCTCGGTTGAGACAAAAAGTGGTTATGATTCGGTCATTGCTACCTTGCTTCAGGCTCGGAAACGCTCTACATCCAAGGCGTATGTGTGGGGTAGAGGAAGTTTTAGAGCTGGTGTCGTCTTTGTTCAGATGGCACACATCCTAGTGTTTCTCCAGGCATGTCTTCCAAAAGGATTGGCTTTGGGTTCTCTAAAGGTTCATGTTGCATCTTTGGCCTGTTTTCAGGAGCTGAATATGTCTTTTGTGGCTCACTTGGCTATCGTTCGATTCTTATGGGGAGCTGGCCACTTGTGGCCTCCCTTTCATTGTGTGTCCAGAGTGGAACCTTAATTTAGTCCTTTGAGCTCCTTAGGCACTTCCTTTTAAAGCCACTATGGAAGGCTGCCTTGAAATAGCTTAAACTAAAGACAGAGTTATTGGTGGCTGTTTTGCGTGGGCATGTAGGGTTTTGGAGCTTCAGGCTCTCTTGTTGGGATCCTTTTCTTCACTTTTCGGAGGTGGGGGTCCTCCTGCACCTGGTTCCTTCCTTTCTTCCTTCTTTAATTTACATAGAATCATATGAAAACTGCCAGTGCCAACCAGGATATTACCTCTGTGGGACAGCACTTTACAAAACCAGAACACTGTACCAAATTTTATGGTGAGAATACTGAAATGAAACTTTAAAACAATATAGGAACGCAAGACCTTTGAAGTTAAAATGATTAAATATTTTGACACCCACCAGACAGGGCTTAACATTAAGATCTGGGTTTTCTAGCCCATTATAAACCATGAAATTCCACTGCTTTGTCACCCTCTGAAAATCATTCATATTTCCGTCTCTCAGCCCTCCCTGTCTCTCACCTAACCCACCCCTCCTGTTATCAAAATTTGCTTATTTCTGATCTGATGAAGGGCTACCTTTGAAAGCTAATCAAAACATGTATTGTTAATCCAATAAAAAAGGTATCTTATTTTCTTTTCTTTGTTTTATTTTATTCTATTTCTATTGATTTCCTTTCTTCCGAAAGTGGTATCGGCATGATCAATCTATGGAGCTTCCATCTTTTCACAGAGAGGACGAAAAGGCTCAGTATTCTTCCTTGAAGTTTCTCAATGTGCGTAGAGTCCTCATTAGATATCTGGAAGTCGAGAATGTGTTTTGTAAATTGGAGATACTGTTTGTGCATTTTGGTAAAGCCCACAATTTCGAGATGGCTGAAGGAGACTATTGCGTCAGCTTATTTGCTTTCTGTGAAGCGGGCTCATTTACGAGGCGTACAGCAAAATCCTGGGTAGAGACTACCTTACTGTCTCCGGAAATTTTTCAAGGCAGTGACGTGGTTGATGCTGTATACCTTTGTCGAGCACTCCAGGGTGGATGTTGTGGCGTGCTGGAAGCCAGTTTTGGGGGGCTTCAATCCTCAGGTAGGC